>NW_023425515.1:134054169-134301669 GCF_014108245.1 Pipistrellus kuhlii | reverse complement strand
AGACCTGAGTAAGTCGCATCATCTCTTGGGCCTTCCCTCCATCACCAGGGGAAGGGATTACACTATAAAGATATTGAAGGTTCCTTCTAGTTTTAAATATTTTGTGGTTCTCACCTTTGCGCTTCTATCTATAAAGATTCACAATGTCTCTTGAGAGATACCATTGTGGAGGCATCACTAGACCCTTCTCTCCTAGCATTGTCAAAGGCTCTTGTCATTTCTATAAGAAATTCATGCTACAAAGCAACAATCCTACCTAATTAAAGAGAAACATGCAAATTGACCACACCTTCACTATGCCCAAAGCCCCGCCCACCAGCCAATCAGGGTGAGCATGCAAATTAACCCAACCAAGATGGTGGTTAAGTTGCATATCCAGGCCAGAGCAAAGACTGAGACAGTGTAGAAAGAAGCCAAGTGCTGCAGAAGGGAGTGAAGCTGCAGAGATGCAAGCAAGTGGGCCAGCGGAGAAGGAAGGGAAGCAGGCTGGGCGGGGAGAAGGGAGGAAAGCAGGCAGGGCAGCAACCACAGCAGGAAGCTCTGTTGCAGGAATCTTCCTGCAACCGGCATCTAGTGGGAATATATTTGCAAAGTCACACACCTGCTCTTCTAGCCTTCCTACTTTCCTCCTTAACTCTTCTCCTTCATTGATTCATTCAATAAATATTTGCCGAGCACCTACTAGTGGCAAGCACTGTGCTAGGAACTGGAAAAGCAATTGGACCAGAAACATCCTATGGAATTTATGCTTGAGTTAGGGAGGCACAATGAACAACTTGGTAAATGAAGGAACAAGATAGTTTTAGACAACAGTACTTTCTAAGAGGCAATACAACTAGTTGGTGGTGTTGCTTTGGTTAGTGACCAGGGAAGGATTCTCGGACTAGGTTTGAGTTGAAACCTGAGCAATAAGCAGAGCTAAGAGGGTTCCAGACAGATGGCACAGCAAGAGCAAAGGTCCTGAGGCGGGAACAATGCAGATGTGTTTGGGGCAAGGAAATGAAGGTTATTATGACGGGAACAAAGTGAACTAGGGAGGTTGGAGGGGTAGGCAGGGTTCAGATTTAGTAGAGTCTTATAGATGGTAAAATGGTTCAACTTAAATTTCAATGCAAATTGGAGAGTTATTAGGCATGGAATGATATGACCAGATTTATTTTTTTGTAAGATCATCCATGGCATTCATCCATTTGGTGTTTTTTAAAATATATTTTTTGTTTTGATTTTAGAGAGAGAGGAAGGGATAGATTGGTTGAGGAAGAGAAACATCAATTGGTTGCCTACCTAATGCACCCCCATCCAGGGATTAAACCCACAACTCAGATATGAGTCCTGACCAGGAATTGAACTGGTGACCTTTTGGTACACAGGACAACGCTCAACCAACTAAGCCACACTGGCAAGAGCCTTTTGATAGTTTTTAAGTATTAGCATACGTTACTACACTGGCGACAGCTAAGCAGAAATTGAAGGACTCATGGGAATTGGAGCATGAGAAGGAAGCATAGTTTGTGTTTAAGGACCTGCAAACACTGAGTGGAACAGAGCCCAGGATGCAACGGTGGAAGAAGTAGACAGAAGTGGGGAGAGGGGTCATATCACAATAAAGCCTCCTCAGAGATGAAGCTGAGGAGATTGGATTTATTCTTAAGGCAGCGGGTTTCTGATGACACAATCAGATTTCTGTTTTTGCTGCCATGTGGATGGTGATGAAAGTGGGCAAGACAGAAGCAGAAAGTCAAGCTAGGATTGTGCAGTAATCAGGGAAGACTGTGGTGACTTAGAGCAGGGCCAGAGCAGTGGGAATGGAGAAGCCTACTTGGGTTTGAGAGGGTTGAGGTTAAAGCCAAAGGGGATTACATGCGGGATTGGGATTGGCATATTCCCATTGGATAGGGAAGGTCAGGAGTGTGGAGGTCAGGCTGGTACCTGGGACTCAGGGATGGAGTCCAGACCTCTCTGAGCTTTGTACTATAAACTAGAGATAATATTGGGTTCCTGAGTCTAAGGTGAAGCAATGCCTCTCTCTCTCTCTCTCTCTCTCTCTCTCTCTCTCTCTCTCTCTCTCTCTCTCTCTCTTATTTATTTATTTATTTATTTATTTATTTTTTAATATTTCTTTATTGACAACAGAGAGGTAGGAAGGGGTAGAGAGAGATAGAAACATCAATGATGAGAAAGAATCATTGACTGGCTGCCTCCTGCATGCCCCCGACTGGGGATCAAGCCCACAACCCAGGCATGTGCTCTTGGCCAGAATCAAACCTGGGACCCTTCCATGTTCTATCCACTGAGCCAAACAGGCAAGGGCGAAGCAACCTCTTTTTGTCCAACCTCTTTTTGTCTTAAATACCCCCGGCTGCTGCCAGTGCTACTGGACAGTGATGGGGAGAGGGGAGAAGGAAGTAGGAATCCCTTCTTGAAGAAGAAAACAATGAGTCAGAAGAATATCCCATGCTTGTGCCTGGTTTGTAGGAATTGAAATTAAATCTTCCTAGCTCCTAGCATTTTCCATCTACAGAATGAAGTTTCCCCTCAAGAATCTTCATTAGAGTCCTCACCGAACAGCAACATGTAAAACTGAGAATCTCACTCTGTTGTCTTTAAAACGTTCATTCCCACAACCACTAAGCACCTGTCCAAGCCAATGTCTAAAAGACAGAGGAGCCAGAGCAGGTTAGCAAAGGTCTCGGGAAAATCACTCTGCTTCCAGGATCATCTGCCCACCACCCCTCCCCCAACTCCATCTCCTGGCCCCCACAGCATCTTGTTGCTCTTCCTCTTAATAGTTTTTGAAGAGTTAACAGAGTGAACAGAATAAGGTTTAGGCAACAGAGAGCATATAAACAGGTATCTCGCCGCTTCAGCAGCTTGGGTTTGTCTCAATTTTCTTCAAGTCAGGAAAACTGAACAAACAATAGCAAGACACGGAGGCCCTGTTTTGAGACACGTGTCTCTCATTCAGGAGTCGGGAGCCCTGTGTTGGAGCCACGACTATTAATTTGTTGTAATATTAATGAACGGATAAGAGTGGAGCCCTCTGATGTTTATTGCTTATGATCTTTTGAAGGTCTCTATCTCTTTAGATGGATGGCCAGCAAAAATAGAAACTGTTAAATAAGGCAAGACTTTTTTTTAAGCCTTTGTATAAGTTATAACCCACTGGCCCAGGGGAGGGTTATATAAACAGACCTCATTTAAAACTCCAGCTCTGTCACCACCCAGTAGCCATATGATATGTTGGAAAGTGTTAATTCATCTTTCTGAGCCTCAGTTTTCTCACTTGTAAAATGGGGATGCTATGGTGCCCATCTTGGAAGGCAGTATTTCATGGTTAAGAGCACAGACTCTTAAGCCAGACCTACCTTAACTTCGCCGCCACGTAGTATGTGGCTTTAAGGGAAGCCACTTCAGCTTTCTGAGTCTCAGTTTCCTAACCTGTAAAATGGGGAATGTGGTGGTGCCTTCCTCAATGAGTTGTTCTGAGGGCTGTAAAGCAATTACAATCTTCTTGTGATGAGGGGCTTTCCCAAGAAGTAGGCCCCAGGGAAGCACTACACACATTGCAAGTACTATTTCAGTATTTTTTAAACAAATAAAAAAGGTCTTAAGATATGTATTTATTAATTTTAGAAAGAGAGGACAGGGGTAGAGAGAGAGAGAGAGAAACATCGGTTGCTGCTTCCTGCACACCCCCTATAATCGAGCCTGAAACCCAGGCATGTGTCCTGACCGGGAATCAGACTGGCGACCTCTTGGTGCATGACTCAATGCTCAACCATCTGAGCCACATCAGCCAGGGCTAAAAAGGACTTTTGAGAAGACTAAGTAAGAAAATGTGTAAGAAGCCAAGGGGAGTCAGTATTGAGATACAGAGCCTCCTCATTTCACTCCTGCCCCAACCTCTGGCCTGTCTGAGGACTGAGCATATGGTCAGATATGGTCAGTGCTAAGTCTATACGGTGGGACAGCTCATCCAACTTTTAAAAATATGGGGCACTTTCTGGCCCTCAAGGTTTATATTCTCCCTTGCAAGTAGAAGCTGGTATCGATTTCAGAGTCTTGTCAGGGGAGAAGTGGTGTTCTTTATTTACTAACATTTACTTGGACTGGTATCTGGGACACCCCAAATATGCTATGAGTCATTCAGAGGATAACGAGATCTATAGCACTGTACAGATTACTCACTAATTTGACATTTGGGGATTTTTTTTTTTTTTTTTTTTTTTGTGCAAAATGTTAGGGAACATTTGACAAGATGCAAATTGCTGCATCCATAAGTACATGTGACTCTGAGCATGGGAGGCACCCTCCCCGATGTGGTTGCATTTGTTTCCAGCACCAGCTGTTGCATTCTGACAAGGTGGCTTGTTTTATTTTTCTCCCCTAAAGGAAAAAGTATTTGAATTTTGCTCTGAAAAACAACTAAAACTCATCAAGCACCTATTATGTTTCATTCAATCTTTACTGTAATCCTGTAGGTATTTATCATTAGCATCTCTATTATGTAGTGAGAACACTGGAGTTCAGAGATGTGAAGCAACTCGCTTAAGGCCACACAGCTCTGCTGTTTCTAAGCTAGAATTTGGACCGGGGGCTGCCTATCCCCAAAGTCTGGGTTCTGCTACAGCAGAATGTCTCTCAGGCCAGCAGAGCGACATCTGATTCTGACTTGCTTCTCCCACAATGAGGAGATGTGAAGGTGAAGGAGAGGAACATTTCTCGGTCAGTCCTTTGTTTTAAACCGCTGGGCAGTGTCCTGTTTTACACTGTTTCATAAGTGAGGTCTGAATGAGCTGGTAATTTTATCATGACATTGTTTTCAGAGCCAAACAAGGAAGACTGTGTTAAGGGAACGAGAAGGGCCCTCCCAGGCCCCATCCCCGGGCACAGTTATCGTGGTCACATTATTTTTGGCATTGTACCATACTGCTGAGACTTTCCACTCCCTGTCAGGCAGATTTTCTCCTTGCTTCCTATCAGCCCCAGGAAAACAAAGGGGTAAGTATATAGGATCTGGATGTGAGGAATATAGGATGTCCAAGAAGTAGGGGTAGGGACCTCAGGGAAAGCCTGGATTCTGGGCCATAGTACTTGGAGGAGCCCAGATGAAGGGAGGAGCTGTTCCTCAAAACAGAAAGAGAGACCCTAGGGAGGTACTTAACACACATCAAAAGAGCAAATAAATGCCTCCTGGTTCCAAAGGCCACCCCAAAGCCATACTCGTCAGTTAACATTTTAAATGAAAGACAAATATCTGGGAGATGCAAGTTAAAACTATGATGAGATTTCACCTCACACCTGTCAGAATGGATGCTATCAATAAATCAACAAACAACAAGTGCTTGGTGGGAAGGCAGAATGGTACAGCCACTATGGAAAACAGTATTGAGTTACCTCAAAAATTAAAAATTGAACTGCCATTTGACCCAGAGATCCCACTTCTGAGAATATATCCTAAGACACCTCAAATCATCAGTCGGAAAGAATATATGCACCCCTATGTTCATAGCAGCATATTTATAATATCCAAGATCTGGAAACAGCCCAAACACCCATCGGTAGATGAATGGATAAAAAAAAGTTGTGGTACATTTACACATTGGAATACTATGCAGCTGTAAAAAAGGTGTTCTTACTCTTTTTGTAACAGAATGGATGGATCTGGAGATTATAACAGTAAGTGAAATAAGCCAGTCAGAGAAAGACAAATGCCAAATGATCTCACTTTATGTGGAATCTAATATACAAAATAAACTGATGAACCAAATAGAACCAGAGGCATAGATACATAGAATGGGCTGACAGAGGGGAGAGGGGTAGGAGGGACTGGATGAAAGAAGGTAAAGCTATCAACCAAAGAACATATATGTATTGTTGGTGGAATACAACAGTGTGGTGATGGCTAGAGGGAGGGATGGTCAGAGGGAGGGAGGGACAGGGGCCTGGTGGAGGTGGGCAAATGGAGGGAAAATGGGGGGTATCTGTAATAGTTAGTGTCAACAACAACAACAACAACAAAATAACAACAGCCAAAACTAAACTTTAAATATTATAGTAAAATAAATAGGTAGATAAATAAATAAGTAAAAGTTTTAGTCTAAAAAATAAAGAAGACAAAAATACAGTGTTTCCTTCCAAAAATGTATACACACTTTAACAACTAAGAACTCAATTTTGAAAATGAAATGTATTTTAATAAACACTGCCTTTATAATTATTCAAAGTGTATGTATACATATATTTTTTGGACACTATATTAAATAGGAGGTAAGAAAGCCCTAGGATTTTTCATACATTTCCTTATACCTTTCCTATCTCTCTCTGTTGGTAAGTCGGGACTGCCCAAAGCTTTTCAAAACAGAGATTGTGTGCTCTGTCTGATTTTTCCTGACTGCTTGGTAGCATTGTGTGTATGGTAAAGGCTTAATAAATGCTTGTTGAAATGAAAATGATGCCGAAACCGGTTTGGCTCAGTGGTAGAGAGTCGGTCTGCGGACTGAAAGGTCCCAGGTTCGATTCCGGTCAAGGGCATGTACCTTGGTTGTGGGCACATCCCCAGTAGGGAGTGTGCAAGAGGCAGCTGATCAATGTTTCTCTCTCATCGACGTTTCTAACTCTCTCTCCCTCTCCCTTCCTCTCTGTAAAAAAATCAAAAAAATATATTAAAAAAAAAAGAAATGAAAATGATCCTTAGAACAAGATACATCCTGTGAATTTTAATACTTTAGTATTTAACACTTTAAGGTTTGATAGTGACTAAGTTCTTTCTTTCTCTAGCTTTGAACATTTGAAACAGGTTTACAACACTTGGTTTTTAACAAACAGAAATATATAGGGATACAACTCACATATCTGGATCAGAAGGCTAGAACAAGGGTTCCCTACCTTTTCAACCATGGAAGTCATTTTTAATGTTATGAAACCTTCATGGATCCTTCCATATGATAATGGTTGGATTTTTAAGGTCTATTAAATTGGGAGAAAACTACAATAACAAAATACTTTGTAGCTAATTTTTATTTTATTCACTCCAACATCTAAAAACTGGAAAGAAAAGAGTAGTATGGCTTGGGACCTATTACAATATATAACCTAGTTATCGGCAGGGCTTGGGTAGAATAGGGCAATGACTCCTTCGGCTGGGAGGTGGGGAGTGTGGTGGGCACAGCCCGAGCTTGGAAATTGGTGGGCTAAGTGTCTGGAGGTATTTAGCTTCTTTTGGTCTCCTCCTCCACTTCCTTTTCTATACAGTTGAAAGCCACAGCCATGTTAGCAGTTGCAAACCAATTAAGAGTGCTGATTCCAAATGCAAACTGATGAAGGGCTGGGTTTATTCATCTGGGACTTCCTTACTCCAGAAGTGGTCCAAGGAAAACTGGCCCCACTTGAAGTCTTTAACACAGTTAGAATGGTCGCCTAAATGTCCTCTTCGGAGGCAAGGAGACAGCACGTGCTAGTGAGTCAAACAACGCCTTGCTCATCCAGAGGCCTTGGTACTAAGTCTGGCTCTGTTTCCAATTGGCTGACCAAGCCAATTCAGCTCTCCGGAGTACCCTAGACTCATTTGCAAAGTGGGAGTTGGAACTAGATGACCTCTGAAGGCCCATCTCTAGGCTACAGATCCCCAGGAACGGTCCTGAGGCACCAGGGCCATCTTCCTGGGGCGAGATGCCACCCAGCTTGTCTTTATGCCAAGCCCACTACCTGCACAGACCAGCTCACGAAAGGTTGCACTCTAGACTTTGCTCTGGGTCTCTCTGGAAAGGGAGCTTTCATTTTTGGTGTCCTATTATTAACCTTTTTCCACGCTCTGTTTTCCAAGTTTAGGTTGGCTCAGCAGAGATGAACATGGATTGTTTGGATTTTTGCCCAAGCTGTTCTCCGAGCCTGATAGCACATTCATTACTCCCTACCCATGGTTTCTGCTAAATGACCTCGTTAGTGCTCTAATTACATGTTGCTCTTCAGAAAGCCGGGGGTGGGGGTGGATGAGTTAACGAAGGCTGAGGACTGAGATGGAGTACATTGTAAACATGCTGAATGACGCCTACCTTCCCCTGGCCTGATTACCCATGGGGAGTTGGAAGGCAAGCTTTATACTTCTTTGTCTCCTCTTCTTCTATCATTACACATGAAAAGATAACAATAACACATACAAAATGTGTTGGTGATAGTTGGTAACACATGAATTTGAAAGCTGGATAACAATATCTTTATCATTTGATGTCCATAGAATCAGAGAATTAAACACACACACACACACACACACACACACACACACACACAATCCTAAGGGAATAAAAGTGAAAACAGATATTTTGGATTGTCTATTGTGCTCATAAAGGTGTTTGTTCTTCTTACCAGCAACCCTATGGGCTAGTTATTATGTTTGATTTATTAATGACGCAGCAGGGTCAGGGAAGTTTAAGTACCGTATTTTTCAGACCATAAGACGCACTTTTTCCCCCCCAGAAGTGGGGGGAAAAAGTCCCTGCCTCTTATGGTCCAAATATAGCCTACACATATACTTTAAAAAAAAAGTTTTTTTACTTGCCCGGCTCTGTGTGGTCTCTGTGTGCTTGCCCGGCTCTAAAATGGTTCTAAATGCTGCTGTTTACTTTACAGGGTTGATTACATGTGTTTATGACTGTGATGTTGGGTTTTAATGCACATAAAATATTTTAGGACACTATTCATTTCAGAATCTTTTTTTCTTCATTTCCCTTCTCTAAAAACTGGTGCGTCTTATGGTCCGGAGCGTCTTATGGTCCGAAAAATACGGTATTTTCCAAAGCCACAAGTCAAGTATGTGGCAGAGTTGGGAATTGAAAGCCGAGGTACGTCTGACTCTAAATCCCAATATCCCATGCTACCTCTCTATTAATTAACTCACTCATTTATTCATTTACCCAACAAATATATTCTGATGTCTATCCTATGACAAAGTATAATCACAACATTTCAGAGTTTCTCTATTACTATTTTAAACTCAAGTCTACAAATTCCTCAGGTGACTTTAATTCAGTGGTGTCTTCTTAGATCATGATTTCCTGGGTCCTCTCAGGCTTCTTACACTTCGGCCTTGAGGGACAGATCACAGATCTGAGATTCAGGATCCTGGTTGGTATCTTTAAAGGTTGTTCTGAGAAAACTTCTGTTTTTCAGGTAAGGAAACGGAGGTTCAGAGATTTGTTGAAGTGGTCAACTTTTTACTGCACCACATTCCTGTGATGCCAAGAGTGTATGTGTATGTGTGTGGAGTGTTGAGGAAGGAAGATGGTGAGCTGGGATCAACAACGAAGATTTTCACTGTCTTCTCACCTCCAGCAGCCCGTGCGCTTAAGGAGAGGGGCCGTGCCCACCGCACACAGAGGCTGATGAGCAAGTGACCTTAACTTTAGCTTGTTAATTACAAAACCACAAGGGTTTAATTTTAATGAGAGAGAACCCATCTTCCAACTCGGGTCTCTGAAGCATAAAGGGTTTTCTTTTGGGTAATGTTTAGGTGAACTTGTAGAGTAAAATACTTTCACTTATCCCAGTGAAATTCTCTCTGCCACATTTTTTTTTTTAAAGTGGCAAGTACGATATGTTGAATGATGAGAAATGTCCACACTTATGGAAAAAAATAAATGATGTGATAGTAATATTAACGGGATTCAACTTTCACCAAGTGATGAACTTTCTTAAGACAGGGCGGTCTAACCCATGTGATTACTAATTAGCATTTCAACAAAGAACTTGGAATTTTGCAAACCAGGCATTTAAAAATGTGAGCATTGTTTGTTTGACAGACTGTCAAGACACTTGTGCAGGCTTAATGTATTAGTTTATTCTATGGCAATCAAGTTGTTATTATAACTACAAGAGGACGGAAAAATAAGACTTTCACAGTCAAATCAGCCATAGGAAAGAATCGGAAAAACAAAACACAACTTTGAGCTATTTCCTGAATCTATAGTGTATTTGCTGAACTGGGGGTGTGAAACAGCAGGAAACCATTACCGCATGTGATCCTAGTTTTAATGATTCCACTAGAACATAATAAACATATAATATGTATGCCTCAAAATAAATTATAGATCCCACAGTAAAAGGCAACCTCTTATTCCACATTTATCAGTTTTGGAGAACTGCTCCCTTCTTTTGCAAATAAGTCATTAAGCTTCTTGTTTCACCACGGAACAACTTTGCGAAGAATTATTCAAACCTTTTGAAGTAAGTCATTTGTATTCCTCTTCTATTTTTAATAACCAAAAACATACACAAGAGATGCAAATATGCCTCTAGAATTTTTGAATGACTGGACAAAGCACTGTTAAAAATTCAACAGCACTAATTACTAGCTAAGCGGTATAAAAACCTCTGAATAAATGTCAGCCTAGGAGATAAGCTCTTATCTTAATCTAATGACTCCACAGACTTAATTTGTCAGGCCAGCCTTGCTGATGAAAAACAGGCTTCTAGTCTCCAGTGTGAGCAGGGACATCGTTCCAAAGCTTTGAAGTTGAATAGTAATACCATCAGTGTCATCCTATAAAAATCTTGCCACCAAGCCAATTTAATTCTTATTGTCCTGTTACACTAATTAAAGTTGTTCCACCCCCGTTGGACAAATATCTAAAAGTGAAGTCAATGTATTTGTAGATTTGCTACATTTTGAACTAATCACCCTCAACTTCCCATGTTTTGTGCATTTTTCTCTCATACAGCCGGAACAACAGGGACCATCTATCTTTCTGTGGGGAAGCTGAGATATCCAGAAGAATCCATTCATTCAGAGGAACCCATTCATTGAGAAGCCATGTAGCAGAGTAGCTGAGAGTGGATCTTCTGAGGCAGAAACACCTGGAGAAATTTTTGCTCTGTCATGTAGAAGCTGTGTGACTTTGGGTAGATTTCTTAAACTTGCTTAGCCTCAGTTTAATCATCTGTAAAATGGAAGGTAATCGTGGACATTATGAAGGTTAAATAAAATAATGCTTGCTAAGTACTTAGAGTGCCAGACCTTTATATTTAATTCAGTTCAGCTTTCATTCATTCACTGACTCCATTCATTTATTTATTCAATAAACAAATACATATTGAGTCTTAACAAGTCCATGGCACATGCTAAGTGATATATAGGGCACATGAAGAGCCAAAGGGCAGAATCTGTTGCCTTTGAAGGACTTTGTATGAACTTGCAGCCGGAGTCTGACACAATCAGCTGATCTCACTACACTTGGGAAGGAAATGCCACAGAATTAACAAGACTTTCCACTTAAACTTCATTGTGAACCTTGTTGTTGGTTTTCCAGAAGAATGGGGATGTAAATTTCTATCTCAGAGGTCTGTTGTGCAGATGACATGAGATAATGTATAGCGGACAGGCAAAGGTTGGTGCCCATTCAGTTTCCTTCCTCACCTGTCCCTGTGACCCAGAATCATACGCATGGTACAAGCAAGTCCAAGGAGGCCTCTTTTGTCTTGTTTCATCCCATTCTCATCAGTCAATGTATATCCTTTCCAGCATTCTGTCCTTCCTCTGCCCAGTTCCCTCTTCACTACTTGGATGGCACCTTATTGATTTTCTATTCTATTTAATGTCACTTGGAGATGTTTGTTGATTTCCTTCATGGCATGTGAGGACCCAATTTCTTTCAAACCTCTTGAAATTCATGCAGGTACTCAAAAAGTAGGTGCTGAGAGTCTGTTACCTACTAGGAACTCCACTGGGTATTAGTATCTCCGATATCTGAAAGCTACAGTCCCTACTCTTTAGAAAGGATACCATGGTATGGTGAATGCAGTGACAGTCTCCTAAGGTGCAGTGAGAGAGCATGATGGAGTGGGGAGACATTCAACTCCGATGGGAACTCACTTGTTGATGGTTTTACAGAGGAGCTGACTCTTGGGCCTACCTCTGCAAATAAAGTGGGAGTCAGTTGGTAAAGACAGAGGGGAAAGAAATTCCAGATTGAGGAATCAGCATGAGCACGTGGAAGAAAGTAGTTCAGTAGAAGAGGGAAGGGCCTGGGGGGAGAGTGGTGGGAGAGGAGGTGGGAATGAAGGATTACCAAGATTTTCCATTCTGAGAGTTAGAATTTCATCCTGGAAGTAATAGGAGCCATTGATAAAGTTTAAGGAGGCTGTTAGTTCTCATTAGCATGTATTGTGGGCTCAGGAATTGGGTTTGTGTCTGTGTTCTCCTGTTTCTCACTACTTTCATGGTCTGTCTCTTCATTATCTTCATTCCACCTCTCAGCCCCAGGTTCATTGAGCACCCTGGCACCTGCCCTCAGCATCCCTCTTTTCCTGGTCTCCTGTCATCACTGGTGACACAGCTCTCTGATTGCTCTAACAACTTTCTCTCAATTCCTCTAGACAACCTTTTCTCCTGTTATAGCCAGGACTGCTCTGCCCTGGAAACCTTCAAGAGTGATGTTTTCATTCCTAAGTCACTCTCTCTTATTCTCCCACCTTCTCCTTCCCTTTTAAACCTCAGTGAGACATCCAGTACACCATCCTGCCTACCCTCTAGTCTTCAGTCCTTTCAATCCCCTTTATTTTCTACCCTGCCTAGTCAGAGTCTTATGGGAATTTCTATTACTAACTCTGGTAATCCCCTTCACTCCTAATATTTAACTTCAACCATTTCCTTCACTGCTCAGAGGAAATGGAATAACTTTGGCTTATTCCACTTACCATTTACAGTAGCTGGTTTTCATCTGAGCTCTTAGTCTTGGCCTTTTCCTCTGCTCTCATAGACTTCCTTTCTCATTCCTTCCTGATGCACAGTTTTTGGTGACACCTGTTGAAGACAAACTCGTTGGACATGCCTACTGTGCCCTAGGAACTTAATTTAAAGCAAGTACTCCAGCCCCCACTCCAATTCTGCCACAGGTGTTTGGAAAAGGGTGGACATTTGATACCGAACCCAAGTGAGCTGATCAATTGACCAATGGCCAATCAGATTTTCTTTCTAGAGTCTGTTCCTATATTCTTTAAACAGACTGCCCTTTATTGTCACTCTTTTCAATGAATTTCTATTATTTTTTACCAAAAAGCTTTGACAAGGTTGTTGTAGCCCTCAGGTCTCAATCTCCTCCTGCTCCCTTCACTCTCTTTATTTAATTTTAGTAAGAAAATAGAGGAGGAGCTTTAATCGGAAGTCCTTCAGTTTTCCTCCACCGTTTTCATCTGCATTCCTTACTAATTAGACCTGTCTCACAGAGAATCCTCCTACTTGGGTTCTTTTTAAAAACACAATCTCAGTTTATTTACCTTTATTAAGACTTATTTCTGCTACTTTATTTTATGTTTCCTATTTATAATGTTTTCTATCTTTGATTTCTTCCTTTCTTCTTATGTGGGTTGATTGAGTTACTCTTCTATTGGTTTGGAACTTACACTTACTGTTGCTATTCTTTTAATGAATTTTCCTAGACTTTTAACATTTGTATTCAAATTTACATTTTTTTCCCACCAAAATTGAAAGTTAATCAGTGGTTACATCATTTTCTTCCTAGAAGCTTCAACTTTCATCGTAATAAGGTTCCATCAATCCCATAGTAGAATTAGCTAGTATTGGAGTTCTACTTTATTTATAAATAAGAACTATTGGGATTAATATTTATAATAAAAACATTTAAATTTACATACATGTTTTACAAGTCCTCCATGATCTCCATTTTCTTTTCCTTCAAGGTTAATTTTTTACCCTTACTGAATGTATCTTTTAGTATTTTTTTTTTTTAAAGATCTTGGAGTCATTACTTTTTTTTGAATAACACCTGTTGAATGATAGTTTGTATAGAATTTTGTATAGAATTTCAGACTTGGGATTTTCCCCTTTAAAAATCATTGCAGCTGAAACTGGTTTGGCTCAATGGATAGAGCGTTGGCCTCTGGATTGAAAAGTCCCAGGTTTGATTCCAGCCAAGGGCATGTATCTTGGTTGCAGGCACATTCCTGGTAGGGGGTGTGCAGGAGGCAGCTGGTCAATGTTTCTCTTTCTTTGATGTTTCTAGCTCTCTATCTCTCTCTCTTCCTCTCTGTAAAAAATCAATAAAATATATTTAAAAAATAAAAATCATTCCATAGACTTTTATAGTCATCATTGTTATTGAGGTCTGCTGTCAATATGATTATCATTCTCTTATAGGTCATTTCTATTTTTATTTATTTTATTATTTATTGAATTTATTTTATTTTTAATATATTTTTATTGATTTCAGAGAGGAACAGAGAGGAAGAGAGAGATAGAAACATTAATGATAAGAGAATCATTGATCAACTACTCCCCACCAGGGATGGAGTCTGCAATCCCAGCATGTGCCCCGACCTACTGGAATTGAATCATGACCTCCTGGTTCATGGGTCGATGTTCAACCACTGAGCCATCTAGGCTATTTTTTTTTTTAAATCTTTATTGTTGAAAGTATTACATATGTCCTTCCCCCCCCCTCCCTCCGCCCCATTGACCTCTTCTAGCTGGCCTCTGTCCCCCCTCAACCTCCCACCCCGTCATCCCCAGGCCTCCACCAACCTATTGTCTGTGTCCATGGGTTATGCACATATGCATACAAGTTCTTTGGTTGATCTCTTCTCACCCCTGCTTTCCCTCTGAGGTTCTGCTGTGGGATTCCTTATCATGTCCCGAGTGGTTTAGGATTCCACTTCAGAGTCTGGTTTCTGGAGAAGGTCACACACAAATGAAAAAAGACTGGAAAAGAGTTAATTTGGGAAAAATGGGGGGCCAGGTGGGAGTCCACCTCTAGGGGGAGGACTACCACTAGGCTCTGGCCTTGCTATCCCTTTTATTGAGAATATGGGATACACCCATTACCCTTCAGCAGGTTTGGGATACACCCATAGCCCTTAGGCAGGTAATAAGTAGATTACATATCAGTAAGGATTTGCATGATTACAAGATGAGAAAGTTGTCTCAGTTACCATTGTCTCAATTAGATAGGGAGTGGTTGACTCTGACCTTTGAGAGCTTCAAGGTTGACTAGCCTTTTACATCTTTCTATTATTGAGACAATGATCGGTTTCCTGCCTTCTGCAGTCTGTTTCATGCTTATATGTCTCTGGATCTATTTTGTTCATCAGTTTGTTTTGTTTATTAGATTCCACATATGAGTGAGAACATGTGATACTTTTCTTTCTCTGACTGGCTTATTTCACTGAGCACAATACTGTCCAGCAACATTCATGCTGTTGCAAATAGAATTTTTTCTTTCTTCCTTCCTTCCTTCCTTCCTTCCTTCCTTCCTTCCTTCCTTCCTTCCTTCCTTCCTTCCTTCCTTCCTTCCTTCCTTCCTTTCTGCTGCATAGTCATCTCTATTTTTAAAATCTCTGATTCTTTTATGTTTCCTCTAATTTTGATATTGTGTGTTTTCACTATGATGCATGTAGGTGTGGATTTTTAAATTTTTGCTCTTTTGGCACTTGATGGGCTCTCTAAGTATCAGAACAGATGACTCTTTATTTTTGGAAAATTCCAGTTTAATATCTCTCTGTACTCCAACTCATCCCCATTCTCTGTAGTCTATTCTCATGTAACTACTATTTTGAGATACATATTGAAGCTTTTCAATCATTTCTTTATGCTTTTCAAATTTCCTTTTTTTCCTCCCAGCTTTTTATCCTTTTTGATAGCTTTTTGGGTGATTATTTCAGTTCTCTGTACCAATTCACCTGTGTCTAACTTTTTAACCTAACAAATTTTGTATTTTATAAATATTTTTAATTTTCAAGAAATTTTTAATTTTTGAATCTTTTTGCAGTTGAAACTGGTTTGGCTCAATGGATAGAGCGTCGGCCTCCGGATTGAAAGGTCCCAGGTCTGATTATTTGATTAACCAGGGATGTTATTGTTTCTTTAATCTCTGAGAAATTAAAACACTACTCTTTTTATTTTACTACTCGTTTTAATATTCTTTTTCTATTGCACAAATATCTCTATTTTCTTGGGATTATGTAACTTCTGTTTTCTGGTTTATTGGCTCTCTCTCCTTGTAATAGGTTTTTTAAAAATACATTTAAAAATTCTGTTTGTGAACTCATCTTTGCATTTTCTTGGGACCTGATGTCCCCCTTTGGGGAAGGTTTCAGGGCTGCTTCTGCCGCAGCCCTAGAGCCTGTTTCTGACAAAGGTTACATTTGTGACTTGGTTGGTTCTATTACCCTGCAAAACAGGTCCTTCCCCTCAATGCAGTGGGGAATAGGATTCTAGTTCTATTATAAGAACTCAGTGCTTACCCTGTTTATGGGCTGATGGCTTCATTTTGCTTCTTTTTGCTGATGTACGGAGATATTTTGATGACCATTAATGACTGTAAGCACTATCCTGATTTCTATCAATAGCTTTGTATGGGTGATTTGCACCCATGTTATGCATTGGATATTCAGCTTTAGTTTTTAGTTAACACCCTGGTTTCCCATCTGTTTCTCTTGTTTTCAACATCTTTTTAGGGAGACCTGTCTGGTGTTTTAGGTTTTTGCTTTGTTTGTTTGTTTTTTATAGAGCATATTTCTTGTTTTTGAGCATGACTGAATTTTTAAAAATGCTTTTATTTTTTTAACTCAATAGTGTATGAAAGAGTTTAATATGCCCTTTTTAAATAATACATACTTTGTTCCTTGTAATTCATATTCACCATACTTATAGATAACATTTTACTTTCTTATTTACCAGCATAATGCTTAACACTTTTATGTTTATATCTTTTCTATAATATAGCTGTTTTATTATTAATTTAATTTTTACTTTTATAAAAGCAATAAATTTATATATTTTTAAAAATTATGCAGTACTAAAACACTGTAAATGAACTGGAATAATTTTTCTTCTCATTCTGAATTTTATGCCCAAGAGACAATTATTCTCAAATCTTCTAGCTCTTCCCCCTGATATTTAACTTCATATTTCTAATAATAGCTGACACTGCTTACCATGTAACAGTTACTATTCTAAGTGTTATTAATGTATTTAATCTAAATAATATGTTTATATCTTGACTGATACATTTTAGGAATATTTTATTGTTTATTTTTGCTACTCTAGATAAAAACTTAACTCTATGCTTCTTTTTTCCTCTTCCACATATTTATTTAAATAAAACAATTTTGGTTTATTATGCACATGCAAATGTTGTTCAATGATAAGCCAAATAGTGCTAACACCCCTGTTTCTTTCCTTCTCTGCCCTTTATTTCTCTTGGAAATGACAATTGATTTTTTTTTTCTTCCTTATGTATCTTTCTATATACTATTGGTCAATTTTCCAAATGTTCCAATATCTCTATTGTAAATAAAAAAATTTGTCCAGTAAAGTAGATCTGATTTTTTAGAGAACTTCTCCCAGAAATTTGCCTCTCCTGATCCAGTATGGACTTTTTCTTTCTGGAAGATTGCATAGATGTCATTATATGATGCTTTTGCCTCTTTCTGGTCTGTGTTTTGGATTTCATGTTTTGTTTTTAAATTTCTTGTTTTGTTAACACATATTTTCTAATAAGTTTCTAAAACATTTTCATGTAAATTTTAGTTCTTGTAAATTTTAAGTGTCTTTATTTTACTTCCACATTACTGAAAAGTTAGGAATAGAATTCTAGATTGAAAATTATTGTCACTTAAAGTTTTATAGACATTGTTCTACTCCTCCAATGTCTGTTACTACTATTGATTAGTCTGGGTTGGTTTCTTTATAAAGAGCCTGCTTTTCCCTATCTGAGAAAATTTTGTGACCTGTTTCTTAATCCTACATTCCACTAGATCCCAGGTATTCTGAACTGTCACAGAAACAAAAGTTTGGTATAAATATTTTTTGGGGGATGGTTGGTTGATAATGTTGGTGTTAGTGTTGTCAGTTCACACTACAAGTTAGTTATTTAATCCTTTGCTATTAACATGGTTTTAAATTTTTTGGACCTACTTTATGGTCTAAACATATGTACTATTTTGGTGAATGTATAACTGCACTTGAAGTTGTTGGATAATGAATTGTATAAATATTTATAAATATCAATTAACTAATCCTCATAATGTTATCAAATCTTCTTTGTATACACAAGCATACCTCACTTTATTACACTTTGCTTTATTGTTCTTCACGAGTATTGCATTTTTTTACAAATTGAAGCTTTGTGGCGGCCCTGCATTGAGCAAGCCTGCTGGTGCCAAGCAGCCTTTTCTCACTTGCTGTTTCTGTGTCACACTTTGGTTATTCTTGCAATATTTCAAACTTTTCATTCTTATTGTATTTGTTATGGTGATCTGAGACCAGTGACCTGTAGAATTTTTTAGCAATAAATTATTTTTAAATTAAGGTATGTATATGTTTTTAGTCATACAGTGTAATGCTATTGCATACTGAATAGACTACAGTCAAGTATAAACATACATTTTTAAAAAATATGTTTTTATTGATTTTAGAGAGGAAGGGAGAGTGGGGAGAAAGAGAGAAACATCAATTGGCTGGTATGAAATCTGAAACCAGGGTATGTACTCAGATTGGGAATCGAATCAGCGACCTTTTGGTGTAGGGATGACACTCAACCAACTGAGCCACACTGACCAGGGCAAACATAACTTTCATATGCTTTCTAAGAAGCCAGAAAATTCACATGACTTGCTTTATTGCGATATTTACTTTATTGTGGTGGTTTGGAACTGAACCTGCACTATCTCTAAAAATGCATGTAGTAATCTTTTTTTTCCTGATTATTCTATGAATTGTTGAGAGAGTGGAATTTGAATTTGCTATTATGATTGTGGTTTGTATAATTATCACTTTAATTCTGTCAATTTTTGCTTCATATTTTGAAACTCTGTTACTATACATACAAATTTACGATTGTTATGTCTTTCGAATCAGTTTACTCTTTAATCATTATAAAATGTCCATGTTTGTCTTTGATATACTCTGTGCATTGAAGTTTATTTTATCTCTTACTAATATAGTCCCTCCAACCTTTCTATGCTTGCTGCTTATATTATACATTTTTACATATTTGTTTTCATTCTATGTGTGTCATTACATTTAAAGTGTATCTCATATAGACTATTGTAGAATCTTGCAATCTATCTATGCATGGGGGGAGGGGGTGTTCCTCAGCCTGGCCTGTACCCTCTCCAATCTGGGACCCCTCAAAAGATGTCCTACTGCTAGTTTACAGGGATCGGGCCTAAACCTGCAGTAGAATATCCCTTTCGAAATCCAGGACTGCTGGCTTCTAACCACTCACCTGTCTGCCTGCCTGATTGCCCTTAACCACTCTGCCTGCCAGCCTGCTCCCCCACACCTGCCCTCCCTCCTGGCCTGCTCACCCCAAACTGCCTTCCCTGCTGTCCCGATCACCCCCAACTGACCCCCACTGATGGGTTGCTCACCCCCAACTGCTCCACCTCCCCCGGCTTGATCACCCCCAATAGCTCCCCACACTGGCCTGATCACCCACAACTGCCCTCCCCTCTTGGCCTCTAACTGCCTCTACCTTGGCCCCAATACCATGGGTTTGTCCAAAAGAATGTCCAGAAGGTTTCCTGGAAGGTCTCCCAGTCTAATTAGCATATTACTCTTTTATTAATATATTGTAGATAGGTCCACCCCTGTGGGCCAGCTGGTTTGGCCTGAAAGGTGTCCCAGATCAGGGTGAGGGTTTCCGTGGGGTGTGGGGTGGCCTGGGTGAGGGGCCTGTGGTGGTTTTCAGGCCGGCCATGGGGTGAGGGTCCCTGCTGAGGGGGCATGGCCAGCCTGGGTGAGGGGCTGAGGGTAATTTTCAGGCTGGCCACATTCCCTTCAGGGTGGGGAATCTCGCTGGGGTGCCTGGCCAACCTAGGTGAGGAGTTTAGGGTAATTTTCAGGCTGGCCACACCCCCTTCAGGCTGGGGGTCCCCACTGGAGTGCCTGGCCAGCCTGGGTGAAGGGCTGATGGCTGTTTGCAGGCTGGCCAAGCCCCCCAGCAGGGATTCTCACCCTTGGCAACCCAGGCTCCCAGCCCCTCCTTGAGCAGAGGCCAGGGTGGGCTGGAAGCTTGGCTTCCTCCATCGCCAGAGGAAACCCAAGCCTCCTGCTCACTGCAGCCTCATGACCGCCACCATCTTTGTTGTGTTAATTTGACTACTCACTCCTGATTGGCTGGTGGGCATAGCAGAGTGATGGTCAATTTGCATGTTTCTCTTTAATTAGTATAGATTTATTATTATTTTTGTTGTTGTTGTTAATCCTAGCCCTAGGACATTGTTTTCCGTATTGAATTTTTTTTTTCCTTTCCTTAGAGAGACAGAGAGAGTGGAAAAAACAGAAAGAGAAAGAGAGAGAGAGGTACATCGATTGGTTGCCCTTGACTGGGCCTGGGATAGAGAGGCTAGTTCTATGATTTGGAAATGCTTCCCATTAATTCAGCTGCTGCTCCCAGGAGGATCTATCACTGATGAGCCCAAGAACTAACTGTTGGTGGGGTGATGCACAAGGGAACCCAAAACAGATGGGAAACCCACAGAAACCCTCAGGTAGTAGAAAGGAAGGAACAAGCCCTGATTTCCTCCCCCAGCCTCTATCTTCCTCTATCATTGCCTATTAACGGGCCTTTACAGGAAGTAAAGCAAACATGATGTTTGCAAAGTCCCACCCAGCATCACTAAATGGCAAATATAAAAGTGAGTTTGGAGCTGAGAGATAACAACTTAATAACTGGTTCCTTTTCCTATGGTTTTGTACATCTTCACATATCTTTTATTTATTTATTTATTTATTTATTTATTTATTTATTTATTTATTTAAAATATATTTTATTGATTTTGTACAGAGAGGAAGGGAGACAGATAGAGAGTTAGAAACATCGATGAGAAAGAGTCATCGATCAGCTGCCTCTTGCACACCCCCTACTGGGGATATGCCCACAACCAAGGTACATGCCCTTGACTGGAATTGAACCCAGGACCTTTCAGTCCCCAAGCCGACACTCTATCCATTGAGCCAAACCAGTTTTGGCCACATATCTTTTATTTAAAGATTTCTTCTTGGACTTGCTTGTTCTGCCCAACTTCCATTCTTCTCCATATTTCTTTTCTCTTATTAACCTTTTACAATTAGCAAATATCACAGAGCCTGTCATAGGGGAGATAGGAGCTACTCAAAATGTTTGCTGGATTAATGATAATACAAGAGAATAAATGATAAATGATGATAAGTGATAAGTGACAAACAAATGCAGACTTCAGTTGCCATATAGGCTCAGTGGAGAAGGGAGAGACTATCATGAACTTGGGTGGCCCCTAAAACTTTTCAGGTGAGGTGAAGATGCATGGAGAGAAAGATGCATTCAAGGTGGAGGGCGTGGTATGAACAAAGACTTGGAGGTAGAAATGAGCTAGTGCCTTTGGAAGACAGGCATTGGCGGTAGCTGAGGCTTCCATCAAGAGGGAGAGGCTGGCTTTGGATAGTGCCCTTTAACCATTGGTTATACTGTGGAATCCTAAAGGAGCATGGGATATTGTCAATAAAGAAGAGGCATACAAGGTGTTTCTGGCATGAGAGAGTCATGGTGAAGGCTATCAGAGTGCTGTGCAGGGTGGTAGGGGTAATATCTGTTGCTCAGGTCTTAAGCAGGTATTTGTAGCAGAATGGTGCTTCTGTTAATAGGAATCAGGAAATTAGGAAGAAAAACAACCTTTACAATTTTTTAATAGTTCTGGGATTTTGATCATACTGACTTCAATTTGAGAGCCCACTTGCAGAATCAGGGAAGTGCAGAAAGAGCTAGAAAATGAACCGGGGGAAGTCAAATTGTTTTCTTGGGGAGGAAAAAAATTCAGGCCAGTGTGTGTTCATCCTTGTCTCTACAAGGATGGGTAACAGCAAGAGGTAAGCAGTGCGTAATGGTTTAGGTTAATTAGAGTCAGCACTTGAAATTGGGTAAGGTGATCAGACGGGGACAGTCCCGATTTTTAGCGGGACAGTCCCGATTTTTAACAATTTGTTCCATGTCCCGCGTCGTTTTAAAAAAAGTCCCGATTTTTGGAAAGAAATCTTTGACGCTGGACAAATTATTAAAAATTGGGGCTGTCCCGCCAAAAGCGGGACGTCTGGTCACCTTAAATTAGGGATAGACCAGTTTCCCATCACTTGACACCACTCCTGTCCCATTCCCTTGAATCTTGTTGAGGCCATCAAACTATCTTTTCTCTCTTTGTGGACCACCTTGCCTACCCTCTGAGAAAGAACCTTTGCCTATATTTTAAATCGTGGCAAAGCCTTTTATTTGTTTACCAGGTTTAAAATAACATTTATTTATTTATTTTAATTTAGTCTTGGTGCTCTTTCTTTTTAAAGGAGAATAAATTTAGCAGGAAAAATATTTTTGGCAACTTCCAAATGGAATGATAATATATTGTTGAGAAAACTAAACCCACTTGATAATCAGACAGGTGGACATGTTCAAAACGCTCTAGTTTCCAATCCCACCAGAGCATTTGCTTCACAGACGGAAGAGGGGTTCTGTTTCTTTTTTCCCCTGTTAGAACATTTCTACTGTTTTTAGGAGAGGCCACGCCCTCTTGCCTGGGGCCTGGGAAAGCCAGCCTCACTTCTCTCACATGGAACTTTAGCGAAGCACTCGGGCTACCAGGCACATTGGAGATCCTGTGGGTGCAAGTCCGCAGAGACCAAGGGCACGGTAATCAGTCCAAGGAGACAGTTAATTTTAGTACAAAAGAAGTTAGATGTGATTTATTTTCAACATCAATGAACCAAAAGAGCTAACAGTCATCAGAAAAAAACACAGAACCATCAAATACTCCAGGCAAAAATGGCCCGTGCAAGCTGACATCGGTGTCCTCGTCATTGTTAGCAAGGGAGACGGCTCCAGTGGCTCAGGAGTGATGTGGCGGACATGTTTAAGTTGTCTTTATAAGAAAAGGGTTTGAATCGTCAGAGAGTTGGAGAAATGGATTTGGAGACGGGAAAGAGAATAGGAAAAGAAAAGAAGGCAGGAGAGGACAGGAGGGTTGTTATAATAATATCGTAGCTCATCGTAGCTCATTCATCATTCCGTTCATCATCATCTTCAGAAAGGAAGATGCTAGGACAGGATCCATGCAACTTGTGCTGCCTCTTCATCATCCTGTCTCAGCTGCTGCAGAAGACCCCTCTCCATGGCTCTCCCTGCTGTGGAACAGAGGGCAGCACACCCACCACCAAGCTCAGCAGCGCTCCCTCAGAGTGTTTTGCCTCCAGGATGGACCCTGAGGCAGGTGAATTGTTCTCAGCTTGAGCAAGGTGTTCCCTTGCTGTTGAGCCAAGGACTTTTCATAGGACTTTGCTCAAAGTCCCATTGTTGATTTATTCATTTCTGCAAAATAGCTCAAACAGCCCCTTTTCCTGTTTTTGAGACTCACAGAGCATCTGGATCTAACGACTTAGAGGAAAACCTCCAAAACCCATGTCAATGCAGGATGAGGGCTCAGACTGGGATGCACGAAGTCCTAGATCCTTATTTTAATGAGGGGAAAGCCCTAGATCTTTCTCATCCTTCTCTCTAGGTCATTATTTACCAGAATACTTTGGGTCCCGAGTCCCATTCCCTCTAGTTAATCGCCCTGTCCTTTCTGCAGTCACTACATCATCATGCACATAACTCCCGTTATTGCCTTCACATATGGCCCATTAAACATCCCTCAGTCTCCACTGAGTATGACAATGGCTTAATTACCTGTGAATCTCTTGTCCCTAGATCAGTGCTTGGTATATAATATAGAGTAAGTAAGTGAATGAAAGCCATTTATATTGAGTGAATAGCAATTACTTCAAAAACAAAGCTGTCCATATCTATCCCTGGCAAATAAGAAAGAAAACATTGGGAGACTCTTGTATGTGTGAGAAGAAAAACTAAAAATCATCTTTTATCATATGCAGAGAAGATGACGTGGGGGAAACTGCTTAGACTACTTGAATGGGACCCAGGTCTGGAGTGGCATTTAGATCTGATCCCTGAGGTGTCTGTCTAGGGCAGTGATTTTCAACTTTTTTGACCCCATAGCATACATAAACTAATTACTAAAATTCTATGGCATACCAAAAATATGTTTGTTTGTTTTTTTCCAATCTGACGAAAATAAGGTACATTTTGATTCGCTCACTCTGGATGGCTATTATTGTGTGGGTTGTTGCCATTTTTCAAATTTGACAATGTAAGGCAAAAGAAGTTGGGGCCCCTGACTGAATAGTCAGGTGTGGCATTTTAAAAAAATTCTTGCAGCATACCAGTGTGCCATGGTACACCAGCTGAAATAATTGGTCTAATGCAGTGGTGGGCAAACCTTGGCTCCTGAGCCACATGTGGCTCTTTGTCCCCTTGAGTGTGGCTTTTCCACAAAATACCACGTGCGGGCGCACATGTACAGTGTGAGTGAAACTTCGTGGCCCATGCACAAAAGTCGGTTTTCAGCCTGGGTGAGTCTATTTTGAAGAAGTGGTGTTAGAACACTCAAGGGGCCAAAGAGCCGCATGTGGCTCGCGAGCTGCGGTTTGCCGACCACTGGTCTAGTGCATATTTCAAAGCAATGATTTAGAGCTTATGTTTTCTTAAGTTTTCTATATTGCTCCTACTGACAGAGATCATAAAGTACTTTATTCTTAGTTCAAACATGTTGGCCTTTGTCAGACCAAGCATTCAATTGTAGGGGTCAGAAAACGCATTTCCAGTGGGCTTAAATTGGGTGGGCTACGTACTTAAGGGGAAAATGATTTTAAAAATATCAGGGTGTGCCTGGCAAACAGGAGAGCAGTCAACTACATTTGACAGTGGTTGAGGAGAAACTGGATTTTCTCCCATACGCATCCTGGGCGTCACTGTAGCCCCTTCTCTTGAGCGAATGGTTACCAGCAAATGGTCACTCGAAGCTTTGTCAGGAGTGCTCATCCTTTACCGTACTTTATTAAAGCCTCAGGCATGTGCCCCTGCACCCTCTCTGTCCTGTTCATTGTTTTGGCTTCAGAGCTGGGGAGCAAGGCTGGCATCTCATGGGGAGTTTCCATGTGTGAAGGTCTACATCCTTCATTCACACCCTTCAAGGTTTCCCTTAACATTTTCTGATTGTGTTTCTGAGTACATGGTGTCAACAGCTCTCAGAATTGTTAAGTTTTCTATTTATCCCCAGGCCAAAAAAAGGCACAGATCACTGCAGTGTAAAATTACCAGTGGTTTTGACAGTGACCTAGAAGAACTATAGAATGAAGAAATTTAGCCTTGAGAGCTGAGGTCCAGCCCCAGGCTCATCTTAACCAAGAGGTTCTGCTCAATTATACAGGCCACAAGGAGTTCTGCTGGTCCTGAAAATATTGAACTCATCCAACTTACGTTGGGAAGTGTTGACTCATCTTGATGAATGGCCAGTTTCAGACACCAAGTATCATATTTACTTGCTTATTTCCTTAACAATTATATTCCTACACAAATTTAATTTTGAAAAGTAATTCTATGAGTTTTGAAAATGGCCTTTTATTTCTTTTGTAGGAGCTCCAAAATCAGCACAAACTCTTCTGAAGTCTTGAAAAGATTAGCTGGAATAATTAAAAAATTGCCAGATTTGCTGAAAATAGAAGGAAGGAACATTTCTTTGGAATTGCTCTTGCACAGCCTTCAGAGAGACAATGTTGTAATGGGTAAGAGTTCAGGCCTTAGAGCTGGGCCATCTGGTTTGCACCACAGCTCTGCCACTTCCTAGCTATGAATCTGTGAGCAAGTGACCCTCTGTGTGTCTCAGCTTTTTCGTGGGGATGGCATAAAAATGTCTACTTCCCACACCTGTTGTGAGATAATAGGTATGAAGCACTTAAAAACTGTGCTTGGCACATAGAAAGTATTCATTAAATGTTAGCTACTATTTTTAATTAGATCATAACTTAGAACTGTTGCAGATGTATTGTGAAGGTGGAATACAAAGTTAACACTGGGAAGCAGTGAAATATATACTGAAAAAGGGAATTGTGCAAATAAACAGTTTAAGATAGTTGTGTTTAAATTAGGAGACAATTCTTATGTGTCTCCTTACTCTATTAAGCATCCCTTCATCAGATCCCTTCTTAAATGGTCTTGAGCTTTCTACATCAAGTTCTTTTTTTTTTCTTCAGTTCTTTTTATTATTTATTTATTTATTTATTTATTTATTTTATTGATCATGGTATCACATAATTGTCCTCATTCCCCCATTCCCACCTCAAACCCCTCCCCACATTTGCTCCCACCCCTCTGGTGTTCGTGATCATTGGTTAGGTTTATATGCATGCATACAAGTCCTTTGGTTGATCTCTCCCCATTACCCACTCTCCCCTACCTTCCCTCCGAGGTTTGACAGTCTGATTGATGCTTCCCTGTCTCTGGGTCTGTTTTTGTTCATCAGTTTATGTTGTTCATTATTTCCCCTAGATACGTGAGATCATGTGATACAAGAAATACACTTACAAGGATCGAAAATGAGACCAACCATAATGGTTATGCTCAGAGGCAAATGAATCAGTCTGTAGTAAGTTTCTTTCTGGGCCAACTGTTCTTTTGAGTCCCAATTTCAATGTCAAACAGTTACTTATGTGTATATGTCAGCAATAATATTTCAGTCTGGATGGTGGACAAATGGTGGACAAATGCAGGTCCAACCATCTCTGCTTTGGCCCTGGGCATCCTTTATCAAGTTCTTAGTGATCACAAATCATGGTGACTAGTGTAGTCTATTACTTTGCTTCCATGTTAACTTCTTCAGATATAACCCCTGGCCACTCGCTCACTAACTGCTGGAGGAACACATTAAGGTCTCCAGAGCTTCACTGACCTTCCTTAGGAGATGGGAACTCCAGTATCTCCAAGCCTCTCCTCACAAAATTTTTTCTTTATTTCCACTCTCAGTGTGCTTATATATCTTCAGCATGAATAAATAGATTTCCAGGATTACAAAAATTTCCTTTTGGAAATACTGCATAGGGTCTAGCACTTTCTTTGAAAGGTAGAATCAATTGTATTTTGGTGCATCAGTTAGAACTCCCACTTTAACATCTTGTTACATTTACAAAGCCATCCTTTCTACCTCATCATGGCATACTGGATTTAGAACATTTATAACTCCCCAAGCCTCAGTGTTAAACCAACAAAATTAGGGATAAATGAGAAAGGATACTAACATTTACTGAGTTTAAGTAATTTTCTCAAAGACTCACATGTTTAGCAAATGGCAGAACCAGAATTCCCTTCCAGATCTGTATGTCCTAAACCCAGTTTCATTTGCTATATTATGAGGTATTTATTCAAAATCTATCCAAGAAAATGCTTCTTTGTATTCCTTCTTTCTTAAACTCTCTTGATCATATTAACCATTCTCTTAAAATGCAGTTAAATTTTTTGTGTGTTTTGGGTAAAATCCCCAAAATGTCAAAAATTTAGGCATTTCTTTTTCCACCTCTTCTATCTCATGAATGAAGATGAGTAACTTCCACTTTATAACTTTTGAGGGCTTTAATCAGAAAAACCTATAAAACTAGTGACTTTGTGCACATTTATTCACTTGAGGATGTGTTTATTAAGTTGGTTATATATATTTGAGCTTCATTCTTTAATTCAATTTGTCAGGTAAAAGAAAATTACATTAATATGAATTTATAATTTATTTCTTTCCTGATATAAATCTGAATCTCAGAAACCAAAACATGGCCTTTGCTTCTTAACTCCTATTAGGGAAGACACAAAGAACTAGATCTTTCTATTAAAATGCCTTAAAACCAGTTTTTGTTGATACTTAGACACATCAGTATGAAACTTCAGAGCACCAAGAAAAAAAGAGAACCCCCTAAGAGATTCAATGCAGGAAAAGACAGATTACCTTCTGAAGAATGAGAATTCGAATAGCTTTTGACTTCTTATCCACAACATTGGATTCTGAAAGAAAATGGAATCATATCTTCACATTTCTGAGGGAAAATGATTTTGACCAGAGCAATCTGTGCCCAGCCAAACCACCAATCAAGTGGAGAGGGGAAAATATATCAACATATAGGAAATTATAGTTTATATTTCCAAAGAAGATAATTGAGAATGAATTCCAGAAAAATGGATAACATCATGAAGGATGAAGTCTTGAGATCCAGGAATTAATAGCTCTACCCTACAAGGGCAGGGAGGGAAGGCCCTTGGTCACAGCTGGGCTCCAGAGCTGTCTGGATTGGTTCATAAATTCAGAGAGAGCTGGATGGCGGTCTTAAGAAAGAGATTGGTCCACAAGTGAAAGTATGGTGGTGGGCAAAAGTAGGCTTGCAATTACATTGTGACACTCTTTTGAATTAATAAAGTTAGTATAATAATCATAACCTGTGTGTCTTTTTCCATTTGAACAACTGTAAACCTATTTTTCCTCACATCTATATTTGTAGAATTATAATGATACTAGTGGCCAGGTGCATGGATTCATGCACATTGAAAGGAAATTAATTAGAAGGTAGCCAGCAGGGTGGGACTAGGCTAGATGGGCCAGACACACCCTGGAGCCAACCTCCTGCTGTCCCTCCTGGCCAGCCACACCTGGGGCTGTGCCACAGCTTGAAGGGTGTCTACAGAGTGAGCCGGGTTCCTCTGGCAGGTGGGATCTCTCGGCCTGGCCTGCAGGGATTGAGCTGAAACTGGCTCTCTGACATCCCCTGAGGGGTCCATGAGTGTGAGAGGGCATTCTGCAAAGTTGCTGTCATACAGGGTGTGGAACGCAAATGCAAGTGTGCAGTAACCAGGTTTGGGGCCAACAGTACCCCAGCAACAACATAACCCATAGCCAAAGGTGGAATTTCAGGCTCTCAAGGAATTGGCCTCCCTTCTCTCTGGTTCCAAGATGTATCACCTGAGAACCGCTGCTGTCAGGTCACTGCAGCTCCTGTGTTGACATCTGCCCTCTAGTGGTCAGTAAGTGTCATACCTACTGGCCGGTTGGCCAGTTGGCTGGTCAAATGGCTACTTAACCTTTTAAATATATAGATAAACCCTTATTATAAGTTATGTTATTAATTGTTAGAGAGTCAACCCCTAGAAAAACTCACATAAGACTTAATAATAACTACAGAAAAGAACATAAATGTTATCAATTTTGACAATGTACTTGTTCAAGTAGAGTTGACAGATATTGGGGTGTGGAATGGGGCGAGAGGTGTGGAGAAGATTGAAAGACAGGGCCAGCAATATCCTTATCAAATATATATAAAGTTGCTAAAATGAGAAATAGACATTGGTTACTTAACATTACAACTATAATCAATACGAGAACCTAAGTTATAAGTATTAGCAATTAAGAAGAGGGTGATAGATAAAGTGAAGTGGGAAGTAGAGATGTAAGGGAACTAAATATCATTCATAGCAGGGAGTAGATAGTTATTGTTTAAAGTTGGTTAAAAGAGAAATGGAGATAACCCTGTTAGAATGAAAACAACCACAGTAGGCCAAAGAGGCTAACCTGGAGAAGAAAATGATTAAGAAGGGAAGGGACTTAGAGTAAATCAGGGACTGCTTATTAGGTTGCCTCTCATCATCATCATCATGAGGAGAAGGAGATGTAAGCCAGATATATTTACCAGCTGGTTAGCCCCGCCTTGAATGTTACTACATGTGGTTTAGGCTATAAAGGAACTATCTGAAATAACCTTCTTGATTTGAATCCAGGCAATGAGGAATGGAAACTCAGGCTTCTCTCTACCCAGCTATGAACTTCTGATTTTCATGTACCGTTTCCATTTTGCCTTCTGGCTCCATGTACCAACCGTTTTACCAATTGTTCTTATGATTGAATTTGTGACTGGAAGAAACTCCTAAAAGGTTGGAATTTCTCTTTCAATGACATATTTTGCCCTAAGAAATGTGTTGGTCAGGCCCTGGTTTTCTCTAAGCCACTTTCCTCCTTAATCATTTTCTTCTGCAGTTTAGCCTCTTTGGCCTCCTGTGGTTGTTTTCATTCTAAAAGGGTTATTTCTATTTCTCTTTTAACCAACTTTAAACAATAACTATCCACTCCCTGCTATGAATGATATTTAGTTCCCTTACATCTCCACTTCCCACTTTATCTATGTTGCTTAGTCTTAGGGAAGGTAGTTAACTTACAACTGATAACAGCATTGCAGTAGAGTATTGTAATCTGCTGACTTCAGAGTGAGCACATGGAACTGACTGAGACCTGGAAAGATGGCCAGCAGCTGGGATGGGCAATCAGGGTACCTGTCTCATAAGTCAGACGAGACTAGTGGCTATTAAGCGTTTCCCTTTTGCTCTTTCCTATAGTTCACAGTTGGGTGAAATTTTGCTCATAACTGGACTTCTAAATCTGATAGACCAGATGATTTTTATGGACATTCGAATTTACTTTGTGAAAGTAGAAGCAACAATAAGAATTATAGGAATTTAGTGAATTTTAGCAGTTACTTAAATTTTCAATTCTTCTTCTTCTTCTTCTTCTTCTTCTTCTTCTTCTTCTTCTTCTTCTTCTTCTTCTTCTTCTTCTTCCTTCTACTTCTTGTTCTTCATTTTACAAAATGCATTTGCAAGAGATTTATGTGCAGAGGCAGCTAGGACACTCACTAAGAGAGCCTCACATACTAATTAATGGTATGTAGAGATCAGGAATTTTCAAATGAGCCCAGAATTTCCGAAGTCTTTCTGAGACCTTCTTGAAGGAACAGGTGGCCTCTGTAAATACATTTACAGTATATATTCCATCATTTGCAAGATTGATTCCAACACTACATCAGAAAATGGGATTCTGGGGCTCACAAGTAATATAGAAGGTCATCAATGGATCTGAGAGTCACCTATTCACATCAATCAAGTGGGAAGTTACTTCTATGGTCCATTTAGCTTGGTAATAAAAGGAACACTATTTCTCTAATTCATCTAGTTCCTGGTTCTCACACAAGTTCCCTCAAGTTCTTGGCAGGACATACCCAAGACCAAGAATTTATAATGTTCCAGCAGGAGAGGAAGGTCCCTGATAAAGAGCCTTGTTTCTTACCATCTTACAGGTACTTTTGGGATTCTTCATGTTAAGGGACTTGGAAAGCATTTCATGATATGTCACCATTTTTCTAAATGCTGATTAGTTTTTTCCACTCTGAGGGAGTGGAGGTTGGAGACCAGGTTGGGATTTGCTACCAAGCATCACTATGGCCTGAACTCTATCGGGCTCCACCTTCATCTCTCCTCAAGTTTCTTTTATTAGCTGTGTGGGAAGCTCTTCTGTAGAAATCCCGCCATGCCCTTCGGTAGACTTGGCTCCAAGTGAAACGGTGATTTTCAAGCTCCCCAGCAGCAAAGCCTGGGGCTGACACCAGGGAAGCTGCACCTGGGCTGGACCCATTTGTACTCATGGCACTGGGTCCTGCACTATCTGTGCAGCCCTAAAAATAGCTCTCAATTAACATTGCATTTCAAGAATTGGAAAATTTCCCAGAAGTCCATTCTTTTTTCCTTTTCTATTTCATTACATTTTGCAGTAATAATACACAAGCCTACAGAAAACATGACGGGTAATGAAAAAATGTAATTAATATAAGCAGTGTAAAGCATGTATTTTTTTCTCCGTTGTCCTTGCAGAAAATTGCTGCTTTAAACCAAGCAGGATGTGAAAATGCATAAAACCCCCCTTTAATCTGCTGTGGTTTGTAAATACCTTATGCAAAACAGTTAAGTCAACTGTCAGATTAAAAAAAACAAAAAACATTAAGTCACATATTCGTATAATAATAAACTTTTTTCCCCCTGCAAGTCTAATTGAGTGACTTGGATAACTATATCTGAGTGGGGAAGAATGGAGGGGATGATGAGGATTTTTGAGAACAAACCTAAAAATGGGAGGAACCTGCGTTTGGATGGCTGCTGTCTATTGGATTCAGCTGAACAGCAGGTAAACGTGCTGCTTCTCTGTACACGCAATTTTGGTACAGGACTGGGGAAAAGTAAGCATCCTTGCTGCTATTTTCACGCTGGTACACCCCATCCCATTAATTGAAATAAAATGATAGGTCAAGAGGCTGTGTTATATGCCAGCATTCCTCAGACCGTTTTTGTTCACTTATCTATACCACCGGCAATATAGAGAAGTCTGTGACTAAAAGGTCACAACAGGATCTCAAAACTGAAATGCAAAATGTTGTTTCCTAAACATCTTTCTAGGCCAGACACAAAAATGCTTACGGTTTGTTTGCATTTGTTCTTTCCTTCGTCCTTTTTTAAACTGCATCTGACATACGTGGTTGCTTATTGTTTATTTCTACCTTGTGCTGGATTGTAAAAGGGTCCCCGAAGGCCCAGGTGTGTGTGAACTCTCAGGTTTTGCTTGGGAGCGGCTGGCCCTGTCCCCTCTGCTCCCCGGGGTCCCCGGTGAAGGTAGGCTCCCCAGCTGAGAAGGAGTGCCTCCCTCCTGTGGCGTTCTGGGCAGCCATTTGGAGTCCCAGATGTAGGAAATAAAATAATCCATGCTCACATAATCACAGAGTACCCATCTGGCACCCAGGAACCTTGCACCATAGGAGCACACAGGCGTGAGCTCACTTTTGTTATGGCATTTCATAAACAGAGCTGCCACTGGCTGGAGAAGAGGGACTTTGCGATGATAACCATCATTTTCCACTTTCCTCCTTTTCTGCCCTTTCCTCCACCACACACACACACACACACACCACACACACACACACCACACACAGACACACACCACACACACCACACACACACACCACACCACACACCGCACACACACCACACACACCACACACACACACACACACACCCCACACCACATACCACACACACACCATACACATACATACATATCATACACACACACACACACCACCACACACACACACACACACCACACTATACACACCACACACACACACACACACACCACACTATACACACCACACACACCACACCACACACAGCACACACACCACACACACCACACACAAACACACACACACACCCCACACCACATACCACACACACACCATACACATACATACATATCATACACACACACACACACCACCACACACACACACACACACACACACACACACACCACACTATACACACCACACACACACACACACACACCACACACACACCACACACAGACACACACCACACACACCACACACACACACCACACCACACACAGCACACACACCACACACACCACACACACACACACACCACACACACCACACACACACACCCCACACCACATACCACACACACACCATACACATACATACACACCACACACACACACACACTCCACCACCACCACACACACACACACACACACACACACACACACACCACACTACACACACCACACCACACACACACACACACACACACACACACACACACATGCTGCCTTAACCTTTTTACTAGTAAGACACTGGGGCCAGGGAGAAAAAAAAAATAAAGAGAGATCCATCTTCTAAAAGGTAACATTTTTTTTCCAGAGGGTCTGAAGGAGAAATTTCCATTAACAGCTAAATCCCTCCCCACCAGCTCTCTGTCCACATGCTTGTTTTTATGCCCTCCATTCCAGGACTCACAGGCCATGGTGTGAAATGTGACCGGTCAGGTCTTAGGGAGCTCCCTTCCTGTACATCACCCTAAAAACAAGGAAAAGCGGCAGTGGGGGGATTTCATAAATCACACAACTACTGCACCACTCTCCAGTCCTGAAACCAAATTCACTGGAAAGTCTAACAAATGACCTCGACACTTTTTCTTTTTTAGTTTCCTTTTAAGTGCCTGCGCCAAAGTAGGAGCAACAGAAGCCTGGAAAGGGAGGTGCCAGTGAGAGAGCACCTCGGGCTGATGTGCCTGTGCGTGAATGAAGAGGGGGTGACTGTCCCCACAAATGCTTGCTGCTGACAGTCAACCACACAAGTTATAACCACAGAGCAAGGCCGATGTGTAAAGCCAGTCTTGTTTGTTTTTTTTTTTTTTAGAAACTTATTATTTTTAATTGATTTCAGAGAGGAAGGGATAGGGTGAGAAACATCCATGATGAGAGAGAATCATTGATCAGCTGCCTCCTGCACACCACCCACTGGGGATGGAGCCCACAACTCAGACATGTGCCCTTGACCGGAATCAAACCTGGGACCCTTCAGTCCTCAGGCCAACGCTCTATCCACTGGGCCAAACCGGGTAGGGTAGGGTGTCATTGTTCTGCCAGTTTCTCTTCTAGCATGTGGCTCTAATGTTATTCATCTTTAAAAATCCAGATTTTAAAGAGACCTATTGCCCGATGACAAGAGCAAGATACCAATGGAGAAGGTAACTCAGGACACTGTGAAATTCAGCCACACGGGTGGGGCATAAATGAAAGACCAGTTAACTCCTGTGCTGATTTTTATACTCCGGAATTAAGATGAGGGGAAAATCGCTTCAGACATTTCACCTGGTGTTGTTCTGAACGGTAATAGAAAACATCAGGTCGCAAACATCACTTTGGGCCCTCTCAGCACTTCCAACCTCCCACGAAGACATTTTCAAAGCAGCTAGGTTTTTCAGCTCCAGACAGGAGAACCATCCCCGAAACACAGGCAGAGCCCACCCCTGCCCCTTCGGGAGAAGTGAGGTGCCTGGTGTATAGGTTCCTGGACTTGTGACCATTGAGAAGGGAAAAACAAATGCACCTGTCCTGGGGGAACCCGCCCACTCTGCTCGGGCACCGCTCCTGCTTTCTCAGAGAAATAACGGGATCTGCTTGTTTGCGAATCCAAAGCACCGAGGAGGGGGAGGTAGCACAATGTGATGTTTGTAAATATGATAAACCATTACAATATTACAGCTTTTCATTTGGAAAGCCATTTAGGCAAGAAATGATTACTGACCCATGATATGTAAATGACAGAAATGCAGAAATTAGTATTTGGGTCAACTCGTGTATTTTTCAACCATGAAATGAAAATCTCAGTGTTCACATTCCAATTCGTACATGAAAGCCTCACGGTGCTATTAGTTGACTATTGTGTTAATTTATTATTGTCTTAGTTAATGTTTTCAGAGCCACCGTGAAGCTCTATCTCCACTTGCCATGCACTAATGTTGCAGCTGGAAGAGGGAAGTGTATCCTTCTGGGTCAGCTGGTTACCTGACAAAATTACCCGACAGTAACCTGACAGGGTACTTTAGTGGAGGAGAAAGGACGTGATTTTGAAGGAGAGGCTAAGGCTCTCCTCCCCAAATATTTTAAATATGGGATCAGTCTATCACCTTCCTGTCTTTTGAGTTCATAAAACCACAAGAATGTGTTAGACAATTACGCTACTATGACAGATTCCTAGGTGCCACGGGGGACACCAAAGAATCCCTAGAGGACCTTTGTCTTTAAGCAAAAGAGACTCACTATAAAAATAGTGCAACAACTAAAAGGAAAAGATATTTAGAAAGGCTTCTTGGAGGAGGTGGTATTTAAGCTGTTCTGAAGGGCTGTTAGAATTGAACAGGCGAAAGGAAGGAGAATAGTCATTCCAGGTAGATAGCAAGAGAAAAGTCCCTGAGGATGGTGTACAAAGCCACGTAAACTGAGGTGCCATTTTATGGAAACAGAAGGAGAATGTTGAAGAGCAAAAGGTACAGGAGTACATATGGAGATGTCAGGTAGCAACTGAAGTCACCAGGTGAGATGACCCTTCAGGGTATTCCTTCCCAGAACGAACCAGATTGGAAATGAGTCTGGGCCTGGGTACATTACATAGAAATGCAACAAGGGTTATAATTGGGAAAGACTGCAACAGGAAGGCCAGTGGGGAGGTAGAACCCAGCAATTTAAAATTAAGGAAAGAGGGCCTGGAGTTGGAATGTTTTTCGTGTGCGTTAGGAGGAACAGCAGAGGGGTCGAAAGGGAGGACCAGAAATGGAGATGTTGAAGATGTGTTTGCATGCTGCATGAAGAGGGACAGATTTACTGTCAACCCTTAAATTCAATGGTTTTAAAGAGTGCATTGAATATATGATGCAGAGAGTAAACGGAGTAAGGAAATGCTAATGGTTTTGCCTTTTAATTTAATTAATTGGCTAGAGGGAACTCTCGGTATTTCCGCTGTGCAACTAAATCTTCTATTCTTGTAACCTCGTACATCATAGGCTCAAAATTGGGTAGTGCTGAGATCTTTGGCTGCATCCAACAATCTTGGCCCTTGGAACTTGGGCCTGCCAACATCTTAAAGACAGGCACTTAGTCACTTAGTCAAACCCTTGTCTTGGGAATTTCAAGGTCAGAAGAGATATTCTTCCTGAGAGGGGATCTGAGTTCAGGACAGTTCTGTATAGGTGGGTTAGACCAGTAGTTCTCACTGGAGATATTACGGTTCCTAAAAGAGTGCTTAAAAAATTCCCGGCAGCATTTCTGAGATGTTCCAATGCTGGGTGGAGCCAGGGATGCTTGACCTCCTCTGTTCACAGGACAGCCCCACACAAGAAAGAATCATACAGCACGCCACTTGGCTTTTGAATATAAACCTGCTTATAATTACCTAAGCCTGAAACCTAATTTCAATTTATATATTTGGTTGCCCTGTTTTAATACATATTTAATTTTTAAATGAATTCACAACTACTATGTATATTAAGGAAAGATTATATTTTGTTTTGTTCAAAACTTTGTCAAGTGTTGGACGTTGAGAATACCACATCACTGAAATGATACTTTATTGGAGTTGTCTTCAGGGCACAGGGATGCACACATTTGGTTATTTTTCATGCCTTCCATATGTACATGTTTAAGTAAATACACATAATTTTATTAATTACTTTTTTATTTCTCTTTTATATTATACTTAGGACATTGTATGTCTAGGTAATGTACTATAATTATGATGTATATCTTCTATAAATTTCATTTCAGGATAGAAAAGGGGTATATTATAAAATATTTGTTACATAAAGGAGATATTGTGTCTGATGGGAGTTTGAAACACAAGAAACTTAGATATGCAACACCTTATGAGTAACCATCTTTTGCTATTATTATTTTTTTATGCTGAATCATTTTATTGTAGATAAAAAGAAGTATTAGTCACAGACTCTCTTCCAAATCTCAGATCTCAGGCGTTGGCCTAATTTGGCCTGATAGCTTACCACAGGCTGGGGTAGGCCAGAAGAGAGTGGATAAAGCCTAATATCCCGGAGGTTAGAGTACTGGCAAAAAATTGTAAATGTGGTCCAAGATGACTGGTCCAACAGTGAGAGGATGAGAACCCATTCCTGGAAGGTCCAGGAGGCAGGAGGCTGACCTTCAGTGGGTGCAGATCCTGCATCCTCAAGCACCAGGCTGGAGATGAGAGGTGGAACTCCACTCCTGCTGGAGGGGCCAGAAAAGAGCAAAACCCTGTCTCCAATGACCACAACCAGGAAATGATGTGTTCGAGGGTTCAGGTAGCAGGCCAGAACTCAGGTCAGGGCAAACCAGCAGTCAGAGAGTCTCCAGTTGAATCATAAATGCTGGGGTTAGAGTGGCTTTAATATCTTTTTCCCTGCTGGGGAGGAAGCCAGATGTAAAGGCTGGAAGCCATGCTGGATCTAACACTCAGTTTTATCATCTAATTGGAAGAACCAAAGTATAAATATATAAAAATAAGTGAATTGGACAATGGGTAATAAAGAGTATGAGCAATGGTTCAAGAGTATTCATAAATCCTGCATTATCTCCCTTGGATCAAGAACAACATGAGACTCTAAGACACAAGAGAGATCTTTGGGTTGAAGTGCTTTCTGAATGTTTCATAAAAGAGCAAGAGCTGGAGCCGGTCCTTGAAGAGAAGATGAATGGTTACATTCATACATGCATGCATTCATTCATTTATTATTTGATAAAAACTTAGGAAACCTCTGCTATGTGATAAGTGCTAAGAATAAAGAGGTGAACAGGAGAAACACTGACCTTGGTTATAAAGATTACAGCCTAATCTGGTTTGGAGAGGCAAACGGATGATAATAGGCAGCTTTCAGCTCAGAACTTGAGGGTGTTCATGAGACCAGTGAGGCACACCCAGGGCCTACTTTTAAGAAGGTGTTTGTCTTGCTACCTGAACTACTTCTAATCCTAGTATTAATTGTGTAGTACATAGGTTCTACCTGCCTTAAAGCTTAATCCTAAAGGAAACTAAAAATATTATTAATATAAACTCTTAGAGTCAGGGGTTGGCAAAGTTCTGTAAAGATCCAGACAGTAAATATTGTGGGCTTTTCAGTTGTGTCATGAAATTCTAATTCTCATTTTGATTTTTTTCAAACATTTAAAAATGTTTTTAGCTCACAGCCTGGATTTGGCCTGCAGGCTACAGTTTGGTCTATACAGTTCTTTTTGTCCAGAGAACAATAAGGCATTGAATGATGGTAGTGGATGATGATAATATTTATTATAAATAATATTTGTAGGACACTAAACATTGTCCGATGTTACACTATATATTATTCCATTTGGTCCTCAAAACAATATAGCTGAACTTGGTAAGCCATATATTACCATTATCCTTCATTTCATAGGTAAGTAAATTGAGGCTCACAAAGGTTTGGCCATTGTATTAAGTCACAGAGCCACAAAACCAGGATGCTGATCTCATTCTTTTAATTCCAGAGCTTGTCCTTAACCTACAGCTACTCTGAACTCTAAGTCATACAACTCAATTATTCACAACACTCACAGGGTACTCTCATTGTGAGTCTGAATGTTTTTTAAAATCAAAGGCTTACACTTAAAAAGCAAACAAACAAGCATTGGATATGGTCTCAATTATGTCAGTGGTATCAGGAGAGGAGGGCTGTTCTAAGGGCTGGGGACATACCACTACATTCAATAGACACCAACCCTGATCTAATTAGTAGCTTACATTGAACATTATTCTAATGATGGTACACAATGGCAGAAAGAGTAGCAGCTATCTAAATGTCATGTATTATATTTGGAGTTATAAATGTTTAATCACTCATCTTCAAAATAATGCCATGAAGTGGGCCTTATTTCCTCCATTGCATAAGTACTTTAGCAACAATAGCAAACACATGGAACTTACTGTATGCTAAGGAAGAAATGCACAAGGAGATGAGAGAACAAGTAGGTGGCCAAGGGGAATTTGAACTTGAGTCTGTGCACCCTAGAGTCTTAAGGCCTCTCACTTTGTGCTAAAGCAAAATCCTGGGCCATGGCCATTTGACCTTATGAATGCACCTCCATTTTCTCTGCCTACTGGATTTAAATCAGATCCCCTCATCTTTATATTCTGTCATTTATGAGCCAAGGCAGCCAGAGAGCACTCATTCATTAATGCTTTACAGTGTGGGGATTGCTGAGATGGCACTTCCGGTGTCATATAATGCCATTTTCTAAAGCTTATAACTCTGAAGTAATTGCCGCATGGGTTACAATTTCATCAATGTTCAAATGCTGTTGATGTGCAGTTGGGCAATTTTGAGGCATAGGCACTGAGTTTACTTTAAAAACACTTAAAAAAGTAAAAGTCTGTGCACTGGAGGTGATGCACTGATTGGAATTCCTCCTCCCTTCCTTTGGCACACTCATTCCGTCTTGCTTTATTCAAAGGAAGGCCACTGAACCTCTCGCTAGGCATCATTAACATTTAACTTGCGCAAATGTAGCAAAATTTAAGGTTCAGAATCACACGGCCTTTCTTTAGCTCTTCAGTGCTCATAGCACAGGTGCACAAGGGAGGTTTTGTAGGACACTTTTTTTAGTCATTTAAAAATAATGGAACCTTAAGCATGGAGGGGGACTCTAAGAGCTTACTTTTTAAGTTTCTTAAGTTTTCTGTGATTGAGACTTTGGCCCAAAATAAAATTTTTTTGATGTTAAAAAGAAATAACGAATAATGTGCAACGAGTTTTTCCTTATAAATACATTTATTTGAAGAACTTCATCATTGCATGAATTCGTTTTTCCAAATTAATTTCTGTCTTTTTTTTTTTTTTTTTTTAAAAGATGAAACCCATGGTTTTAATGTGCCATTAGGAAAGCTCAGTGATCACATATAATAACAATGTATTAAAAGCTACACAGAAAAGAAACCATTTTTAAAAACCCATAACTCAATGAAATAAAAAAATGACAGACTAGCCATTCATGCAAATTAGCTAACTCACATTTATCAGAGAAAATATTTCATAGCATTAACAACACTGTCATTTAAGAAAAATTAAAGGGGCCCAGAACCACACATTTATTTTTCTTGTATTCATTATTCATTTACTCACGTCTTTTCTTTTTTTCTTCTTTGGACTGCAAGTTTTAAATTCAAAGTTCAGTAGAGAAAGAAGCAGATGATTTTCCCATTTTAGTGACCCCGTGGTTAGCAGCAATAAAGCAACAGGAACAAATCTGGCTTGAAACGTGTCCAAACCCACATCTCCCAGTGTGCACAAAAGGCAAAAAAGTTAAGATGTGCAGCGGATATTAACATGAGTAATCTTGGAAATCTAAATATTAAACATATGTCAAAGATTATCAGAGGCACATCCACATGGTTTATAGAGCTCTCTTTCATCCGAGGAGCTCCAGTTCCCGTCCGTGTGCGTGGGCTAGCTCTCCAGCCCCAAAGGCCTCATCAAAGCTTGGTGTACCCAGCGATGACAGCCCCATTTTTCAGATGGGTGCTTGTTAAGGAATAAGTCCTCAGCTCTCACACCTTCCTGAAAGACAGTCTTATTAATCCCGACCCCCACCTGGAGATAACGTTATTTAAACCCAAGTTGATTAAATCATTTGCCCGGTAAGTGGCACAGTTCAGGACATTTCCTGGGGTCTTTGATTTGTGTTCTGATGCCAAAGGCATTAGAACCACACTCAACTCTATCTACAGGGCTCTTACCATAACAATCCAGAGAAGAATGTTCCAGATGAGACGTTGAGAAGTAGTGTTGTCGTATCTCCTGGGCATTGTGTGAAGGCTGTGGCTTAATTACTTCCTTCCCTCAGTAAAATGTGCTCAAAATAATTGGTACCTTCTTCTCTCCAAACTTTATTCTGAAGGGTAATTTAAGTTATATTTGGGAAGCACTTAGGGTGTACTATCATAATAAGGAGCCAGACTAATATTTTTTTTCTGTGTGTATATTGGTTGTTGAGTAGTATTTTATATAATTTCTGAGTACAATGTGACCTTACTTTTTATTAGTCTCAATTTTGTCATCTGTAAATTGCGAAAGAAAAGCTGAATCTCAATATTTCACAATGAGATCATGTTTATGAGAAGACTTTGTGAACTCTAGGGCTTTGTGCAAATATAGACTCTTATTATTACCATAAGGCACATCTACCAGAAAGGAGCCCCCCGAGTGGTAACCAGCGAACTGAAATCCAATTTTGTTCTCATCCTTGGCAAATGTCACAGATTTGTATAATTTTCAGAATCTTCACTCTTAACTGTTATCCTGCGCATGCCACTTAGTAGGCAGGCTGAGTGAGGCGGAGAATAAATTCTTACTTTTGTGCTCCTGCCTTCTCAGGGAGCCTGGCACCTAGTGGGTGCTCAACAAAGGCATTCTGAATTAAACTGGATTGTGAAGAGGGTAGAAGGACTTGGAATGAATCAAGTCAAGTGAATACAAGAAAAGCTGCCAGTTTGAAGGAACCTGTCCAGGGAGGTGGTGTGACAGGCAGCGTCTCAGCACAGCTGGAGGAGTAGAGGAAGCAGCCATTCTCCATGGAGGACTGGAGTGGCCAGAGCAATTGTGTCCTCTGGGCCCCTCCTTCTGCCTCTGATACCTTTTCTTACTTTCTTTTCCATCTTTTACCACTTGGAAAAGGAGAAATTGCTTTGTTTTCTTATCTGTTGCTCATAGGCCTGTTCTCATTCTGTGAGGTAGAGGAAGCTTAGATTCTTTGGGGAATAGCACGATTCTCCAGCTCTGTTCTCCAGGGAATTTGCAGGAGCCCTAAAGACAGTCTGCAGACTTTGTCACCAGGTAGAAGTTCGGGGGGAGGAGGAGATGGAACTTTAGGGAAAGATCTTAAATATGTTAGCACACACTTTTGTGTGAAAGATTTGCTTACTGAATTAGTCCTTAAACCAAAATATCTGTTTTGGTCACTAAAGTAAAACATCATTCATAGTAAAAATGAATAATCACCCTATTAACTTTTATACTTTGGCCTAGTATATTCTTGACCACATTTTGAAAAATAAAGAAAAATGTATTCTCAAGGGGTTTGACTTGCTTATGTCAGTGTGTTCCCAAATACCATGACTTGATTTTCTCCACATTTGATACACCTCCCATCATTGCAATTGGAACTATTATTATCAGCTAAATAATCTCCAAACTGAATATACTCTTTCAAGAACACAGGGTTAAATGAAAGGCATGGCTCACTTGTCTTTGTCTGAATTGGGGAGGATTAGTTACACTCAGCCCGCTCTCCTCTCTTCTTGCCTTCTTACCTCCCTTCCATCTTTATCTTTATCTTTAACCTACATCTCATAAACTGAGTGTGCAAGACTACCATTCCCTCAGAGCATCATGTACCCGGGCAGAGATGCAAACAGATCTGGGGCTGCAGCCGCCGCTGCCTGAGCCTTCTCCCTATGGACGAAGGGAACTATGCTCTGAAAGAAGAGCCTAAGTGCAAAAAAATCACATCTTAACTGTGTGATAATAATTTCCTTTTCATCCTTTCCCCAGCCATTCTCTAGAATAGGGGTGTCGAACTCAATCAGAGAAGGGGCCAAAATCTAAAATCCAGCCTAAATCGCGGGCCGAATGGTTTACTGAACAGTCATAAACTGTCATTGTGATGGAAACGCAGTGGAGTGCAGTGATGACAGCGCGGTGCGGGCCACATTGCAAGGCCTGGCGGGACGGATTTGGCCCGCGGGCCTTGTGTTTGACACATGTGCTCTAGAAAATACTTGGAAAACTTTGCTTTTGGTTCTAAGCTGCAAGGAACTGAGGAAACAAGAGAGGACTTGCGAAAGATCTAGATTTGGGGTCATTGAGATAAATCACATATTCTTTTAAAAAAACATGTTTGTATAGATTTAGAGAGAGTGGAAAGGAGAGGGAGAAAGAGAGAAACATTGATTGGCTGCCTGAACTGGTGACCTCTCCATGCATGAGGATGACACTCAACCGACTGAGCCATACTGACTGAGCCAAGGCTAAACATTATTCTACAGCTGATTTAGGTTAGACTATCAAAAACTAATGAAAGCTGCTGAACATGATGGCAGATCAGCCCACAAACACTTGTTTACTTTCACACCTCTATTTTAGAGTGAAATATTAGATGGGGGAAAAATGAATGTGTCTAGAATAAAACACTAGTGATTTACATGTTCACATTTTCAGAGAATGCAGTATGTTTTAAATGAAAATATTTAGAAAATGTTGATTTAAACATCTCACACTCCACTCCTAAGTGATCAAGGCTTCAAGTCTGTTTATACGAAACAGACTTTTTATCACTTCGACAAAAGTGATTCACTTGTCATTTGCGTACATGCGTACATATACTTACTGGAATCAGCTGAACTGGTAAACTGTGACCAATTGAAAAGTCAACATGTTCATTGGCATTTAATTTATTAAAAATTGTTTCATTCTTTAGAGACACCTCCTGAAGAATACCATGGCCAATTAGAAGCACACATATTTTTGCTTGGGGCTTGATTTTCATAATGCAAGTATTTCAAAACTGTTATGCAGAACCAATGAGCAGCTGTAGTTGAATTTGATCTTCAGAATCTCAGGAGTTGGAAAGACTATGAGAGAGATTCTTGTGCATTGTTTTCCAGACTCTCCTGATGATAGTGATTCCTGGTCCTTATTTCAGACCTATTGAATTTGAACCTCCATGGCTGGGACCTCAGAAACTGTGCTTGTTTAAACAATGTGGCATTTTTATCATTAGGAAAGTTTGAAACAGACCCAGTCCAGGAGTTCTCAGCCCTGGCTTTGTATCAGAATTGTTTGTTCAGGATGTTGAAAATATAGAAGGCTGGGCAGTGGGCGCTATGCTCTTATAAATTCTAATTCTACTTTAGGTATTTAATAGAGGCCTGGTGCATGGATTCAGGCACTAGTGGGATCCCTGGGCCTGGCCTGAACCCTCTCACAATCTGGAACCCCTCAGGGAATGTCGGAGTCCTGGTGCATGGATTTGGCCTGATCCCCATAGGCTATGCTGAGGGACACCACTGGTGCACGAATCCATGTACTGGGCCTCTGGTATGCATAAAAGATCTTTGTTTAGTCTCTTCCCACTCTCCCCTTCCCTCTGAGATTCATCAGTCTGTTCCATGTTTCCATGCTTGTGCATTGAGTGTCTACCCCCTGATGGTCATTGTGTGTCATAACTACCGGTTGAACAGTTGAATGATTGAATGGTTGCTTAGGCTTTTATATATAGATATTCTTAATAAGCTTCACAGGTAATGCCAAAGCAGGTTTGGGAATTAGTGATCTAGTCTGACTTCCTACATGTCAGAAATTGCTTTCAAACCAATCTGCTTAAACATTCTGATTCAAACACCAGCCTTTCCCTTGTTGGAGGGCTCATAAATTTAGATATTACTTTCATTTATTGGGCCACATTATGACTTCCTATAACCTCTGACCACCAGGTTTAGTTTGCTCTCCACAGCAACAGAATAATTATTTCAAATGAGTAGCTCATAGGAGGTGTTTAGTAAGTGTCAGATCTGTTCCTTTGTCCCCACATAACTGTCCTTCCAGAATGACAAACCCCATCCTGACCTATTACTTTATAAGTGATGACTTGTAAATTATCTTTTTCATACAAAACATTTCCACTTTTAAGAACGGTCTTTGTGGCTTTCATATTCTTAGAATTCTCATTACCTGAATCTAGACATGCAGAAACATTTTTATTAAAATTAATGTACTCTCAGATATTATTGAGCACCCCTTATATGTCACACTCTGCTTTAGATACGGAGCCCCACAGTGACCATAATTAAGCCTCGGGTGCCAGTTTAGCTCTAAATGAACCTAGTGAGGCTACAACTCCGACCCCATTGTTTCAGGAATGTCCAGTGACTGTATTGGCTATTTAGAAAGCCTTGTCATCCTGTTAGTTGAGACTAGCTTAGACTTAGTTACTGTTATTATTATATCACCATCATTACTATTACAAACACTATAAAAGATAACTTTCAGCCTGGCAGGTGTGGCTCAGTGGTTGAGCATTGACCTATGGAATAGGAGGTCACTGTTTGATTCCTAGATAGGGCACAGGCTGGGTTGCCAGCTCAGTCCCCAGTAGGGGGCATACTGGAGGCAGTTGATCAATGGTTCTCTCTCATCATTGATATTTCTATCTCTCACTCTCCCATTCTCTCTGAAATGAATAAAAAATATTTTTTAAAAAGATATAGAGTTTACAAATTATTTCTACAGCAGCTCTGGAACTTGTACTATTATTTCTAATTTATGGATAGAAAAACTGAGGCTCACGTAAGTGTAAAGTTTTTCTTGAGATTGCATATGTAACATTTAGTCAAGCTAAGACTTGAACTTAGGCTTTCTGACTCCAAATCCGGAGCATTTTTTTATTGCCTCATGTTGCCATAAATGAGGGCTTCTCTGACTATAGTAAATGGGACAAAGTAGATAGGACATTACTTTTTCTTATTTATGACTACTTTGATCCTTTATTCAAGTCTCTTAAGCATGTTCTCTTTGTCCTATCCAAGTTATTAAAAACTTTGAACAGGACACAGCCAACGAGAGAACCCATTGGCATATTTCTGAGAGATCTTTCTCTAGATTAGCAATAAAACAGCAACTAACACATTGGTAACCATTTAAAAACCAGCTAGAATTTGATGTATCTGTGCCATCATTCTGCTCACATGTTCTCAGTGTTGACATTCAATGAGATCATGAAAGCCTTAGTTAAATGTCTTGATGAAGTCCTGATATGTTATGTCTATGGAATTCCTGATCCAATAAAGAGAAAATGGATTTGCCTTTTAGCTGAAGGGAACATTTTAACTTCCCACAAATCAAGTTATTTTATTATTCAGAAGAAAAGAACTCTCAAGGTGTACTTTTACATATTGGATGTGTGCTGTAGGAATCCCATCTTGTGAGAGCCAGCTCAGATGTCACCTTTTCTGGGAAGCCTTTTTTTGCTTTCCCCAGGCAGATTTAGCAATGCCTGATGCTCGGTCCCAGCATAACTGGTCATTTCTCTAGTATAGCACTTACCACCTTACCTTGTAGTTATTTATATTTTCTTTTCACTCTCAATATTTGAACTTCTTGAGGTCAAGAGCTGCGTTTTATTCACCTTTGAAGTCTTCCACATAGTATAGATACAGTATCTAGCATATTGGTGTATATAAAAGAGTCACAATAAATATTTGCTGAAAGAATGAGTGTGATTGAATACATATCTGAGTATGATATAAAGTTTTTATGAGAAAAATATTAATAAGAATCCCCTTTCAATTTTTTCTTGGATTTGGCACTTCTGATAGAGGGTATTTAGAAGCAATGGACAAAGCCTGATCAAGAAAGTCCAACATTCATCTATTCTTTGAAAAGGAAGAATTAATCCTTTGCTCCCTTGGAGTCGTTGGAGTTTTAAGATTAATCTTAACTCTGTTTGTAGCCTATAAAACAAAACTAATTGCAGAATTTAAAGCTTTAGAGCATTTTAGGTGGCTTGATGGGAAAGCATTGAAATAAATACAAACATTTAGATAAAACAACCATTTTAATAGTGTTAACTCTGCCAATTAATGATAATGGAAGAGCCGTCCAATTAGCTAAATAGCTAATAGTTTTATCAAGCAGAGGTTGGTAATTTAGAGCAAACAAATTCTTTCTAATTTTATCCACTTGCACACCAAGATATTTAAAGGATAACAGGGGATCCAATAAAGACTATTGCTCAAGAAGAGCTATATTTAAATCTCCTAATGGTGATAGCATAAAGTTACCCCAATTAGTCAGAAAACCCAAGCAGTCAGTAAATTCTTTTAAGCCTCCATAATTTTGGGTAAAAATAAATGAGATACAACAAAGGTGCTGCTTCTGATCATTAGCGTTATTATTAGTGTTATTATTGAGATGCATATTTAACTCATCAAGCTCAGCAATTGTGATTGTTCTGGAGTCACAATCTGTTTCACGTTGAAACCTTTTGGAGGGATTTTCATGGAGGTCCTGTCTAACTCCCCTTTTCAGAGCAGAAGGTCGGGGGGAGTTCCCATGGTCAGCACCACCAAGGCTCGGACTTTCCCTGTTAAATCTCCATAGGGAATTCAGGCACATAATTGGATAACTCAGCAAAATCCTCTTAGGACCAGAATTATGTTAGCATTTCTTACAATCCCTATTTTATTTTCCTCAAGAGAATAGGTTTTTAAAAACATCTGTGTTGTCTGGGTCTGTGAACTTCATCAGTAGAGATCTGGTCAGTTAAGGACAAAAGGCAAATAGACTGAAAAGAACCTCTGTCCTCTATCTTCTGCTTGAGCACAAGACCAATTCTTTACATTTCAGAACAGATGCTGATGCTGATCCCACATTAGGGTACTTCCAACCAACCACTGTGATCAAACGGACAAGCTTTGGAGTAAAAAGAGCAAAATGAAGATAATTTCCAAAGTGTTATCTCTGTCAGTATCAGCAGGAAAGGAGTGTTCTTTGGCTATCATAGCAACTACAGTTTTCTGAGCTGCTTACTAGCTTCCTACCAATAAAGTGGGTATTATCCCTGTTGTATATATGAGTTTGCTGAGGCTTGTTGGTTAACATTGCTTGCCCACAGAAAGGAGTCTTAGAGCCAGGATTCAGGGCTCTCTAACTGCAAGGACCTGGCTCTTTACCTGGCTGGCATGTTGTCAGCATCCCGTGTGTATTACAGGAGGAGAAGGGTCCCCGAGTGTTCCCATGGTACAGAGAACAAATACCCTGAGGACAAATACAGAATGAACTGGACCCAGCTGGGCATTTGCATTAAAGTGCCTCACCAGAGTGCCCAGCTGCTCTGGCAGAGTGCCCAGGCACTGCCCCAGAGCCAAACAGAATGCTCTTAGAGATGCCTCTGGTTTTCGTTTGCCAAGCCTTGCCATACTCAACAAGTGGGCAGGGCTGACCTCCCCACCTGCCTCCTTCCAGGGAGACATGGAAGGTTGTGGGTGTTAGAGGAATTAATTTTATCAATATCTTGGTATCAAGAGGTGACATTTAAAAAAATCTTTATTGTTGAAGGTATTCCATATTTTCTTTAAACTGTTAAAAAAAAAACTTGTCAAATCCATGGTACAACCAATTTTCAACAAGGATTGTTAGATGGAAGGTTGTCAGTAATATAAGCCACATGGAACTTGCAATTACCAAGACAGAAAAGTGAAGGCTAATGGAAAGATTTAAATGTGGTTCAGTGGTAGGGCTGAGGGCAGGGTGAGCTGAAAGAACACTTCCTTACCAGACACCTAAGCAGGTAAACCAGTCTGAGCAAGACCTAGTCAATATTAGGCAGCAGTCTTAATTTCTCCCCTTTACATTCCCTACTGTTTGGTTTAGGTCACTTTGTGGAGACAGCTACATCTGACCTTAAATCCAAATATTGGCTCTGTGATGAACAAAATGGAACAAGATGCATGGATACATGGAATAGATTGTGGGAGGAGGGTGAGGTGATTGGCTTAAAAAACATGAAGGGGTTAGCTAATGAACATATATGTTCATTAATTCGTACCAAACAAGGTTTTGACACACTGTTTTTAGTAGGCTATAATTACTAAATAAAACTCCTAATATATATACTGGAACGCTGTGCACAAAGATTCATGCTAGAATGGGCTTTCCTTTCCCTGGCTGCCAGCACATCCTTTCTACTCTGGCCCAGCCCCTTTCTGCTCAGGCCCCAGAGCTGCCTCTTTCTGCTCAGGGAGCATCCTCTTTCCTATCTGGCCCTGCCTTCCCATGCTGCCTAGAGGCTCTGAGAGACCGGGAGTGGGGCAGTATGCCCTTGTCACTCATGCCTGTGCATGCAAATTAGCTTCCATATTTCTTGGGTTAATTTGTATATCGCTCCTGATTGGCTGGTGGTGTAGGGGAGGTATTGGTCAATTTACATTTTGTCTATTATTAGGTAAGGTATATGAATGGATGGACTGGTTATTTAACTACCTGAAGCACAGATCTTGTGGAAAAGGGGATCTTGCAGATTATAGATACTCAGTGAGGAGATTTTTCTTTCTAATTTTACTATTCATCACTACTTGCAGAACAGTGTAAATGGAACTGGTCTTTAGCAGAAGTGGCACTGCTCATTGAGAAAGAATGAAAACAAACAACTGAACAAGACAATCACTTTGGCTTTTGGTCCCAGAGATTTAACAGTAAATTCTACCTGCTATCAGCTGAGTGTGGGAGTAAAATACTGGCCCAGGACTCAGGATTCTTGGACTTTTCTCACTTTAGCTACTATCTTATGTCAGGCTTCCCGAAAAGCAACTCCAATGCGGAGACGGCTATGTAGATTTACTGGGCAGTTTTCTCAGCAACACTTGTGAGAGGGTGAGGGACAGAGGGTTGGTTAGTCAGGAAAGATGGATTGTGATGGAACTGTAACAAAGTCCTCAGTAGATTCCAGAGGTAGCTCTGGAGCTGGGGGGTCTTTCAGAACTGTCATGAATTAAGGCCAAGGGCTGCCCCCAGAGGAGGGGTCAGAGTCCTAAGAGAGGGACCCAGCTGGAACCAAACATGTAGCACTTCTCACTGGTGGGAGAGTGAGTTCCTCCGGAGGAGGGTGGAGGGGTCTGGGCAGACTATCTTAGCACCCACTGTAGCTACCAGATGAGTAAGGCCCTGCACTTCTTGGTCCTTACTGTCCCTAAATCAGACTATGCTTTCTACCAATATTTACAAACACCTACTTTGTGCCTTTTGTTTCCTTTGTGTGCAAAGCCTTCCCCTCACTCAGAGCTACTTGATGAATGAAAATGCTGATAAAAGTTCCTCTAGGAGACACTTTTAACTATAAGGCTCAAGTATACACTATCATCCCTATTTCTGTGCCAACACAGCATTTTATGCATACCTCTCCCAGGACTTATCTCACTTATTAAAATCACTGTGGTCAGGGAACCTTATTTATATTTGTATTTTTTTCCCCATCAACAAAAAACTTCAGTGGACAAGTAATGATTTAAAATCAATTTTGTAATATAGTTATATCTTTTTTTTGTGTGACTCTTGGCGTGGTTTATTCTTTCCAATCTTTCAGTTTCACTTTTTCTGAATTATATTTTATATATAACATATATTTATATTATATCTTAATTATTTTATTTACATTTTGATATGAAATGTAATTATATTTTAAATATAATGAAATTTAATTGAAATTAGCCAGCCTGACAGTTTTTGTATTTTACTAGAGTGTAGGACATCCATACTGATGTATGTAAGTTAAAATGTACCATCTTATTTTGTGTTTTTTTAATTTGATCCATCAGATCTATGTCTCTTTTTCTCACTCTTCTTGATTCTTTTGGGTTGATATTTTTTTTTACCATCTATTTTTCCTCTCCATTGGTTTGGAAATCATATACTTTTCCCCATCCTTTTAGTGACTAACTTACAAATTACAACATTCACCCTTCAATTAGCAAAGTCTAATGTTAATCCACACTTTTACTCTCCTTCTGGAATAAATACTCTAAACTAACTAAGTACCCCCTTTTCACCCACTTAGAGTTGCCAATATAGAGTTGCCAATACATAGTTAAATCTAGTTCTCTAGATTTAAAAAATCTGTAAGACACAGCTTTTAAAATCAGTGTTTATATTTAGCCAGATATTTACCATTTTTTTTTAGTTCTTTAATCCTTCCTACATCTCTGATCCTTCAGTCTAGTCTGCTAGTTGTGAATTTCTATTTGTTCATCTGAAAATTTCTATATTTTACTTTTATGCTTGAAGGATATTTTTCTGGGGATAAAATTGTATGGCAGTTTTTATTTTGTATAAAAACATTGAAAATATATTTCCATTTTTCTCTGAACTTCATTTTTGCCTTTGAGAAATTTAACCATAGTCTTTGAAGGTAAGTCTGTTTTATTTTCCTTTAGCTGCTGTAAATATGTCTCCCCTTTAGTTTTTTGTAATTTCACAATGATGTCTTAATATATCTTTCTTTTTTCTTTATCCTGCTTGGGGTTCAGGTTTTGTTAATCTGTCCTGGAAAATTCTGTCATTCAGTCATAACATTTTCAATATTGTCTTTGCCCCATTTCTCACTCTTGCTTTTATTTTTAAACCTACAACTAAACTAAGGTGACCAGATGTTCCACTTTTGGCGGGACAGCCCGATTTTTAACAATTTGTCCCGTGTCCCATGGCGTTTTAAAGAAGTCCCAATTTTTGGAAAGAATCTTTTAAATTTTTTGGACTTTTTAAAAATGCTGTGGGACGCGGGACAAATTGTTAAAAATCGGGACTGTCCCGCCAAAAGCAGGACGTCTGGTCATCTTAAAGATACCATGCCTTTTCAATATATCCTTGTTTCTATATTTTCTATCTTTTGTCTCTTTGTGCTATATTGTAGACAGTTTATTCTGACCAATTTTCCTGTTTAATAAATTCTCTCTTTATCTATGTCTAAACTATAAACTAATTCAATCAATTCTTAATTCATTATTATATTTTCCTTTTCAAAAGTATCTTACTTCTTCCTCCATCCCAGTTTCTTCCTGAAATTTCAGGCTTGGCTTTTCTTTGTTCTTTAACTTGGTGGGTATAGATGTTTTATAGTCTATGTAAAATAATTCCAGTGTATGAAATCTTTGTGGGTCTGATTCTATTATCTTGATATTTTGACTGGATCTTGCTCATGGTGTCTTGTATTGTGTGCCTTTTATTGTGTGCAATGCAATATTTTTGTTAACTTTTGGGATAGTAAGAGCTATAAGAGTTGTAGGTTGTTTATTTGAGTGTTAAACTTTGGTGGACCCTGAGCTTTGAATCTTGTTTTCTTTGCCCTCCCAAAGAACTTCAAAAGCAAATGCAGTTTCAAGGTTATTTCCTCCTAATAGGAGAATGGCTTTAGGGAAAAACAGATTTGAATACAGGACTTTGATTTTCTCTTGTATTTTTCCTGGGACATTTCTCATTTTGGGGTTAATGTTTGGTGATTTTGGAAGGTATGTGTGGGTTTAAAAAAATAGTCCCCCCAATTTTATTTTAAATTTTCTCCACAGAAGGGTTAATCTGAAATAACTGGTCTACTATTGTAAAAAGTAGAATTCTATTTTTTAATTATAGACTTTTGTACAGCTCTGTTCATTCAATATTTGCTGAATAACAGCTATATGAATGTTCATAGGCATTGGAATCAATTTGTGTAAGCCATGGTTCTTCTAAATATAAGCTAAAGTTCTTCTGTCTTCAAAGAACTTTTCACTTATTAGCCAAAGGGAAAACTCACATAAAACCTCCCTAATTATAATGACTACTCTGGGTGATTTACAACAAATGCTAGGTTTCCATACTTTCTCAGTGGTAGTGTAAATTAATATATGTCTTTGAAGAAAAATTTAATAATGCTTATCAAAATTAAATATGTATATATATTTTAGCTAAATAATTCCACATCTAAGTATTTTTATGATGAATACTCTGTATATATTTGCCTAAGTGCTCAAAGATATATATATGTGGATATTCATTGATAGAAGCATGCTTGTAATAAAAAGACTGGAAATAATCTAAAGGTTAACAGGTGTTTGATTAAATTATAATGTATCATACAATGGAATGCTATGTAGCCATTAAAAAGAATGGGAAATATTTGTATGTATTGCTATGGAATAACTTGTATGACATGTATGTATGAAAAAAAGAAGCAAGAATCGAGTGTATATAGTATGCTACACACACACACACACACACACACACACACACACACTCACACACACATTTGCTTAGACATTTATAAAGTGTCTCTGAAAGGCTCTAATTGGAATTGCTAACAGCATTATATGTGAAGAGAAAAACTGGGTTCAAAGTACAGGAATAAGAAGAAAACTTTTCAGTGGGTACTTCTGTGTTCACTACATTTATTTTGTTACTTTATTTAACACTAGAGGTTTGATGCACAAAATTCATGCACTGGGAGGAAGGGTCCCTTCAGCCCAGCCTGTACCCTTTCCAATCCGGGACATCCCTCTCACAATCTGAGACTGCTGGCTCTTAACTGCTCACCTGCCTGCTTGACTAAATGCCCCTAACTATCCCCCCACCCAACCCGCCAGCCTGATCACCCCTAACTGCTTCTGCCTGCTGACCTGATCACCCCCAACTGCATCCTGGACAATTTGCATATTCATATTATTAGTATAGATGTGCATGTTTTAGCCATTACATTACAAAACAAAAAGTGTGAGGAAAATACTATATTAGCAGGTACACCATACATGTGATTGATGGCCCTGTGCTATAATTTGGTTTCTTCTGAGAAAGTCCCCTGACTATTTTAGGACTCAGTGTCTCTCTCTGTGAAATGCTGTCTAGATAATCTCTAAGGCCTTTTTCACTCTGGCATTCCCCATCCAACCTGCTAACATGTAGATACTCTGATTACAGAAATACTTCAGTTAGGCAGTACTTTTAAAGATACTTTGGCAAGCGAAAGTAGTAGTATTAGATAGTTATTGGTTTCTGAGAATGCTAACCTTCTTTTTGGTGTTCCTTCAAGTATTAAAATGTGCTTTCCCTAAAGCAATACACTAAAATAATTGATTTGTTTGGAATCACAGTTTGAAACTGTGATTTTTAATATAACCTCATATTTGAAATATTTCAGGCCTGTTTTTCTTTAGGTTTGGGTAAGCTTAAGTCTCTGACAGATTGACCAAATCTTATTACCCTCTATTTACTGTACAATGAAAACTTATTTCATAAGTGTTTCCACATTTTGTACTTACATAGGCCAAAACATTTAATTAAATAGAGTATTCATACACTATCATTTCCTGGTCAGTCATCTATATCAATGATAACAGCAGCATCCACCCATGGCTATAACTCTGAATCTTAAAAAAAAAAAAAAAAAAAAAGAATTATTTAAATCTAAACTATGCTCAGACTAATTAATGATTTAAAATCCCCTTTAATTATAAAAATGATTCAAATTAATTTTCAAAAGTTCAAACAATAGAAGAGTATATAAAGAAAGATTTAAAAGTTTTCTCTTCTCTGTTCCAATCCTACTCTTCAGAGGTAAACACTGTTAGTGTGTTATGTATTTTCTTACACACACACACACACACACACACACACACACAGTTTGTTTTTACAATAATGGGATTATACTGAACATACTGTTTACAATTTGTTTTTGTACTAGGCAACATATTGTACTTGGTGTACATGAAGCCTTATTTTATTCTTTAAAAGGCTGTAAACTATTTGAAAACACATATATACCATGATTTATTTACATTTTTCTTAGTAATGGACATCTAGAGTTAGTTTCCATTTATATGCTGTGAGAAGCAGTGTTGCATTAAACTTAGATACTTGGCTGGAATTTTTGTAGACTATTTTTCTGGAATTGGGGTTTTGGATTACATGGTGCTTCTACGTGCCAGGTACCATTGTGAACACGTTATAAAATCAACTTTCATTCCCATAATATAATAGATACTATTACTATCTCAATTTTGCATGTGGTAAGCTGAGGCTCAGAGAAGTTAAGGATCTTGCTTAAGGTCTCACAGTTCTAAGTGGTAGAGTCAAGATTGGAACCCAGGCTCTCTGACTTCAGAGTCTGGGCTTAGCTCCTACTCCTTGCTGCCTCATAGGAGAGGTATACTCTTTGAAATGTTGACAAACACTCTCAACTTGTCCTCCAAAAAGACAGTATCTATTTATGCTTACACCAACTAAATTTTATAGTTTACTCATTTCCACATTCGCTTACCAAAGACTAAGTTTTTATTAAAAATATATATATTTTTGCCAACGTGTGGTTGGAAAAACAGTATCATATCATTGCTTTAATTTATAATTAATGTATTATTAACATTTATAATACTTAACTTTTATTAGACTTTTACTACAATAAAATACATAAAAGAATTCCTCATCATTTCCAGATTATCATCCAAGAACAGTGAAGGCCACACACAGCTTCTCCTGGAAATGCTGACAGCATGGCGTACACATGGCTTCCATGTTTGTAGTAGTTCCAAAGTTTCCTTTGAGGTTAATTTCTTTTGGATAAACTCACAGAGGACCTGGGTGAGCAGAAGGCTCTTAAAAATTATAGCCCAAACTATTGCTTGAGCAATCCAGGAACTTTTTCATAATATGATGCTCAGATTCACATAGTTTATGAAAGGGTGTGCCCAGAACAGTTAGGAAAAGCAAAACAGCATTTTAACAGTGAGGGTTTTAGCAGGAAGATCTGACCCAACAAGTAGAAACTCCTTTCAAGGTTCAATCAAGTTTATTCCCATCACATTCCTCTGGAATGCCCAAGAGGCACATGCTTTGTCAATGAAAATTATTTTCAATCTCATTGATGTTTTGTTTGGCAAGAACCGTTTCTTTGAACAACTTCTTATTAATTATCTACAATTTTTCATTTCTGACAGTGTTATCACCAGCTGCATATTTAGAAAAGAGCACAGCTTCAACCTGTATTCAGTGTTAATCTGTCTGTTCCTTGAGAATGTAGGTTGAAAAAAAGAAAAGAAAAAAAAAGAAGTCAACATATTTGCAACCAACTTTCAGATCTTCAACATCAGGCTCACAATGAGATATGTGTACACAACAGAATTCTTCTGTAATTCCTATCTTGCATGACTAAATCGTTATGCACCAGCTTACCAGTGGTATCATTTAGGTTTGTCCCTCTCTTTGTGGATTGTAATTTTCTGTTTCTGGGATATGGGTTGCCTTGGGGCAATCCAAATATGAACAGCAACACCTAGTGTGAATGGGGTCCTGTCTTCCAGACAAATAACTCACTGTGGTTCTAAGATTGTATCTTCCCACAAGTGTTCACTCAAACTTTTGGTCAAACCACATTCTACCTGGTCATATTAGCCATACACCCAGGTCTAGATGAAGGTGCTCAGCACATATTATTTCTACCTCCTGGGGGTGGCGTGACAGGGCAATGCTGGGCGGTGCTGCCTCCTGGCTTTGAGCAGCCTGTGGGTCCCAAAGGGCATCTCACTAAGCTTTCCTTTAAGTATTGTTTAAACACATTGCCGAAACCAGTTTGGCTCAGTGGATAGAACGTCGGCCTGCGGACTGAAGGGTCCCAGGTTCAATTCCGGTTGCGGACACATCCCTGGTGGGGGTGTGCAGGTGGCAGCTGATCAATGTTTCTCTCTCGTCGATGTTTCTAACTCTCTATCCTTTTCCCTTCCCCTCTGTAAAAAAAACAATAAAATATATTTAAAATAAATAAATAAATATTGTTTACACACAGCCATTCATTTCCTTTATCAAGAGCTGGCAATCCAATGGAGCTAGCTCCACCTGTCAGGTGATTCTACCCTCTCTCAACCCGGTGGCAAGCATAGGAGCCAGGTCAGTGGTGGGAGGCACAACCACACCAGCCATGCAGTGCCATGGCTCGTAACGCTCAGTAGCATCAGCATTGTCTGGGAACTTGTTGATGATGTGAGTCCCCAGCCCCAATTTATGCCTCCTGGTGATTTGGTTGCAGGCAGGCCAAAAAGTTTGAGTCACTGTTCTAGCTTGATATGTTAGAATCTTTCACATCATTATTTTTTACTCCTCTATATTTATGTCCCTCTTTAGCCCTGTCAGATGTTCTCAGTCACAGATTCACTTTCTAAATGTCTTTGAGCCCCTCCATGGACAGTGGCTCACCCTGACCAGTGGCTCACCCTGACCAGTGGCATGCTGGCAACTACTTTACAACAGGCTGGAGAGCAAAGGACAGTTCAATGTGCAGCCAATGTTTGTGGTGTAAACGAGCCACCGTGGCCCATGTTAGCATAAGCACATGATATTACTGATCATGGAGTTAAGGAGAAATGTGCATGATTGCTTTTGAGAGTAGTGTAAGCCTGTTCCAACACCCTACCTGGAGGTGCCAATAGCCCTGTAGATATTGGTTCAGATATAGCTTAGTGGGAATTTTGATTGAGTTTATACGCAAAATTGGAGCCATTATTTGCAGGCCATTTGTGAATTATTGAATACTTCTGATGACTAAAGTGCCTGAAATATTCAACTGATCATTTAAGATCACTGGGAATATTAAAAACCAACTTACAAAAGACATTTTGGGGATACCACACACATAATAGATTCAAACTAACCCCTATATTTTGTACATTTCCATTGCATGCCCTGTTAAAATTACTGGTTTGGTAGGTAGTAAGCCCTAATGTACTATAAACCTTGTTTTTCTCATTATTCTATTTTTATTACTTACTCTTAGAATTGTCCAAAAACTGTTGGTTAAATTAATAAATTAATTTTTTAGTTTACTAAGGCTGCCATAACCAAATACTGCAGAGTGGGTGGCTTACACAGCAGACATTTATTTTCTTATAATTCTAAAGGCAAAAAGTTCAAGGTCAAGATGCTGGCAGGTTTGGTTTCTTCTGAGGCCTCTGCCTTTGACTTGACAGGACTACCTTCTCCCTGTGTCCTCCTGTGGCTGTCCTTCTGTCTGGTGTTTTTCCTTGTGTCCAAATTTTCTCTTCTTATAAGGACACTAGCTAAACTGGATTAGAGCCTATCCTAATAGCTGCATTTAACTTAATTACCTCTTTAAGTAATTAAGAGGCAGTTCTCTCCAAATATAGTTACACTCTGAGGTAGTAGGGGTTAGGACTTCAACATATAAATTTTAGAGGCAACAATTTAGTCCATAATAGTAATAATCAAAGCTTTGATATCTCAAGGTTCTAATAGTACTATAGAAAAACATAGAACATCAGTTGTAGATTTGGAATGTATCAATCATTTGCCTCAGTATTTGCCTTGATATGAGAACTCTCAATTATAAAATAGATACAATCTCATCTAAGAAATGACAAACTAATCTTATAAATGTTTCTCCCATCCCTCCCCTTGTCTTATACTAGTTATCATTGATTTTGTTCCTATTAAATGAGTTAGAAAACAGGAGAGATGGAAAAGTAATTAGCTTGCATATACAGGAAGATAAGATACTGGAACTTTATATACATACATCTCACTGTAAAAATAAGGTGTGGTTGGGAACTTGATCCCAGCACATACTTTCACCTGAAGGAGGGCACCCCTGAGGAGGTTCAGCTGCAAAATGAAGTCTCAGCCTCTCACATTTCTGAGATTATCTTCTGGTTTGATGGCTATCAGAACATTGGGAAAGAACTTCAAAGGGTGGAAAGTCTGCAAAGCCGCTGGAGTGTCTCCTTGCTGGGGAAGGGGAGGCCATAAAGGGCTGAAACTTTCCTGGTTGAGAAATGACTTCACTCTAGGCAGAAAGCTGGCCAACTATGAAGAGAATAACATGCCATCCAAAGTCCAGCTTCTGATTTTTCTTTTTTTACTTTTTAGTGGCATTCTGCCCTCTTATATCCTGTGGTGACAAGAGGGAATCATAACATAATGTTTTAATTTCATCCTATAGGCTTTGCTAGTTTAGGTGTCATTTTTTAGTTACCTTTTGTTCTCATGATCAGACTTTTTAATAATCCTCACCAGAGGATATGTTTATTTTATTAATTTTAGAGAGAGAAGAAGGGAGAGGGAGAGAAAAAAACATTTATGTGGAAGAGAAACATCCAGCAGTTGCCTTTCACAGGTGCCCCGACCAGGGATTGAACCCTCAACCTGGGTATGTGCCCTGACAAGGAATCAAGCCCCATCCTTCAGTGAGTGGGGTGATATTCTAATCAACTGAGCCACACTGGCCAGAGCACTGTCAGACTTCAAAAAATTATTTAGTTTGTTGTTTTCTTTTTTTTAAAAAAAAATATTTATTGAATTTTAGAGAGAGAAAGGAAGGGGAGCAGAGAGAGAGAGCAATAGAAACATCCATTTGTTGTCTCACTTATTTATGCACTTATTCGTTGATTCCTATAGGTGTCCTGACCAGGGATAGAACCTGAAGCCTTGGCATAACGGGACGACGCTCTAACCAACTGAGCTACCTGGCCAGGGCTGATGTGTTGTTTCCTAAGTTGAGGTTCTCTTTTGATCAGTAAACTTCCTTTAAAAATCCTCAACGTAATTCCAACATGCCTTGAGGGTACATGTTCTTGTTCTATAACAGCATGACTAGGTGGTTCTTGGCCATCAGCCTGGCCCGGTGAGACACACTGTTATTACACAATCACACACATCCTGCTGTATGTCTTATTACGTAATTGTTCTTCTCCTTCAGAGATGCTGCTGAAAGCAATTACGTAAGTCCTGTCCACTTCATGGGGAATGTGAAGGGTGGAAGCAAAGCAGAGCCAACTGCTTGGGCACCGAGGATGACGGTACCTCAGATGCCTCATCTCTTGAGAGGACATTGGGCTACACTCTTGGGAGATTTAGCGGGTGTGTTTTGCATTTTGGCCTTCTTATCCAATAGCCTTTTTTATTTTCTTCAGGTGACAAGCAACAGCAGCAGCTTGTTTTTTGTGCATTTAGATTTATTTTTAAAGTTTTTTTCATAAAGTAAAATTGAGTGATGACATTCTCTGCTTCATGACTGTAAATGCTACTCTGTGTGTCCAGGAATATGATACATCTTAAGAGACTAAAACAATAAAATAAAAAGGTCACTGATTCCAAAAAGAAACATAGGGGAGAGGGCAAGGAGAATTTCTTAGTTATTACACAAGGCAGATCTCAAAACCAGAGCTAGCAGGGAGAGCTGGTTATACAAATGGGAATTGCCTGGGGCCAGGCTGTCCTGATGACAGTTTCCTGGTGGAGGTTTTGGGGTCTGGTGTGTCCTTGCACGGTGGGAGGATCCTGCACACTCTGCCAAGTAGTGGAGCTTGTCCAGTGGAGGGGACGTTTGTGGGGTTCCTCCTGAAATGTATCAGGCAGCCATATAACCACAGTCAACACTCATGTTTTGGTTGAATGACTTATTCATGAGAACACAACCTGCTTTTCCTTCCCTGTTATTTGAACATCTCAGTTTTCAAGGGAGCTTCGAATATCACTTGGCAGTTTCTTGTCAGGTCAAATTGACAAGAATTTGGGTTGGGAAGAGCAGGTTGTCTTCCTGCATGATAAGGAGTCTCTGACACCAGTGCCTTCTCTGGCGAATGCAGCTGAAAGTAAAGCACCACCCCTGTGCCTCTGCGGGAGGGTATCCTGAGTCATTGACAAGAGAAAGCAAAAGATGGAGACAGCTATTGACTGTTGGGCCTTGTGATTTTGCTGTGAAACCGTGGTTGCAGGGAAATGGTTGAGCATATGATTCTTAAAAAAACATTTTTTTTTTACCATATGGTTCTTGAGGACAAGGACTATGTTATTAGTGTTGTATTGCCAGGGTCAAACCCAGACTTGACAAATAAGACATGTTTCAAAAATGTAATGTTGTTCATGTCTGTTATGGTTAATTAAAATTTTTTTAATTTATTTTTTATTTATTTGAGAGAAAGAGAGAGATAGATTGATTTGTTATTCCATTTATTTATGCATCCATTAGTTGATTCTTGTATGTACCCTGACTGGGTAATTGAACCAGCAAATTGGCATGTCAGGATGATGCTCCAACCAACTGAGCTACCTGGCCAATTATGGTAAATTTTATTTGGTAACTTGGTTAGTCCATGGTACCCAGAAATTTGGTCAGACACATCTGGATGTTGCTGCAAAGGTATTTTTAAAATGAGGTTAACTTTTATTTCAGTGGAATTTGAGTAAAGCAGATTACCCTCTGTAATGACTAATTTTATGTTTCATAAAGTAGGTGTGCCTCATCCAGTCAGTTGAAAGCCTAGAGAAAAAGACTGACCTCCTCTGGAGGAAGAGGAAGTCCTATCAGTGACTGCCTTCAGACTTGAGCTGCAATATCAATTCCTCCATGAGTCTCTAGCCTGCCGACGCTCATAGAACTTGGGCTCACCAGCCTCCACAATTGTGTGCACCCAGTGCTTATGAATGGGTGAACAAATGCCTCCAGCATCTCTGCTTTATTTTGGTGCACCTTTATTTCCTTCCATTTTAGTAAAGGGGGGCGGGGGGACTGCTTTGCCAAGTTAAAACTTTTATATATATACTAGTATATATTGTTATTAATTTCAGAAAGGAAGGAAAAGGAGAGACCGAAACATCAATGATGAGAGAGAATCGATTGGCTGCCTTCTGCACACCCCCTACTAGGGATTGAACCCACAACCTAGGCATATACCATGACTGGGAATCAAACCGTGACTTTTGGTTCATAGGTCCGCATTCAACCACTGAGCCACACTGGCCAGGCTCTAGTTAAAACTTTGAATCTTTGCCTGAAAATCCCAATAGAGAGTGAAAGCTCTCATACTGACTGCCGAGGAAGCCAAGACCAGGGAAAGATGACTTGAGGTAGTGGAAGAGGAGAAGAATTCAACGACTCTCTCCCGAACTCTTGATTTTACATTTACCGTTAACCTCCAATGTAAACGTCGCTGGCTTGGTTTGAGTGCCTTTGCTGGGTTCAGAGTCCTGCACCACCACGAGCAGCAGCTCACCCCGCTGCAGCCTGGAGAGGCTGCAGACCACTTTTCAGCCTGATGTGATTTCTAACAGCTGAGATATTAAAACACTGAAAAACGGGGTTTATAATGGAAATGCTGACAGACTATTAACTATAGCAGCACTGCTCTAATAAATGGAATGGCCTGTCATAATCTCTACTTCATAAATATGCAAATACAAGACTGGGGATTTGCTCCAAAGGATGTCTCTATAATTTTAACTGACCTTTACTGATACCAAATGAGCCTGTTGCTTCTGTTTTTGTCCACTGGATATAAAGTACTGGAAAGCCAGCCTCCTGTCCGCCTAACGTATATAAAGTTCAAACTGCCAGCTTCTAAACGCTGGGCTCAGATTCCATTTCTCTCCACATTCACACTCTTTATTGACATTTTCATTCCCTCCCCCACACCCCCGCATGGAAGCTGAGTGGGGGCAAAATCAAATATTGTTCGTTCCCCTTTCCCCCATGTTATTTCCACATGTCACAGTGCCTGCCTGGCCAAAATTCATGGATTGCCTCAAGGACAAACAGGCCATCTACACTGAATTATAGGAATTTGAGTTTTATCCAGTTTTCTGCTTTTTGGCCCAAATGGGCAGCAAATCCAGTGACTTCATATTTAATAACCTAGATGTCATTTGTCCTGTGTCTTTCAGCACGGAGCAAAGAGTTGGATGGCTAACAGTTTTGCATATTTCTCCCCCTAATTATTTTAAGCTATTCAGCCTGGTATCTGAACTATTGATGCAGAGCCAAATTGCCAGCAGGGGAGAGATCTGTCCAATCCAGGAGCTAAATGAGTCACTGAGAGTCAATCTGTTTTTCCCTTGCTGCTGGGGTTTCCTCGGGCCTGGCCGGCCTCTCGCTGCAATCCCGCTCGGAGCTGCAGGCTGGGCCTCCTTGGCTTCAGTCACCTCCCATTTCCGGCCCGGGCCCTGCGTGCCGCAGACGTTGAGGCATCCTGACCGGCTGGCCGCGGAAGTCCAGGGCCTCGTCACCCTGTCATTGAGGCCTCGCTGTGACAGAAAATGGAGACATCTTGGCCTTGTTGTAATCCATCAGGTACCAGGAACATAAAGAAAGACGCAAAAACAGAATGTGTTACCGCTTGCCCATGCCAGTTCACTATTGCCCACGGCCCAGCCCCTTAGAGTGCTCGTCCACCTTCCTGACCGCCCAAACGGAGTCCCAGAAACAGAAGGCTTCATTTGGCCATAGAGAAGTAAAAAGCAAAGGAGGAATGGAGGGATGTGTGGCTGTGCTGGGGTGATGGCCCTGGTCATTCTGTAAGCAGTGAGGAGAAAACTCACAGTGTGTGTGTGTATATATATATATATATATATATATATATATATATATATATATTAATAGGAACATTTCATTTCTAATCATATTTGCTAAACAGAAAAATCCTTGAATTTTTTTCTGTAGGGTCAGTATTCAATGACACAGAAGTCCGCCCCTGACTTAGAACTGTGCCTCAGATGAAGATAACTGGCATTTCATGGCCTCTGATTAAATTAGCTGCCTGTTCTACCCTGAACTTGGCCATCAGGACTGACATTTTTGTGCAGTGTGCATTGAGGATGGTGGGTAATCTAAACTGCTATGAGTTTTTTTTTTTTTTTTTTTTTTTTTTTTCCTTCTCTTTGAAACTCAAATCTTGTCCGGGAACTCTGTTCTCTTCAACTGTATAGAGGCGTTCACATGGCGTTTGAGAAAGCAACCATGAAAAATTCTATTGTAGTAAGTTGAACTGTCCTTGTACTCAGGAATTAGAGAACCCAGGGGTCCTGGAGACTTAAGAAAAGAGATGGGGACAGAGGGAAGAAAGGCTGATTAATTGGTTTACTATAATTTTCAGATAGAACTATCCGGGGGGAAAAAACTCAAAAAGGGCAGAGTTGATTCTTTTTCCCAGCAAAGTCTCAGAGGAGGGAAAGCTTTGTTCCCAATGGACAGTCAATTCTCTTCCTGCAGTTGCTGCTAACCTCACCTTCTTACATGGCCTGTTGATTTCCAGTCTCCCTTTCCCTTGCCAGAGAGGTGGCAAGGGCAGTGAGAGAAGAGAGTCAGATTGCTGAGACACAGAGCGCTTTCTCACTGAAGCCAGGCACGTATTAGTGATTGCTTCCCCTTTTCTCCAGCGGCCACTCTTGGGATGGGGTCAACTGCCTCACAGAGGTTTCCAGGTGGATTCTGGATTCTGAGGACCCAGGAAGTGCTGGGAAGGGCTTCCGCCTCCTTTGACAGAAATAATTAACTAAAAGATAAAGGCCCCTTTTCCTCCCCACATTTTGAACCACAGGTCCGCTAATACCAGGCACGAAACACCAGTTTTCAGATCATTAGTACAAAGCATCTTCCCCAGGAGGCAATAAAGTGTTACTTTATATAACTCAGCTACAGTTACACTGCTTTCAAAAAGCAGGAATCGCCCTGAAAAGAAATTTACATGAAAACAGTCTCATTGTTTGAGAACTTATGCAAGTGCTGCACAAAGGGTTTTGATAGTGATTTAAAAAAAAAAATTAAATCTTTATCCCAGCCTCAAAGATATCCTGAGAAACTTGATTACCTATAAAGAATTCCAATGCACTTTAAAAAATGTGTATAATATAGAGTTGGTTGAAAACCAACCCCCCAAGCTCCAAACTTCTTCCTAAGCTTCAAAGATTCTATAATGAATGTCCTATAGTCTAGTGCTTTTCAGTTTAACACTTATGAGGATCACTCATTACCAGTTAAGAAATTTGAAGATAACAACTGCAAAAATTGACATAGCTCCAAATATTTTGAACAACATAAAATATTTCTCCTGTGGGTGTAGCTTTTAGGGACCCCATGGGGATACATACCCCCTCAGCGCTCAATCAGCAGAAGACAGAGCTCTGAGTGTCTCAATTCCTGTTGATTGCCTCTCAATTCCCTGGCGCTAGGAATCTGGATGTGTCCATTACCGCATGTTCAAACAATGGACTGCCTATGCCTGGAATCTGATTTCCGCAGAAAGACTTCATGGGGATGGCTGAGGAAGAGGGTTCCTACCAAACGCTGTGACATTCCCTTTGATTTTCACTTTCTTTAAATTATTTTGCATTAATGTCTTCCTGGCTCCGGTAGCCTCAGTTTCTTTTCTTTTTCTTTTCCTCCTAAATTTACTGTGGAGGATGATCAAAGTATGGAGTTTCTTCTACCCCAGAGGTTGGCGTTTCTTCAGACACCAATGAACTTGCTTTTCAAGTACCAGTCTTTCAATACCAGAAATTCTTTTAACGATTCCATCAAACTATTTAGACTTTGGTCCAAGCTCTGACATTTACTAACTTTGACACTTTGGACAAGTCATTTTAATCTTTTGAAGCTTCAGTTTCCTTATTAATAGACAGGAATCATCATCATCATCATCATCATCATCCTACCTCATCAGTTAAAAAAAACAACTGAGCAAATTGCCATTGATGTGCTCTCTACATATGTGTATGAATATATATTTATTTTTTATTCAGATACCACGGTACTCTATCTTATGTAAATCATCAAAGACACAAATGGAAAGTGAATAATGAAATTACAAAATAAACAGAACTAAATATTTTAATACTTTTTCCCCATCTTGCAGAACTCCTGGGGCGTAAGACCCCGCTTTGGAGAAGCGTATTAAATGTAACGTGTTTAGCACGTTGCCTGGCACAAAGCAGTACACGGTACATGGTAGGCATTATTTACTTTTATGCACAAGAAAAAGCCCAGTTGCAATGGAGAGCTTTCAGCCTCATCTTGGCTTCTTTTTTGACACAACTTGGCTGTTATATAAGTAGCAGAGAATGGATGCATTATATGTCAGGTCCTCTAACACAGAGGACTCTCACTGCACAATTCTGGTCAGCATTTTCTTCTATTATAAGAGATGCTCTACGTTCACTGTTATTTTCAACAGCACCTCCTGTTCCAAGGAAGATTGGCGACCTCTCCCCTTCAGACAGGCAATGAGGAGGAGCAGAGTTGGGTGCCCTGGTGTAAGGCAGGGTGACATTGCCTCCTGGAAAAATGAAAACTGTCATCAGAATCTGTTGTGCAAATGGGAAGGAGAATTGGAGAAAAATAGAAAAAGTCCCTGTCCTTTTCTTAATTTTTTTTAATGGATTCACTACTGCCTTTGACATTAGTTATCGTATGCAATTAGCAAGACACAGTGATTTTGGATTTTATTATTGTGCCACTGAAATACATCTAGAAATGAGTATAAATACTCTTGCTATAGATTCTTGTAAGTTCACAGTTATTCATTTGTTATTCTTTAGCATTGTTACACACACTAAGCACCCACTATATTTCAGGCACTGTGCTTGGTGCTATTTTGAGTATTAACCTGTCTTTTGAACAAAGAGAAACAAGCCAAAGAAACTGATGAAAATATATAAACTAAAGAGCTTAACTTCCCACTCAAGAAGTTGGATTTGCTAGTGAATTTGATGTGAAGCAAGTGGTAACTGACTATACACTTTTAAATTAGTGAATGCCAACCTTTCTCTCCTTGGAAAAAAAATTTTTAACCTAAAATATAAAAACTTGACAAAATATTTAATAACAAAATATTTTTAAAAATCAAAGAATTAAAAAAAGAATATAAATTTTCACATTCATCTTGACAAAAGCACACAGTAAGTATTTTAATTCTGTTTGACCATTCTGCATTCATTGGGCTTAGAGATTTCCTTTGTGCTCAATCTTTTCTGCTGGCTTCACTCTTCTTGAGGCATAAAAGCTTAATGTGAACAGTGGTGATGTGTGTGTGTGTGTGTGTGTGTGTGTGTGTGTGTGTGTGTGTGTGTTAGACATTTCTGGCTCTCACCAATATCTGGTTCTTCTCTTATTTTTGTGCATAGAGAAGACCATATTTCCTGACACTTAGGGGAACCTGTGACTAGTTCTAGCTAATGGATTGTAAACTGAAGCAGGATGATGTCCATTCTGGGTCAAGATATAGCAGGATGCAGATCAGATATTTCTTGTCTCCTCTTCCTTCTGCTGTAGAGACATAACTAAAGAATATAAGCTCCTTCAACTGGAGTCTCTGAGTAAGCATATGAAGAGAGTATCTCATTAAGCTATGATGAACATGTACAGAAGCAAAACCTTGGTATTGATAATCCACTGGCATTTCAGGGGTAACTTGTTACCTCAGCATAACCCATTCTATCCTATAAGTTACAGAATTTTCATGATTTGGTTTTCCTGGAACAGGAGGAAGTAATACCTAGCTCTATCTCCAATGATGCTCTGCTCTGAGAAATTGTGAGCAAAGTACCAAAATTTGAAGTCATCAGGAGATAAAGTGAGAACAACTTAAGAAAACATTAAGGAAAAGGACTAAAAAGTCTGGAATAAAAATAATGTTTCCTGGCAATGTTTGCATCATCAGATATCAGAGATTCTTTAAAATAGCTTTATCTACAAAATTTGAAATGTGGTGAGATTTTTCCTTTATTAAAAAAATTGGGAAGAGAGCCCATTCAGGCTTTCAAAAATGAGAAATAAAGGATGAGTTTTCAATATGAGGTTTCTAGAAACTTACAATATGAATTTTCACCAAGAGAATCTTTATGAATGATGGCCACCTGGGTCTCAGAGAAAGAGGTCTAGAAGAGTGAACTGCAATGGAAGCTAACAGAACTGGTCACAAGAAAATCCGAAGGATAAAGGTCCTGGTGTGACATTTTTCTTCATAGAGATAATATGCATTACACCAAGTGAAATAATCATCTTAAACTAAGAGACCTCATGGAACCAGCCCCCTATGAATAGAAACTATAATAAATGCCCTGAGTTTGAAAGACAGCCACATTTCAAGGCCCCCTTAAAGGCCTGGGAGCAATGGGAGCATGGGAGGAGCTAAGGCTGACTTGTTGATCTGTGAGGCTCTTTTCAATGTACTTTTAAGGGCTCTTCCTCCCTAATCTTAAACACTTGACCTTTCAGTCCGATATTCTTCAGTAGTATTAGATTAGCTGATTAGTTATTAAATATACTGTCTCCAGTAAATAGGTAATTGTGTAATGCAATGGCCTTCAGCTTCTCTAGGACATGTTTCCATGGCATTTGGAGTTAGAACACTGAGACCATTTGTAGTGGGAATTTTAACCCTTTCTGTGGGTACAAGAATGGACCGATTTCTCCCTGGACATCACATTCAAGTTGAATAAATGAAAGGCAGTCAAATGTAGAGTAGCTTGTTTTTGAGAGCTATCAAATTCAAAGATCACATTTATGCCCTCATAACAATAATGAAAAATAGATCAATCAACATTTCCCCTGGGATGAGCTATGTGTGACAAATACAATGTAGGCACTCACTAAGCTTTGGGCTGGGTGCTGGAGAACTTTATAGTGCTTTCTGCACCCAAAAGCACACACATGAAGAAGTTTTAAATGTCTCTCATGGTTTTGGCCAAATTTTGCCTGGTATGAAGTGGCGAGGAAGGAGAGAGAAGTTAGACTAGAGGGAAGGACAAAACATAGCATGTTTTGGTCCTTAATACATGCCAAGCTCGGTGCCAGGCATTTTTCAAAAACATTCTTACGTAAACATCTCCTACATAGAGATAAAGTTTGTATTATTGTTTCTCATTTTGCATTTTAGAAACCTGAAGTTCAGAAAAGTTAACCTACCCTAAGATCAGGCAGCCAGGGTAGTTGAATTGGGACTTGAACTTGAATCTGTTTGATTTTAACAGCCTTGCTCTTTCCTATATTTCACACTGTCTTCCAGTTGTTAAATGCCTGCTTATGGGTAGATGTGGAGTTACTCATGTTACGAAATGGGGGAAGATGGTTAGAGAAATCTAGGTATCAATTATCCATTTTTTTAATTGAGTGCTTACAGTTTTTCTGACTGCTCACTGTGAAGAATACAAAAGGAGTGTTAAGACACAGTTATAAGACCTTAAATCAGAGGCTGAAATGTATTTGAGAAGGCAAAGAAACACATATAAGACAATTCATTTCTAATTTGGGTTCTATGAATGGTAAGTGTAAAAGTTCTAGATAGGTATGCTTAGGAGATGGTACTAGAACTTGAGGAAATATTTTGTAATGTAGCCAAAATTTAGATAGAAAGGGCACTTCAAGCAGAGGTATTTTGACGGACTACAAGTGCATTAGATTCTACCCTGGTTGACTTGACCTTCTTCCCCTGCATCAATGAGGGGATTGGGTCAGGGACCAAGACACACACACACACACACACACACACACGCACACACATACACACTGGATGTTCTTACATCACCATAGGATTCTGTGCACTCAACACACAGCCAAAAACAATGTTTAGTGTTCTTATAATAGCACACCACACCTTCTTACAGACAAGAAGTACTAACCACACACTGCTCGACTCTCCCAACATCATGAGCCAAGACCAAACCATGACTGAGAACTCCAGACATCGGTTATTTCTCCTGGTCATTAAGGGAATCCTTCTCTTTTCTTTCTTTCTTTTTAAAAAAAATATATATTTTATTGATTTTTTACAGAGAGGAAGAGAAAGGGACAGAGAGTTAGAAACATCAATGAGAGAGAATCATCAATCAGCTGCCTCCTGCACACCCCCTACTGGGGATGTGCCCGCAACCAAGGTACATGCCCTTGACTGGAATTGAACCTGGGACCTTTCAGTCTGCAGACTGACTCTCTATCCACTGAGCCCAACCGGTTTCAGCTTCTTTTCTTTTTAATTGAGAGATAATTGACATCTAACATATTAGTTTCAGGTTTAAAACACCATGTTTCTCATTTGAATATATTGTGAAATGATCACCACTACAAGTCTAGTCAGCATCTGTCATCATACTTAAAAGAAAAAAAATTCTCTTCTTGTTATAAAACTTTTAAGATTCAATCTTTTAGCAACCTTTAAATATACAATATAGTATTGTTAGAGTCACCATGCTGACCATGACATCCCCCAAGGCAGTTCTTTTTTGGATTTGAGACAAGCCCATAAAACCTCCCCACCACACCCCGAGCAACTGGGTGGACAGAGCGCTCTGTATTTCATAGATGCTGCTTGCAGATATTGCAGCAAGTTTCCAAAAATAAAAGCACAAACAGTTCCCCTCACATTTATTTGTTGTGATAGCTGCAGGACCAGGAAGAAATACACACCATCCTGGGGGGACGGAATGCACAAGGACCGGGTTTTGCCCGTTTTCAAACAACCACGGAGCACAGTTAGCTCAGAACCCTACGGAGTCTACTTGGCATGTTTACAGAGCTCAGACTCACCCCGGTGCCTCAGGATGGTTTAAGGTTTGGGGAACAGGTTCCCCTACTGACAAATAGCATAATTAGGCATAATGTCTTAAGCGAACGTATTAGCTGGGGCTTTTAACAGTGTGCAAGCCTCGGCTTCCGCAATAACAACCTAATCTTGTGTGGGAGCCGTCCCGGGTTGCACTTGAACGGAGGCCCTGTTCGTCCACCCGCAGATAAAGCTTTGAATGGTTTTATTTATATCATCCTTGTTAGTCATGCAGTCTGTGTGCAAACACAACAACATTATTCTTATCTCCTCGGAAAGTTTAATTCGTTAGCAATTAAAAGAGTGCAGAAAAAGAACTAGGCGCTGGAGAGAGATGCGTCCAGGAAAAGCCAAGTTGGACAGAGAGATTTGTGGGGGCATCTCGCCCCGCAACTGCACCGTGACGTCTGTCCAATTGTTTTTAATAAATAGTTTACCCGTGTAAGGATGATCCCCGTGTAATTAAAGAAGATAACGTCGCCAGCAATCTCTTCAAAATACCCTGTTGAAACCCGAGGTCCTCAGGCTCTTGCCAGAGCCCAGTCCTGCCCACTGCGCCCTGTCTGGTTTGCATGGCGGGGAGGCTGCCTCTGGGCCAGGTCCGTGCTGCTCGGAGTGCTCAGCTCAGGCCCGAAGTAGCTGTTCCTCGCAGCTGCCCAGGCCTCCGCGATGAGTGAGTTCTATTTAGAACAGGGATGAGCCTAACCACAGTTCTTTGTCATCGTAAAGACAGGGAACTTAAGAACTGCACCGCCTGCTGCTCTACCAAAAAGTCAAGCTCAATGCCAGGTGGCAGTAGTGGGAGAAACTGTGGGAGTGGGGTGAACAGGGAAGGGCTCTGTGGGAACTCTGTACTTTCTGCTCAACGTTTCTGTGAGCCTAGAACAGCTTTAAAAACTACAGTGTGCTATGAAAGATAAAAGGTCTTGCTCAGCCATGGTTTTAGGGCGTGAGGGGCCGAGGGGCCCTTGAGCAGGAGGTCTTCCAGGGATTTGGAGGGATACACCCAGGACAGGGAATTAGAAATGAAAATGTTCCCTTCTCTGAGTTTAAGCGGCCACTATCATTAGGGTGGAAGGTGGGACTTGGACCAGCTGAGAGGGGCCTCTGGGTTCAGTGCCACTTGAGCTTTGCCCACAGGACAGGCCCTTGTCTGTTTGGCATTGCATGGGTAGACTTGTTACTTGATTGTTTTACTTGTCAACGCTTAGCTTTACATAGGTCAGCCTCAGTGCCTGAGAAAGGGTTTGTATTGAAAGTCACAAACAGTTTTACAAATAGGTAAGCTCTAAGATGAATAAGGTCAATACAGCTGTAGCAAGTTTTAGGGTGAGAGAGGACTTCGGTCATCCTCTGGTGCAAACTTTGTCTGCTCCTAGGTGGGCTAGGAAGGGTTAAATAATAAACCTTCCCAGCCAGGCGGGTAGTGGACGTTTTAATCCCAGCTGCTGCCCCCGGGGATGAGAGGAAGAGATATTTGATAGTCCAAAGCAGAAAGTAAATATAGAGTAAATTACTTCCATGTAATTGGGGAGATTATTTCAAGTAGATTGCAATTTGGAAATGGATTGCTTCTTTTCAAAACCTAGGGTGACTTGTTCATCTCCCCTCCTGGCTTCAAGGTGTCACTGAGGGAAGGAGCAATTTCTGGCTTTCAAGGGCAGCTGGAGCACGCCTATTCTGTAAAGTCAAAGCTAAACATCTCTGATACTTGCATTACTCAGACCTGTGCAGTAGTTAATAGGAACAGAAACAGAGACATAGAAATGTGGCCAATAGGAACACACCACCTTGAGCCCTTGTAGACAGACAACAAAAAAATTCTTGGCAATTAGGATAATCGCTCCCATTCAAGGAAATGGTCAATTTGGCTTGAAATGGTGTGGGAAAGCATGGGAGAGAATCTGTGGGAGACACCTAAAATAATTATTATATGTATTTTTTAAAAATGTATAATGAGCCAATTGTCCTAGTAACTTCCATTCTTTGGTCCTACTACTTTCTTTCTTTCTTTCTTTCTTTCTTTCTTTCTTTCTTTCTTTCTTTCTTTCTTCTTTTTTTTAAATTTTTTATTGATTATGGTATCACATAATTGTCCTCATCCCCCCAACCCCATACCAAACCCCTCCCCACATATTCCCTCACCCCCCCTCCCCTTCCCATTGTCCATGGTCACTGGCCAGACCCATATGCATGCACACAAGTCCTTTGGTTGTTCTCTTCCCCTTTACCCGCACCCTCCCCTACTTTCCCTCTGAGTTTTGGAAAGTCTGTTTGCTGCTTCTCTTTCTCTGGGTCTGTTTTTGTTCATCAGTCTATGTTGTTCATCATTTCCTCTAGATGTGTGAGATCATGTGATCTAAGAAATATCCTTGTAAGAACCTAAACTGAGACAAGCCATAATGGTTATGCTAAGAGGCAAATGAATCAGTCTGTAGTGAGTTCCTTTCTGGGTCAACAGTTCTTTTGAGTAGAAATTTCAATGTCAAATAGTTCCGAATGTGTACATGTCAGCCATGATATTTCATATCTGGTTGGTGAACAAATAGTGGTGATGCAGGTCCGACTGTCTCTGGTTTGGTCCTGGGCATCCTTCAGCAACACGCAGCTGCTGTCTGCTGGTATGGTGAGGTGTCGTCAGCATCTTCCATCTCTGAATTGTTTCTCTTCCGTCTTCATGGCTGGAGCACTTCTGTCTATTCCTCTCTGTTACAGGATTTCAGATGGTCTGGGAGTTTTTTTCTGAAAATATACAAACATATTCTCAACCAAAAGTTAATAAAGGGATATTTTCTATAAATTTGACTTGGGATCCTTTTTCCTTTCGTTTTTTTGCTTTTTGTTTTTCCCCCCCAAATGATTTCTTCTGGCTTGTTTTGATGCCATGTGTGTATTTTCATGGGTATCTTTCTGTTAGCATTTCGAATGAAGGTTAATTTTCTAAAGTACAAATTTTTTTAGATGTAAATTATTCGCAGGATATTTTTCCTTACATGATATTCTTCCACTGTCACCCCCCTTTTTTAATTTAAATAATAGGAGACTTTTGGACATTTTATAATGTAGTCTTGATAGCTTTTACATTTTAATTATTTGTGCTAAACTATGACTCCTTTAGGTTCATAACATGTTATGTAATTTTACCATGAGACGCTCTGGCAATAAGAATTTTTATTAACACTTTAGTAACAGCTTTTTGTACAGTTCAATCAGTTTTCCTAGAATATTCATTTATTTCCATTAGCCACATTAATTTCCTCTGAGAAATTGGCTACTATTCAACTGTCAAACTCAACACTCCAGCAACAATCTTATTTACCATGTGTGTATTAGTGGAATTGATTATTTGCCTTCTTGAGAAGGGCCTGAGTATTTTTGCTACTAGGCTGGACTTGGATATTAAAAACCCACTTGCCTACACTATGGGTACCAGACCTCTCAAACAAGTCTTGTTGTAGTGAGAGGGCAGCTGCTGTCAGCCAAGTCTCTGTCTGTTACCTGGGTCCCAATTTGAGCTGTGCATGGGAAGCTAAGCAGCCATGGGGGCAGGAGACCTCCCTAGTGCTTTCTTGAAACCAGTATGAATATGCTCCAGTTTTGTGTCTTTGAATTACTTGTCTCCCCTTCTTAAGTGTGTGGCTCTAGAACCAGAGAAGCCTCCTTGAGATTCATGGCTGTCCCCACCTCTCACCTCTCTGACTTTGGGCAAATTGCCTAGCCTCTCTCAGCCTTTATGTTCTTACTTGTGAAATGGAGATTAAGCATAGTATTTGCCTCACAGGCAAAATGTTGAGAGAACTAAATGAGAAAATGCATGTGAAACACTTGGCACTTTCTTTTTATGATTATGATGATAATCACACATAATAAATTATTTCTCACATGACATGCCTGCTCCCATTCTATTTTTCTCTAAGCAGTATAGTGTGTAGCATTCAGAATTGAACAAAAATGCTCCAGATATAGACAGTAAATTCTCCTTCTTTCTAGTTTCTATACATCTATTGATGTAACCACTTAGAGTGTTATACTTTTCTGTTTATGTTTTACCATTTTTTGAGGGAAAGAAATGGTTATCCAATCAAACTGCACAGTCAAATCTTTCCTTCTCCATTGTACTATAGTGCAGAACCTTACACTTAGGTAATCATTTTAATGTCAGCTTTTCTTTCAAGTCTATGCAATGCATTAATTCAAGAAACTTTAAAAAATATATTTGTCATGGGCCAGGCACAGTGCCAGTTATTTGCCACATTTTGAGATTTGATTACTTCATTGAAGTTTTGATAGAACACAATTCTTATGTCTTCATCCAAATTTTGTAACATGTTGAATAATACAGGGCTAAGGGCTCAGGCCTGAAGAATATATTTAGAAAATTTTCTTAGGGTTGACTAGCACCCATGGAGCATCGTAGTTTAGTTATTTTGAATTCATCTGGTTAGAGTATCATTTGGTACAAGATATTTTTGAACTCGATCATCAGGAAATTTTGAGATCTTCTCAAGATTCTTGTTCAAGTCAAGATTCACTAGCTCTGTCTAGTCATCTAATTAAATATTCCCACCAAAATAAGATTAATTTGAAGTGATTTCTTTTTTTCAGCAAAATCAGGCTGGCTTGTTTTCTAAAGAGCTCAGATGGCAAATTTTCATAAGTCATTCTAGACTTCTCAAGAATTTAAATAAAAACAGGACATAGTACTCACCACTTGTAGCATAGGGAGGATATTAGGGAGAAGATTGGGAAGTTTAGCTAGGTTAGAAAAGTCTAACCTAGGGCACTGCCCTTGCCTTTATTGTGGATTTTACTTAGTTTTCTTTTTAATAGGTATTTTTCCTCTCTTGGGCTTCTTGTGGTCAGGGACATGTTTTTACTTATTTCTTGTAATTACTATCCCAGTGCATGACTCATCATAGGTGATTGTTATTTGGTTTTAATTTTATCTTTTATGTACACTGAGTAGCCAGATTATTATGATCTCTGAAAGCATAATAATCTGGCCACTCAGTGTATATCCTATATAATAAAAGGCTAATATGCAAATTGTCCCCTCAACCAGGCAGGCAGGCCAACAACCCATGTCCACCTGGCCAGGCTGGCTGAACCCCACCCATGCACGAATTCAAGCACCAGGAGATATATATATATAGTGGCCAGATTATTATGTCTTCAGAGATCATAACAATCTGGCTACTCAGTGTATTTTTCATTAATACTCACTTGAGGATATTTTTTTTTCCAATTGATTTTTAGAGAGAGTGGAAGAGAAGGTGGGAGAGGGAGAAAGAGAAAAATCAATGTGAGAAAGACACATTGATTCATTCCCTCTCACATGTGCCCTGACTAGGCCCAAGATTACCCTGTAACCCAGGTACGTGCCCTTTACCAGAAATTGAATCCACCACCCTTTGGTGTATGGGCCAAAGCTCTAACCGCTGGGCAACACAGGCAAGGACATTAATTGGTTTTTAAATTGCTATACTCAAGGTAAACTTAATGCCTGAACTATTAAGATTAGGGAGAAAGAACACTATCCTCTTTTAGTCTAGGATATAACAAATAAAAATGTTCTTAGTTCTTAGGGCATCCCTAGAAACTTAAAGAGAGGCTTAGGAGAGATACTGATTAGCAACAGTCTAATGGGAAGCAGTGAAATGGATCTCTCAAAATATTGTAAAACTGGTGATTTTTCTTTTTCCTTGGTCATTACTAGGATTTTGAAATTGTAGGGGAAAAATGAATGTTAAAAAAAAAAATCATTATCCAGCCATAGCCTGTTTGGCTCAGTGGATAGAGTGTTGGCCTGCAGATTGAAAGGTCCTTTGATTTCTGTCAGCTGGCATGTACCTCAGTTGCAGGCTCCACCCCAGCCCAGACCCTGGTTGGGACATGTGCAGTAGGCAACCAGTCGATGTGTTTCTTTCACATCAGCATTTCTATCTGTCTTTTTTTTTTTTTTTTTTTAATAATGAATATGTTTTATTTTATTTTTTTATTTTTATTTTTTAATTTTAATTTTATTTTATTTTCCCCCCTCCCTCCCTCCCACCCATCCCCTCCCTCCCCAGAGCTTTATGTCCATTGGTTGTACTTATATGCATGTATACAAGTCCTTCAGTTGATCTATTATCTCCCCCAGATCCTCCTCCCCTCCCCACTGAAATTTGACAATCTGCTTGTTGCTTTACTGTCTCTGTATCTATCTTTTGGTTCATCAGTTTATAATGATCTTTATTATCCACAAATGAGTGAGGTCATGTGGTGTTTCTCTTTCATTGATTGGCTTATTTCACTCAGCATGATGTTCTCCAATTCCATCCAGGTTGCTGCAAATGATGAGAATTCCTTCTTTTTTATGGCAGCATAGTATTCCATCGTGTAGATGTACCATAGTTTTTGGATCCAATCATCTGCTGACGGGCACCTAGGCTGTTTCCAAATTCTGGCTATTGTAGATTGTGCTGCTATGAACATAGGGGTGCATATATCCTTTCTGATTGGTGTTTCTAGTTTCTTGGGATATATTCCTAGGAGTGGGATTACTGGATCAAATGGGACCTAAATAGAATATTTTCAAAAGAAGACAGAAGGAAGGCCAAAAGGCACATGAAAACATGCTCAAAGTCACTAATTATCCGAGAGATGCAAATCAAAACAACAATGCGGTACCATCTCACACCTGTCAGAATGGCCAACATCAACAAGTCAACAAACGACAAGTGTTGGCGAGGTTGCGGAGAAAAAGGAACCCTCGTGCACTGCTGGTGGGAATGCAGACTGGTGCAACCACTGTGGAGAACAGTGTGGAATTTCCTCAAAAAACTGAAAATGGAACTCTGTCTTTTCACTCTCTCCGTCTTTCCTCTCTCACATGGATATTTCTCTCTTCCACTCTCTCTAAAAAAAATCAATGGAAAAATATCCTTCGGTAAGAATTAAACAAACAAAAACTTAAAAAACATAATTGTCCCATTCTGACCCTTGCAAAGACTTTCCCTTCCTTAAATTTGTTCAGGGTAAGGACTTCTTCTATGGACTTTTTGAAGGTAAGTATTATTTCTTCATATTTGTGTCTTTAGTATTTAGCAAAATGCTTAGCAGACACATTTTCCCTTTGAATAGTGGCTGTACATTTTTTTTTTTTTTAATGAGAAAGATATTGGGACTCTGGGTACTTTTTAAAATTTAAGTCAAAATGTATTTGCCCACTTTTCATTACTGGTTGCTCCACTTGCTCTATGGCTTTTGACAAACATATATCTGTATACTTAATATTATTGTCCTTAGTTACCCTGTAACCTTTCTATTGTATATTACCCATCTTTAGTCTGCCATGCAGTCTTGACTTAAGACTTTCCAACTGTGAGACTGTCAGGCTTTCAAGGATGCATTTAAAAAATCAGTTTCTCTGAAGGATCTTGAGCCAAAAGTCAAATGGCATGATGTAAACCAATAGTTTTTCAATGAAGAAATGGAAAGCTTCAATAATGACAAATAAGGAATCTAACCTATTGACACCAATTTGGTTACACTGCATTGATTCCTATAAAACTATTATAAAAGAGAATGTTCCACATACTCTAGTGATCAGGTTACAAGTACCCTTCTTAGTAAAGAGAGAACTTCTTAGTGTAGTTCACAAGAGCTGCCTTCCAGCGTCCCTCCCTGATATTTGTTGTCCCTCACCGATTCAAGTATTTTTCTGGACTGGGGTGAGTCAGGCTGTGAGTGGAGAGCCAACGGATTGCCTGTGGCCATGGGTGCACAATTGGCTGGGTGTGACCCAGAGATGCAGCAGGTGAGTCCAGCAACTCAAGGGCAGGTGATAATAACCTGAAAATAAAACCGGTCCTGCTTCTTACTCGGTGACAGTGCATAAAAAGAGATCAGAATTTCAAAATTCCCACATATGTTTCAGTTTTGTTCTTAGGACTTCAGGGTCTTTAGAGATATATTTCAGAGTTGGGTTTTGGCTTTTTCGCTTGTTCTCGTGTAAACAGGAAGAAGCGATAGTAGGTTGAATGAGGTGGGTGAGAAGCCTCATGGGCCCTCCCTTGCATCTGAGCTGAAATGTGCCAGGAGAAGACCACTGATAAACAAGGCAATTCTACATGTGCCAGCTTCACACAGCTCAGCGGGGACTTCACACTATCACACTGCCTTGCTCTCATCCTTCTGGGCAGTTGGCAAACTCCAAATTCCTAGAGAGAGGGGTTTACAGAGGCAATCTAGAAATGGGGGAGGACCAGGGGCCTTGTCTTAAAACTGATTTGCCTAGAAAGCACCTTTTAACTTAGCTTGAATACTTATTTTGGAGGTGGGTGGGTAGAGATAACAGACAGGGATGACCCCAAGTCACCCCTGGATGCTGCCCGGGGAACTCAGGCTAGGTAAACCCTGCAAAGCCTCGCAGTGCTGTAGGAAGCATGAGATGCTTCTTCTAAGAGTTTGGGAATAATCTCAAGGATATTTACCCTTCTGCGGGGTGGACTTTCCTCACTTTCTCACATTCTTCAGCTTCTGGTTTTCATTTCTGTCTCCTTGCCATCTTTTGGAATATGAATATCTTTCCTATCTTTCCCCTGTTGTGACTAGGACATCATCTTTCCAAATGAGTTGGATTATCAAAGAGTGCCCCTTACAGCTTTTCATGTCCCTTCTTCTAGGGAGATCGCTTGCATTTATAATATATAGTATTGGCAGTTGCCGTGGGTCAGGAGAACATGCTACTAAGCATATAATAAAGTAATGTGCTATAACTCATGGTTAAATTGAATTAAATTTGTAGTTAAATTCAGTTAAATTACACAAATTCATCAAATTTCACAACTTGCTGTCAAGAGAGATAATGTTATTCCTATTTTACAGGTGAGGAAATTGAGGCTCAGAGAAGACAAGGTCATACCTTAGGTCACCTGACTAGTATACAGAAGCATTGGACCTGGAGTCAAGTCTTCCAGAAACAGGCTCCTTGATGCTGACACATGTCACCAGCTGGCCTCTGGAGTGGCTTTTGTGCACATGCCTTGTAAGTCGATGCTTAGAGCAGATTTGTGTGTTAAATCACCTGGATTGTGACCTTTGTGATTCCTTTGGCAAAACCTCTATTTAAACTGTCACAGACATCTAGTTGAATGATAATTTTCTCCTGGGAAAGATACTTTTGAGTTAGTCTAGCTTGCTCTTACCTGCCAGAGTTACCCTACCCTCAACACCCTCACTTCATAATGGCTCCTCTTTGTTTGCTATTGTGTTACTCCAGGGAGGATATGAGTTCCAAAAAAAAAAAAAAATCAAAAAAATCATTGTTGTCATATCTGGTTATGCTACATTTATAGACACATGCTTTTCAGATTGTCTACTGCTTTATTATGGTCATCTTAATTTAATCCCTGTGAGTTTATGTTCCTTCATTAAAATAATCAAATTGAAAACAGAAGAGAGACCAGGGAGGTCCATGTTAGACTTCCCTGAAGGCAGGCCCAATGGCCACCCAGCCAGCCTCCATTGAGCCCTTTTTGTGAGTAGGGACACATGGTCAGGGGATGCGGCCCTTATAACCTAGATCCCTATCATGTCACATAATTCTGCCTTTGTGTCGGGCTGAAACTTTCAACCTTTGACACCCCCCCCCTTTTTTTTTTTTTTTTTAAATCTCTTAAGCAACACAGTTCTCTTATCCTTGTCTTCATGTAACAGTTCTTCAAAGACATAAGCCAGTCACCATGCAGCTTAGAATTGTTATGGCTTGAATTCTATTTCCCCCCAATTCATGTGCTTAGAGTCTAACCCCTCATTACTTTAGAATGTGACTGCGCTTGGAGATAGAATCTTGAGAGAGGTAATAAATTAAAATGGGAATATTAAGTTAGGCTGATTCCAATATAGCTTCTGTCCTTATAAGAAGAGGAAATTAGGACCCGAAGACCCACAGAGGGAAGATCATGCGAAGACCTGGGCAGAAGATGGCCATTTAGAAGCCAATGAGCGAGGCCTGCCGACATCTTACTTGGACTTCTAGTTTCCAGGACTGTGAGGCGAAAAAAAGTCTGTTGTTTAAGCCACCCCCTCTGCAGTGCTTTGTGACAGCAGCCTGAGTAGACTGGTTTCAGAGTCAAATGTGTGAGGGGCAGGAGCCAAGGAGATAGGTGAGATCACTTAGGCAACTATGCAGGGGGAAAGGGCAGGAGAACCAGAGTGAAGGCCGTTTCAGAGTCCACACAGAGAGATGGGCTTGGGGCCATCCTGAGAGAAGAGTAGGAGAGGGCAGAATAAAAGAAGGCAAGGGAAAGAAGTTCTGTGCTCTTTTTATTTTGTGTTCTAAATTCCTTAATCTTGTGTGCATTTTTGTCACACTTGTTTCAGCATTTTAGTTCTCTCTCCTTTCCTTGGCCCCATGTACAAAATTAAGAAGGTATGGGTTTTAAATCTGAAAATTGGTCATCCCAACATTCAAAGGTAGCGTTAAACTGTTTATGCTTGTGCCGCTGAATTGGGGCTCAATCTTAGAATTTACTTGGGGAATTTTTCAAGGCACACATTTCATTGACACAGATGATGAAATTTCAATTTCAGTATAGATTTGTGGTGGAGTACAAAAACATATTTTGAAAACAAATAGGCAAGCAAGCAAATAAACAAACAAAACTCCATGTTACTTCCCAGGTGTTTCTGATGTGTACATTGATTGAGATAGAGTGGTGCCTCGCATAAAGAACGCCTCGCACAGCGAACGCTGCACACAACGAACTTCATTTCATGATTCATACAACGAACTTCGTTTCACACAATGAAGTCGCCCGAGCTTCCACGACCGCTTTGCCCGAGCTTCCACGATCGCTGCCGATGTATTGCATCCTTCCGCGCAGGCACTGCAGGCAGTCGTTAGTCACTGCGCTTAACTTAAGCACGTATCGCGGCAATCGTTCTTCATTACGAATTAAATCACGCACGTATCACGGCAGTCGTCCTTTTAAGTTAAACTCAATATTTTTTTTATATCATGGCTTCTAAAAAAAACAGGAAGGTGATTTCTGTTGAAATGAAACAGGACAATGCTCAAAGGGAAGCGTCATCTGATAACGAGGAGCAACAATCAAACAATCAACCAATCCCAACTGCTGACATCAAGAACATCCTGGTCAAATGGAAAGCAGTTCAGGAGTTTACCAATGCCCACTATCCGGATTCAGCTGAAGCAAACAGGATCAACGATCTTTACTCCGATACTCTTGTCCGTTATTTCCGGCAGATGTTGGAGAAAAGAGAAAAACAAACGACTTTGGACAGGTTTTTCATGAAACCATCGGCCAAAAAGCAGAAAATGGATGAAGATATGCAAGATTCGGTAGACTCTACTTAGTCTGTCTTAAAATTAAAAAAATGTGTGTGTGTTTTTTTTTTAAATTATGTTTTTAGATGTATCTAAATAAAAATAATAACAAAAAAATTATCTTTTTTTATGTCATCTTAGCATATTTTATGCTACAGAACGAATTATTTTTTTTAACATGTATTGTTATGGGAAAACGCGTTTCACATAACGAACTTTTCGCATAACAAACTTGCTCCTGGAACGAATTAAGTTCGTTGTGTGAGGCACCACTGTACACTAATTCAGATGAAAATAAAAATAATTTTTTTGCTAATGACCAGAAATGATGCTGGACAATTATAGATTTCAAACTTCTTGGAAAATGAAAAATTTCCCCTTTTTTGGGAGAGGAGGGTATGTGTCTTCTGAATCCAGTAAATACAGCCGAAGTGTCCTATTATTATTACCCTATTATTTTTTAATAATAGTATTGAAAATGTCAGCCTTTCAGAATGTGTATGCTACTTCTCCAAGCAATGGCTTCCCCTGGCCAGCAGGCATGGTTCTTTCCAGTATTTCAGGATCTTAGTCTAAAACGAGCTATGAAAGCTTACAACAGTCAATCATATTGACCATCACATTATTCTTTGTGACTTGGGAGAATACTCCTGTTTTCTCAAATGCTCTATCTGCTGAGAATTAGGAACCATTTCTATGTAATAAAGAGCTATCACTCACTGGGAAGTATACTCTTCCTTCTTGTGGAAGAAAACTTACGACATTGAACTTGATACAAGCCATCATTTTCACAAGCTCAAATAAAACAAGTCATCTTGTTTTCCCCTCCCACCTCTACAGGTTCAAGTATGTGGAGAAGGCCAAAATGGAAAGAAGGCATTGTAGACTTTAGGCTGAAACACATCATGGCTAACCAGAGTAACCAAATTATTTATGAAGAAAATGAATTGTGCAAATTTAACTTAGATGTTGTAAAGAAACTATCATATCCTTTATTCATCCCAGAAATATTTTAAACACTGCTCTATTCTTTTTTGGGGGGGTAGAGGGATGGGAGGGCTGTTCTCTGGGGGACTGGAAGGCAACAGGATCTTGAGAATAACCAAAACAGCCAAAATCTGTTAATTTAGTTCAGGTATTCAGGTATTAGGCTAACTAGAAGCAATTTAGATTCTGAGTAGGTAAGTAGGTAGAGATATGCACTCTGCTAAAAGCCCACAGTGGGAAGGTGTGTGGGGGTTTTGGGGAAGTGTCCCATCCTGAAATTTACCAGGTCTGCCTGAAGGTACTGACTGAGTTGACTGGCTTATCTACTTTACAGATGCTGCGAATACTTTCCCCTGCCCCAAATTACATTTTATTCGGGCTTTTGACATTCCACCTCTAAAAATTATTCTTTTGACTTCCTTGTCTTTCTTTAAAATTGAAATTTTCTTGGTTTGGGCAAAATGCAAACCTAATTCACCCAGGCAAATATACTAAGGTAGTTATTGGCGTTGTTTTCCAAGGGCTAAAAGGACTGGCAGAGCTGGAAGAACCTTGAAGTTGCCCAGTGAAATGAAGAGGAGGTTGCCAAGAAGCCAAAGAAAAGCACAGAGAGCAGGGGAGGGCCACCGGGCACACAATTTGCCCAGGAGGGAGTTGTGAATGGGCTGCCTCTCCTCATGCAGTCCAGCTTCAGAACAAATACCGCATGTTTGAGAATTGCTTTAATCTATCGCACTGTTTCAATAGTTGCGCTAGTCAAGATTTTTAGAGCTAGAGTAGAGAAGGGTGATGAGCTTTGCAACTTTAGTGTGAGTTGTAAATCATGACATTTATTTGGGCTGGGTCATTTATGTTTGAGGAGCACTTTTAAAAACTCAAAGGAAGAAGGCAGAAAATGGTGTCTGTCTTTTATACCATTTCCCCTTTTTTGAGGTAAGTCAGAGAGCTTGAGTTATAGAGCATTAAAAGATCATTTTGTTCCAGTGTTCAGTTTTCTCCTTTTCACTTAGAAAAAAACCTTTTAAGGCCAGAGACCATTTAAAGTGGCCCTGGCTCCTCCATGTTTCACTCACTGCCCCCCTTGTTTTGGCTGGACCTGCATTTCCGTGCACTGAGTCCCAGGAGGGAAATGATTCTAACTATGTGAGCAAACTGCCAGGCTGTTCTGAATAAGTGGGGATCTCTGCTTTGGAACAAGAAAGTAATGCCATTTTTTAGGTCAATATTCAAATGTCCTGGTGAGCATGTCAAGTTCACGAGGGGGTGAGGGGGAAGTAACTACTGCTCTTGGTGGGGAGTTTGGGCTGCCACTTGCAACTCGCCTTTATAATGTGGCCCTGACTAACTGAAGCCATGCGGGTGGAGTCCTGGTTTGTGAAAAGGACACAGAGTCTGAGGATGTGCTCCCATGTCTTCCACATGCTGCTTCGGAGGACACGCAGAAGAGTTTGGTGGCCCAATCAGCCAGTTATTGGTTCCCCGAGGAACTTTGGTTTGTGACACCTGACTTGACTCTGTGAGTGAGTGGGAGGCTGTTTTCCCTGAATGTTTTTGCATCTTAGCTTTCATGTCCGTACAGGAACATGCGGCCCACAGATTTCTGTTATCTAATCAGGTGCATCAGTCCGTGGTGGAGATGGGAGGGGAGGAACGCCCCTCTGACTCAGGTTTTGCACAAACAAAACTCTGCCTTGTTAGAGGTTGCTCACATCAGACTGCCCCTCCTCCCCTCAATCTGTGGGGCGGTGCAAATGGGTGGGTTTTATGGCAAGATAAGCAACCGGAGGGCTCCACTCTGGTATGCTAATAAAATTAAAATGTCAATATTTACACATGACCTTCAAGGCTCTGACACTCTTGCTTTCTTAGGATTCAGTACAGACTGCATTTTCTGTAGTCCGTTACCAACAGCTTGGAAATTCAGTTTGAGGACATAACCCAAATGTTCTCCAAATGTTGCTTCCAAATGGGCATCTTGAAAAGTGCTGATTTAAGGCGTGCAAGCTTCCTGCATCCGGAGAGGGCTGTCGCTCTGCTCACCCAGCTCCAGGGGAACCCCAAAACATGAGCCACCGACGGTAAAGGCGGTGCCGGGTGCGGGCTCTAATTTGCTGTGAACCAGAGCACGTGGGCCTGTGCGCAGGCTTCTGGAAGCCTCGCTGTTGTGCACTGCACATTCGGCCCCGCTGGTGTGCTGACACAAACAAATAAACGCGATCATAACGGTTGAAATGTAGTTAGAAACACAATTGAGAACATCTGTATTGTAAGCAGAAATAAATTAGAAATACCGAAGTGTTTTGTAGCTGTGAAAATGAAGGACTAAAAAAAAATAACCCACAGTACCTGGATTAAGCGGTTATAAATAATGTATAAGGCAAAAATCTCATTACCCCCTGTGTAAACTCCCCCCCGATGAAATATATTTTATGAATGTAGTAACACTGTAATAACCAAAGCATTTGTTTTTCCCCCACAAACTTCCCATTTCACAACCACGAGATGGCTTGAATTTACAAGTTCAGGACCAACCAACCCCGAGTTTACTGGTTTTGGTCTCTTCCTGGCGACCTTCAGCACCCACCGGGACTCAGCGCAGTTCCGCAGTCCACTATTTATCACAGGGCCGCTTAGCACACGTGAAGGCTTCCCCCAAATACAGCCGCATAAAAGCAAACAGAGGCCCAGCAAATCCCTGCAGCCCTGGAGGAAAAGGCCTGGAAATGCTCGCACTGCAGACGCCACGGGCCGGATGGATGGGAGCAGCGCTGCCTGCGTGGGTCAGCAGCACCTGGTGTGGCTTCTGGAGTCCAGGCTGCGTGACAGGATCGATCATGTTCCTGGTGTTGATATAAGTGAAGTGACAGCTGCCAGATTTAGTGAGCTTTGTCCAACTGAGTTACGGGCCTGTGACAGGAGTGGCTTGAATTTTCTCCTGGGCACCATCCTCAGCATAGACAGGAACCAGAAGGGACAGGACTCTCTGGACCCCCGCTCACTCCCACAGCCCTTCCCTGTTGCCTTTTTTGGCTTTTTTTTTTTTTTTTTCCCCACCCTATAAACCCAGGGCCAGTATTTGGAACATCATGGAACCCAGCAGCATTCTGAAAGTCAAGTATGGTTCTAGGATCCTGTTATTTATGAAACCCAGTTCTCCTGGGTCATGCAAGGTGAACACCTTATCTTTAATACTGGAAGCCCAGTGCATGAAATTTGTGTGTGTGTGCAGGGTATGTTCCTCAGCTCAGCCTGCACCCTCTCCAATATGGGACCCCTCCAGGGATGTCTGACTGCCTGTTTAGGCCCGATCCCACCATGAGCAATAGGACATCCCTCTCACAACCCAGGGTTGTTGGCTCCCAACAGCTCACCTGCCTGCCTGCCTGATTGCCCCTAACCTCTTCTGCCTACCAGCCTGATCACCCTATAAACATTCCCTTGCCAGCCTGATCTATGCCTAACTGCTCCCCTGCTGGCCTCATTGCCCCTAACTGCCCTCCCCTGCTGGCCTGGTCACCCCCAACTTCTCTCCCCTTCAGGCCTGGTCCCTACTAATTGCCTTCCCCTGCAGGCCTGGTCGCTCCTCCACCCTCTGCCCCAACTGCCCTCCCTTGCCGGCCATCTGTGGCAGCCATCATATGTCCACACGGGGGCAGCCATTTTTGTCACATGGGGGTGGCCATCTTGTGTGTTGTAGTGATGGTCAATTTGCATATTGCCTCTTTATTAGATAGAATATTCTAAGGCAAGAAGTAAAGCAGTAAAAAAACAACAAAAAAAATTCAAGCACACACACACACACACACACACACACACACTATAATAAAAGCCTAATATGCAATTCAACTGAACAGCAGAATGACTGGTCACTATGACACACAATGACTACCAGGGGGCAGATGCTCAACACAGGAACTGCCCCCAGCCCACAGGCCCCAACTGGCAGTGGCAGTGGGGGTTGGGACTGGTGAGTGGGCAGTGCCAGGCCAGCCAAGGTGGGTGACAGTGGACCTCTCCCTCTGCAATCATACCGCTGATCATCCCATATATCAGCCATGATTGCTGGCCAGGCCTAGGGACCCTACCTGTACACAAATTTTGTGCACCGAGCCTCTATTATATAATAGGAGCCACCCTAAACCTAATTCTCTCCTACCTCAAATACCTAATGATTCCTTCTAAGCTTTTAATTAATGAATTAACCTACATCCTATCTGGTGTTCCTAATGTCCCTGGATTGGTTCCCAAGTGAACCTCAGATATCCATACAGAGAGCTGCTCGAGCCCTAGCCCCGTGCCTGAGCAGGTGCTTGCTCTTATTTGTGTGACTCACGACCCTGTTCTATTCCCTCCGGGCCCCACTGGGATAGCTAAAGTAGCTAAGCAGAATGATCCCTCAGTACAAAGTCACATGTGGACTTCTTTTTGGAGTCTTAGTCAGAAACTCTTAATTTCTCTTCATGTTGGAACATAGTTGCGGCACAGTGGCAGGAGATTATTGGATTACGACTCAGAAGCTTGCTCTCAAGTCCTATGTCTCCTCTCACTACCTGAGAGATTTTGGATCTGTCCATCTCTGAGCTTCAGTTAGCTAGAAAGTGGGGATAATATTACCTCATATTCCTCCTTAGTGGGACCTAAGTAAGGTAATGCACAGAAAGGGGCTTCATACAGTTTGACGTGCTAATGAATGGTACAGTGTTATCATTCATCTTGGTCCATTCAGGCTGCTATAAAAAATACCACAAACCTGGTAGCTTATAAGCAACAAAAAGTTGTTCCTTACAGTCCTGGAGGTTGGAAGTCTGAGATCTGGGTGCTAGTGTGGTTGGGTGAAGGCTCTCCCAAAGGACTCCTCACCTCTGGCCGGGTCCTCACCTGGCAGAAGGGAGGGAAGGCGCTCTCTGGAGCCTCTTTCCTTAGGGCACTAATCCCATTCATAAGGCTCCTGCCTTTATGACTTAATCACCTCCTGAGGCCCATCTCCATCACTTGACAGGTTAGGATTTTAATATATAAATTGTGGGAGGACACCAAACATTCAGACCAATGCACGATTAGTAAAAGGAAATACTCATCCTACTGATGTTACAATATATTTTGATGGTCAAATTAAATAAAATATCTGAAGAGGGCTCCAAAAAGTGTAAAGAGCTAAGCACTGCAAAGTGTGAGTGGGCCAGCTGGATTACCGGTAGTCCCCAGATCCACGTGCACAGAGCAGCTCAGTCTGCTAGACCAAAACAAGGGAGCAGTGGCTGAAGAGCTTAGATTAGGCGCTATCTTTTTCACAATTTTTAAATTGTGAGCACCTCAATTAATTGTTTTTTTTTAAGATCTTTCTCATTTCTTTGTCTTCTAATATGAAGAAACAATAGTCACTGCCTCCTGTGAGTGTTGGGAAAGCACAATTGAAATAGATTCCAAAGGTAGTTATTAAGGACAAAGTTATGTGAAGGACATAAATTGTGTGTGAACTCCTTCAGCAATAAATAGGCACATCTCCACATACCCCTAGGATCTCAAGCTGATAATGTAACAAGAACCTATTGAATTAGGACAAGGTGATGGTTCTGCTCGTGTGACAATCTAGGTCTCAGAGCCTGGTATGCGGATAGAGGGTGTATGGAGCAGATTGCATTTTCAGGAGAAAGGTTAAGCTTGAGTGTTTTGGACAGGAGGTGGTTAGGTTAGATGGCATTTTTTTTTTTTTTAAGTCCTTGAATTTACCTGATGAGTTTTGTGTCCTTGTGATGGTTGTCACCCATTCCAGGTTATGAATAAATTTGGCAACATAAAAGAGGTCATTTAAAAATTTCTCCCTCAGATGCTTCATTTTCTCCAGTTCCCCTTCCTGCTCTCTTCTCTTCCTCACTAATTTGGCCACCTGCCCTTCTGATCTCTGTGAGTGGTTCGTGGTTTTAGAAATGTTTTGAAACTTTTAAAGGAGAGTTGTGGAAAGGCAGAAATTTCCAGAAGACCCTTAATAGGAGTTAGGAGATCTGTTTAGTTGGTCAGTTAATTAATTAATTAGTGGCATTAAAACAACATTTTGAACTAATTTTAGACTTACAAAATGTTGCAAAAATACCATAAAGCGTTTCTGTATAGTCCTCACTGTTTCCACTTACATTAACATCTCTCATCACCATATTATAATGATTAAGAACAGGAAATGAATGTTAGTACAGTGTTATTAACTAAACTGCAGACTTATTAGAAATTCATTAATTTTTCTGCAAATATCATTTTCTAATTCGAGGTTCCTTTCCAGGACCCTGCATTGCTTTTTATCCTCAATTTGTGAAAATTCCTTTTTTCTTGTCCTTCGTGGTAATTGCATTAAGCTTATAAATTAATCTAGGGAAAACCAACATTCTTACAATGTTATATTCTATCCAAGGTTACAGGATGCCTATCCATTTGTTCAGCCCTTGTTAGTGCCCTTCAAGAGTGTTTAACATTTTTCTTTGTTTAGGTTTGTATACTTCTTGTTAAATTTACTTATAAGTATTTACTACATTTAAAAGAAATCCTCATTGATATATTTTTATTGATTTTTGAAGAGTGGGGAAGGGAGAAGAAGAGAAAGAGAAATATCCATCAATGGCCTACCATATGTGCCCCCACCGGGGATCACACCCACAACCCAGGTATATGCCCTGACTGAGAACTGAACCTGCAACCTTTTGTCATATGGGATGATGCTCCAACCAACTGAGTCACCCAGCCATGGCAGTAGTTACTACATTTTGATGCTGTGGTAAATGGGGTTTTCTATATCATTATGTCTACAGCTTATTATTTATTTGTATGAAGACTAATAATTTTTATGTTGTTTACATACTGCTACTTTAATAAATTTCTTTTATTATTTGAATTAGTTTTGTTATTGATTTTCTTGGTTTTCCACATATATTATCATGTCACTTGCAAATATAGTTTTCATTCTTCTTTAATCATTCTTACCCCTCAAATTGATTTCTCCTTTCTAATTGCTTTGGCTAATATCTCTAACAATAGCAGAGATTGTGAACACTTGTGTCTTGTTCCTGAACTTACTGGAAACAACTCTAGCATTTCTCCATTAAGTAAAATATTGGCTTTAGATTAATCATCATGTTAAGAAAATATACTTCAATTCCTATATACTACAGTCATTTTACCAAGAATGTGTGCTAAATTTTCTCAAATGTTTTTAGTTCCAACATTTATACTTTGTCCCAAAACAGAACAGATATATGGCAGGCTTTCCATCCCATTTTTGTTTTAGTATTATATGGACATTTATATATTTTTAAAGTCTTCATACTAATTTTTTATTAAATTTTTTCCAGTCATGATTTGGTTAGATAAAGCTATTGCTTAATAGATTCTGCAAGAACAGTTTATGGATACAAAATTCTCTAAGTTGTTATATATTGAAAATTGTTATTTCTTATATCAAATTGTTAATTGATATGATCAACGATAATTTGACTATAAAATCTTTTATTCACAATTTCTTTTATTGAACTTTAAAAAAGTGTTGCTACATTGTTGCCTTCTTTGTATGTTGGCTTTAAATACTGATGCTAATTGAACTCTTTTGCCATTATTAATTCTGCAAAAAACAAATTACAAAAATCATTTGTTCTTTTTGCCTGGAGGTTGTGAGGATTTTATATTGTCTTTGAAATCTTATAGTTTCACTAAGATATGTCTCAGCTTTGATCATTTTGAGTTAAATTTTCTAAGTGCCTTGTAAGCTTTTCAAAGCTTTTTTTTAAAAAAATATTTTTATTGAAGGGAAAGGAGAGGGATAGAAACATCAATCATGAGAGAGAATCATTGATCGGCTGCCTCCTGCATGCCACCCACTGGGGATCGAACTAACATCCTGGACATGTACCCTTGACTGAAATCAAACCTGGAACCCCTCAGTGTTCAGGCCAATGCTCTACCCATTGAACAAAACCAGCCAGGGCAAAAGCTTTTTTCATGTTTGGAAAAATTTAGGTTAGAACTTTAAAGAGGAGTTGTGTTTGACTTGTTTTCTTTTTCTTCCTTTAAGGACTCCAATAATACAGATATTATCCCTTCCATGCTATCCTCTATTTCCACTATTTTTCTCTGATCTACTTTATGTCTTATTTTGTGTCATTTTCATTCTCTTGGTTGTTTTCTTGCCTTTCTTCAATGTTCCTTATAAAATTTTTATTTGAGTTTGTTTCTTCTTAGGCACTTTGTAATTTAGTCTCTATTTCTGAAATAATGTCAACTGTTTTTCCATTTCTTTCCTGAGTTCAATCAACTATTCTTTCATTTCTCCTTTTTTTTTCTTTTTTTTTCTTTTTTGGTTCATTTGTGTTCTCAGTATTTGAATTAATTTGAAGTGTTTTTTTCATATCCTCAAATGCTTATTAGAATAAATTTAATTCATCATGGGATATAAGTTTCCATCTGTTTAATGGTTTTTTTTGGGGGGAGGGGGTGTTTCCTCAGTTGATTTGTATGAAAAATTGTTCTGCAATAGTTATTTTTTTATTTCATTATTCTGCTTTTTATTTTTGTGATGTTGGAATGTTTTACATAGTTCCTAGTTAAATGGAACCATTAGTCTAGTAAAATTCAGGTATTTTAGCAGGTTTTTGTTTGTTTTGGTGGTGAGCTCATCAATTTTGTTGATTTATGTTTTCTTTTAGGACCCTACATTTCTCTTCCTTTCTGCTTCATTACCTAATTGCTAAAGGACACTTTTCCCTTGCTTTCTTTTCTTTTTTTTGTTTTTAATCTCTCTCAGAAGCTATGTGTTTGAAAGGTTGTCCCTTTAAATAACAGTTGTTCATTTCAATTTTGTCTATGTTTTAAAATTGTGTTTGGCCCCTTAAGTAGCTCTCTGCTCTTTAAAAGGCATATGCTTCACAATTCCTTTCCTGAAGTCCTACTCTATCCAATCTTTCTGTTGTGCTCTCCAAGTTTCCCTGAGGACTATTTGCCTGCACTTGTCCTCTGTCGTCTGAGCAGTTTTTATTGGCCTGCCTTTCCTTGCAGCAAAGCTTTGTGGCAGGGCAAGAGAGGGACCGAAAGGCATGGGATTTGTTTCTTTTTCTGTTTTTACTCACAATGTTTTTTAGCTGTGATGGCTCCCATATTTAAAATTTGAACTGAGACTGTTTTTTTTAAAAGCTTTAGATCCATATATCCAATTATAATCATACAACCTCACACTCACCAAGACCAAAGCTCAACTATTTCCTTCCCTACAAGTTTGATCTTCCTCTCTCTGCAGACACATTCTATTTCTTGCTAAAAAGTAGCATTCCTCACTTGGAAACTCAAGGCAGAAATTTCAGAGTCATCTTGAGTCATCTATCTCCCTTGCCAACACATCTAATTGGTACTTAATAAACAGCAATTGGATGAGTGTTCTCACAATTTCTGGAAGAAGATGAAAAAGATGCAACACTACTGTCTTTTGACGACACATGGCATAAGGCTCAGTAGTGTGTACTTTGCTACTTAGGTGTTGATCTTGCTAGTGGTAGCAATAACAGCATAGAACATTTCTACTTTAATGAGGTGACTGTAGGAATGATAAACTTTTTATTTAAGTCCAAGATTTTGGAGGCAGGAACAATGTTTTATTTATTTAATAATATTTTTTACAATATCTGGCAGGAAGTTTAATAAAGGTCATTAGGGATATTTTAATTAAATGACTGATAAAATGAGTGTATGACTATGATATCATTTGTGATAATATCACACATTTACTAATGCAAAGAAAAAATGGTCCTAAAGACTCAAAATTTTATATGCATTAGACATGTCAGAAGAAGGAATGACATGAATATTAGGAACTCCGACAAACTGAGGATTCTAATGGAGGGCTCTTTCCCATTTTTCAGGTGTGCCATGATCTCTGTTCACATTTGGAGAAGCCGATGGACACTGTTGAGAATAATGCTTTAAAATGCATAACATAAAAAAACAACAACCCCAGAATCACAAAGGAAACCAATTACATAGAAGTATAATTATCAAAGTATTAAAAAATACAAATGTGTAATATAATTACACACACACACACACACACACACACACACACACACACACACTGGAGGTCCAGTGCATGGAATTTGTGCACAGGGGAGGGTCCCTCAGCTCGGCCTGCATCCTCTCACAATCCAGGACCCCTTGAGGGATGTATGACTGCCAGTTTAGGTCAGGCCTAATTAGATCGGACATCCCCCTCACAATCTAGGACTGCTGGCTCCTAACCGCTGGCCTTCCTGCCTGCCTGATCATTCCTAACCACTCTGCCTGCCTCCCTGCCTGATTTCCCCTAACCACTCGTCTGCCTGCCTAATCTCCCCTAACTGCCTCTGCCTCGGCCCCCATCACGGCAGCTTCATCCAGAAAAATGTCCTGAATGATGTCCAGCTGTTGGGTCTAATTAGCATATTATACTTTTATTTTATTTATATATATAAATATTTATATATATTTCTTTATTAATGCATTAAAGAACAAGATCTAGCAGCCAGAATAATAACCATCATATTTTCAACTAGTGACAAATAGGAGCAATTTTTCAAGTTATCTACAACCACTGTAATGTGACATGAAAACCTCTGTGATTTGTCTTAGTGATGCAGTTAAGGCACTACTGATCCCACAGTATTTTCTTGCCTATTTTATAATTGAATAAAATGTTAAATTTCATGTAGACATTAGTAAAAATAAAATTGTATTTCCTCCCCATCCAAGTTCATGGCCATCTGAATTCTACACACATGCTTATATGCATGAATTCCAGGTTAACAACCCCTTAGAAGGTGCAGCTGTTACTGAACACCGTCTGAGGATAGCCCTGAGGAGCTGGAAGCCTAGTGGCTTATAGGTCCTCAGTGACTTATGACCTAACCCTCTATGAAATTATGGGTCCATCATCTTATATTTGCTTTATAAAAGTTACCTTTATGGGAGAAAAATTGGAATGTGACAGCTGAGTTGTCCCTTGGCAGACAGAAAAATCCCATTTTGCCCAAGACAAAATGGACTTAAATTTTGCAAAGTTACATATAATATCCAAAAGCCATTCTCTCTAAACACCAGTATTAAGGAGCTCTCAGAGGCTGGGCTGTGACAGAGGAGGGTGTGGAAGGTGATGGAAGAGGGCTGGAACCTGGAAAACACATTCTACAACCTGTAGATAATAAATGAAAAGGGTAAGAACTTCCCACCGGCTGATAGAAAGAAAATGTCACAAACAAGAAAACAATAAAGCTGAGTTTGAGTCCTTGGTGCCTTCCCTTCATGATTAATGATTGGTCTCAAATAGGATGGGTGAGGGAAAGTGAGGTTCCCCTTGAAGTAGCTTTAAAAATGCCACAGCTTAAAAAAAAATTATTGTAACATCAATTTAAGGGGAAAAATGTAAAGGTCAAGAAAGATTTGGGTGTTTTTAAATGCTGTCTTGAAGAAACTCTCATAAAGGTTAAGATGTCATGTAGTTTCAGAGTTATGGGCATAGGAGGGGGGCCCTGGACAAAAGCAGCGTTACCGGGGGGCCCTTGGTAACTGTGACCCATGCCAACAGTGTGTCACTGTGTCAGTGGGGAGACCAGACACTGCTCTCTCAGAGCCTTTAAAGGCATGGGAACATGCCACTTCCAGAGCTCTGTTCCGACTACACACAGGCTTTAGAATCATCTGCCCCTCACTACCTTCCCCTCCCCATACTCCTAAACAGCAGCACTTAACCCCCCCAGGTAAGGGATTGTGAGCTCCTGCTGTCTCTCTTGCCTTTTCTCACTGTGCCTTGAATTACCAAGTCTTTCAGAGAGAGAGCCTCCCCTGGTGTTTAGATGTGTGTGCGGTGAAAGAATCTCCTGATGTCCTCATACAAAGTGTTCTGTGGAATGGCAGAAGTTTCCGTGACTGCACACCTAAGTGGGTCTGGGAATAGGAGGTATCCATACAGCCGCAGGTGTTCCAGTCACAAGTTAACAGACCCCTAAGGGATGTCTCCTGGTCATGACACTCCTCCCTTGGGGATGCAGAGTGGTGTGCCTACACACTAGTGCATCTGAGCAAGACTACACCTTAGGGACGTGGGGTATCACCAGGTCTTTGGAGTGTTTCTCAATATTTCCCCATGAATAGGGCACCTAAGTTACCTGGAAGTTACCCAATTGCACTTTGTTGTTGTTGCTAATTCACTCAAGAATATTTTTTCCATTGATTTTTAGAGAGAGTAAAAGGGAGGGGCGAGGATAGTGGGAGAGAGAGAGAGAGAGAGAGAGAGAGAGAGAGAGAGAGAGAGAGAGAGAGAGAGAGAGAGAGAGAAAGAAGTGAAGTTTTGGTTGGCTCCTGCATGCTCCCCTACTGGGCCAGGGAGATGCAACTGGTGACCCTTTTGTAGGTATGTGGGACAGTACCCTAACCACTGAGCCACCAGCCAGGGTTCCAACTGCACCTTTTAATGTGGTCTGTGGAGCAGCAGCTTTGGCATCACCCGGGAATCTGTTAGAAACAGAATCTCAGGCCTCAGGTCTACATAACCAGAATCTGCATGTTAACAAGATGCCCCAGGGAAATGTAAGCCCATTAAAGTCTAAGAAGCACTGTTTGCTCAAGACATACCTTCTGCAGGAGTGTGGCACATATAGTCACCTCGCCCGCTGGAAACTCTGTGGAATGAAAAGAGCAGGCCATAGCACACAGAAGAAAAGGATGGGCACTGCCTTAGTAGAGCGTTCCCACCTGTCATGCCTCCACCCATGGAAGGAAACAAGAGCACTTGCTGTGGCTAATTTTCACTGTGCACCCACTGTGGGTGGTTACTTAGCCAGCTTTACCGGGATGATGTGGGCCCTTGAAGAGCAAGCCAAATCATTTGACCCTTCACACCACCTTTCCCCAAAGGGCTTTGTGACGTTAATTGATCTTGTATGGGAGGGTGGACTTTCAAGTAGGGAGCTATTGTAGATTTTTGCAAAAACAATTTGCAGGGCATCAGAATGCAACTACTAAAATGCACTCTGAGCTGGGACCGGTTTGACTCAGTGGATAGAGCGTCGGCCTGTGAACTGAAAGGTCCCGGGTTCGATTTCGGGCAAGGGCATGTACCTTGGTTGCTGGCACATCCCTAGTAGGGGATGTGCAAGAGGCAGCTGATCGATGATTCTCTCTCATCAATCTTTTTATCTCTCTATCCCTCTCTCTTCCTTTCTGTGAAAAATCAATAAAATATATATTTTTAAAAATGCACTCTAAGTGTCATTTAACTTGTCTGTAATCTGCCATCAAGAAACCAAGCCTTTGGGTTAACTTAGAGTTTTTGTCAAGTATTATACATAAGCCTTACTGTTGCTGCTCAGGGCACTATCCCTGGCACACTTTTCCATTCTTCTCCTCGTCTGTCCCAAACTCTCTTCCAAAGATAGCTTGATTGCCATAACCCTTCCTACTTATTACTGCTTTTGTTTCTGATTGTATGAATTTTATATATTCCATTCATTGAGCACTGAAAATATTCTCTTTGGCTATTGCACATAACCTGTCTTTCCAACTAGATTTTTAAACCCAAGGGCAAAGACATATCCTATTTCTTGAATTGAAGCCCCAGCCCAGGGCACTATATACAGGAGTGGTCTCATAAACTTACATTTAAAGCATCATCACCATTCTTAATGGTCCTTGGTGTCAGTGCTTTCCAGGTGCTGGGCATGTCACGCATGTCAGCTCACATGATCTTCACAATTTCCCCAGGTGGTTCCTGTGACCCCTGATCCAGGAGGAGGCTACAGAGACTCAGAGACCACAGGGGACTCTGCAAAGTCACGAGGCTGGTGCAGGGCCAGGCCAGCTTTGAACTCAGATTTACCTGAATGCGAGTCCCCTCTTCATTAACACTGCTGTGGAAATGAGTTTTCCTTCTGCCTGCTGAGTGCAACTCCAACAAGGGCTCCGGGAAGAGAGACAGCTTGCGAGAGAGATGGAACAGTAAGTCCCTACCAGCAGTCATCCCGGGTATGATAGTGGGAAGTTGTTTCTTTCCCCACATCCCAGCTTCTCAAGCTGTACCATGAGGGTGTTTATGCCTAGCACACTGGGCAGCTGAGAAGTTCACACTCCAGTGGGGTTGAAGAAATATCAAAAATGGAAAAGGCCTTGAGTATGAGAGCCACGCTCAGGGGCGGCCTGCAGGAGTCGGGTTCTTCCACACTCCCAGGGAAGGGGGCTCTGTTACAGCCATCCCCGTTGCAGGAACTTGCTTTTTCTCTTGCTCCTAGTTTCTGATATCTTCAAGGAGTGTCAGCAGATCTCCAGGGCCGCCCTCATACCATGAATGAGCTGGCAAAGGTCTTCCTTCCACCTTTTGACATCAGAAAGAGCAGCTCTAGTCTTTACACTCAGGATGTGAAAGCCAGAAATTGCTCATTTATGAACCTCTCACAAGGAAACAATTCATGCTGAAGGGGCCTGGGTTACTTCTCTGACATTCACCACAAAAACCTTTACTTTTTAAGACATCCACAAAACAAAACAAAACAAAACAAAACAAAAATCCCACCAATACCCTGGATTCAGAAAGAATGTGTTTCTTCCCAATTAATAGTCAATGAGGGATTTTAATTTGTGAACACAATTACCATGATTACTCTGACCTATGGAGTCACTGCATTTTACTACTCTCCTGTGGAACTGGATTTCCGTATTTAGGAAGGAGAGCAAATGACATCAGGAATCTTATGTAGCTACATGATTTTCTTTCCTAAATATGTAGTGGTTTTCTAAGAACTCTTTCTGACTAAATGATTCAATCCAATATTAAATGTCTCACTAATATATACTTTACCACCCCAATCAAAACTTTAAGTAAGAGGAAACACAATGTTTACTCAGAGCTGCTCCAACTGCACCTGAATGTGTGCATCCTCTTTGAGCTGGCCATAATGAAGGAGACTTGGGTTTGAAATAGTTCTCAACATTGGACAATTTATTTGGGTTAAGGTATTGTCTCTAGAAGGAACCTATTAAAAATACAAGTTACTTGAGCTAAGTAACACAGTTCCCACAATAACCATTATTCTAGCTTCATGAATTACTTTATCAGATTAATTAGCTGTCATCCATCAGACAATATGGCTCTGAGGAAATAAGGCATATTTTAATGGAGATCATTGTCTGAGATATGAATCAGTTCTATGAGGGACAGACCTACTTAGGGGCTCTATACTAGGGATCTGGAAAGACAGAGGACAGAGAAAGACACCGAATAAGAGGGGGAGGAGAAGGAAGAGAAGTAAATCAAACTTCTGTCTCTTTCACCCTTTTGTCTCTAATCATCACAGTCTTTTTTCTGTTTAAATGTTTTTTAATATAAAGTGACTGTATGATCTCTACTGGCCCAGATCTCCAAAGTATTTGTCCTGCTTGTATCAAAATTAGAAGTGAAACGATAGCCCTGTCCATCCCTCTGGCAATGTTCACCTATATCTGGCTCTCCTTTTTGTCCGGGGCCTGCAGCTCCACAGCGTTTCCCAGCCCTGTGTGTTTAGATGACCTAATGTGACTGAGAACTAAACACAAGATTAGGGTGTCCATAAAGTACTTCACATGGACTTCTAACCATTCTCTGTTCCAACGGTGTGGCCAGAAACCAACTGCCGGAAGGCCAAGAGAGATGGGAGAAGCCCCTTGACAGTAGATTCCTGGATCCCTGAGTTACCACTTGGAGGAGAGAGGTTCTTGTTAGACTATCGCACTCACCTTGGACTTGTCATCAGTGATAAAACAAACTTGATTGGGCTAAGACATTGAGATTAGAGTGTCTTTGATTATGTCCCAGAGTATTATTTACCCTGACTGCTAAAACTTACCATCTATATTGGTATTTATTATTACTAGATGGCAATATACTTAAATCTCCTGAACAAAATGGAACATCAAGATAATTTTTACAAAGGATAGTATATATTAGCAGCTCTAGTTAGCTAGGGACTTTCCATCAGGTACTTAGAGTGCTTTGAATTCTTATTTAATCCTTACAACAATCTTTTGAGGTAGATTTATTATCTCCATTTTAAAGATGGGGAAAATGGACTTAAAGATTATTAAAGCACTTGCTCTAGGTCATAGTGCTAATGAACGGCTGCATTGCGATGGTGAGCTGAGACAGTCAGTGCTTAGCATCGAGCTCTTTGCGGATGTGTGATTCTCAGAGTTGCTCTGGGAAAACGGATCAGACCATGGAATGACACGGCAAGGTCACATTGTGAACTGAGAAAAAGTCTTGGCCTTTAAAAGGAAAAGAATTATCATATCTCCCTGCCCACAAAATAGTTGAGAGAACATTTCCTTTATCTCCATTCCACACCTGAAAAATCTTGAATTGATTTTCTGTGATTTCCCTTTTCTGCCCTCCATTGAAAGCCTTGATTATGCCCCAGTTAAATGCATAGAGAACATTCTTGATGGTGAGTTATAAATTCTGCAGATGAGGAGGTTCTAACTAGATTTCAACCGTGGGATATTTATCCCTCCATTGATCCATGCGTGAAACTCCCCTCAGGGGGGAGTTTTTCTTAGAGGAAACAGCATGCTGTTTCAACAGAGGCAAGCCAGGGGAAAAGGTGGACACAATGTGTGGTGGAAATATGCCTCCTGAAGAGTTGGGAAACAAAGAATGAAACTAACCAGAGGTAGTTATTGGCTGTTCTTGTGGCTGAAAAATGTCAAAGTTCAAGTTTTATTTTTAAAGCAGAGCTGGCCGAGTTTTGCCTGCCGACCCCTGTAGTGATTGCTGGCATTTGAGAGAATGCTTATGGAAGGAGCTTCATCAAGGTATGATGCACCACACGTGGAAGATATTCTGCTTGCAGTGTCTATTGAGAGGAAACTTACTTGCATGTGGTACTGTGGTAGGCGGTCCCCTAGGAGCTCACAGCCTGATAAGATGAAAAAGAAGAACATGGTCATCTAGAACAGGGTATGAAGGCAGAACTATTGCCCCCACAGTAGTTCGGACAAGTTTTTAATCTTTCCAAGCTTCAGATTCCTTCTTTGTAAATGAAGAAATGCGTTATCCCTCTCATTGTGTTTTGAGAATGACACAGGATAATATATATAAGCTCTCATGAATTGTCACTTGTTTTGAGGATTATGATGATAATATTGACTCAGAAAAGAGACAAACTGGCCTATAGTGAGGGCAGCTTTACTTATCTGAATTTATTATATGAGTGAGCATCCGTTTCATAAATTGGAAGGATAAAAACAAAATCAGGCTAGAGTCCTAGAGAGATTTAGCCAGGCGATGAATCAGACAGCAGATGTATATGCTTCCCTGCAGGAGTTGGGGCAGACTCGTGGGCCAGTAAAAGAAAATCACAAGTGAGTCCAGTAATTTTTGCATGACACTTACTGTAGCTTGAGAACTGGTCCAGGTCCCAGCAAGCACCAGCTCATCAGAAAGAGAATAACTTCTCCAAAACACAGCTGGAGGCAAAAGTGGGCTTGTAGGGGAAGATAAGGCTCCGTGTTGGCAGAGAGAGAGAGAGATGGACAACTCTGAGAAGAGTCTTGTAAGATTAGTTGGGGGTGTAGGGAGGGTTGTACCACCATGCAGGCCAATCCTTCATGTTCTGGTCATTTAATGTCCATCTTATTATAGGGATCCGTCCTACTTATTAGAATTCAGAAACCAAATTTCCCTGTTGTTTATTCTGGAATTTGTCTTATCTTTTCAATATTCTACAAATTTCCCACCAGCCTACTGAAGACTATCACTTCTCTACGGAACGGAATGCTGGGCTCTGATACTAAAAGTAAGATGTTTGTTTTTGAAGCGACATAGATTCAAATAGCAGTAACAATTCTTTCTGGAAAATAAAAGCATCTTTATATTTGTTTGAGTAAACAGAAAAATAGCACTGTTGAAATGATTTGCCACCTGCCAAACAACACTGTTTCCTTTTGTAAGCCATGCTCCATATATGAGGGTGGTAAAAGCGCAGCGCTGCGCCAAGGGAATTGTGATGTATGCAGCCAGTGCAGCCTCGGTGCCTGTCCGCAGGAGTTCACCTGGCTCCATTCTGCTCCACCTCTGCCCACAGAGAGCCATCCTGCAGCCGCTGACTGACAGGCTCTGCTGCTTGGCAAAAGGTGTCAGCTCTCTTTTCCCTGGCAGGGGATTCGTGAGGTCTTCCTGCCTGCTGAATTGGGCCTACACTTGAAGCTCAACCTCAGAGAAGCGGTCATGCAGCCCAGATTAAACCAGAAGTATTTATTGCAGCTTCTTCGGCAGCCAGATTCTTCTTGTCCTAGGAGGGTTTGGGATTTTCCACTGAGGAGTGTGCTTCTATGTTGGGAGGCTGGTAGGGAGCACGTGTACCTTCCTTCTCTTCTCCAGGTTCTCATTACGGACCTGGCAAAGTTGACCCACCTGTTCTTCCCAGGATCCACCAGGCAGAACTCTGAAAGACACGAAGGTGACCTTTTATATCCTCACATTTGTACTATTTTCACTCCTTAATTTTTAGGCTTCCCAGGCCTATCCAGAGACTCTGACTATCTCCTGGCCCCTGAGCTCTCTGCCAACATGGTGCCTATGTTTACTTTAATTAAAAACAAACAAAAAACTGCACCTGACCCCTGTTGGGGATGGGATACATGTGGGAGGCAACCAATCAATATTTCTCTCTCACTGTCTCTCTCTTTCTCTCTCTCCCTCTTCCCCCTACCAGTCTCTCTAAAAATCAATGGAAAAATATCCTTGGGTAAGGATTAAAAAAAACAACAACTGGTAATCATAACAGTCATGACAATTGGCATTTGTTGGTTCTGTTTTACATGTCTGACATTATGCTAGGCATTTTATTCAAGTTATCTCCCATGACTTTCCTTAGCGACTATATGAAGTGGCTACATATGTAGCAGATACTGTTGATATTCTCTATCTCCTTAACCTCCCCCAGAAGGTCTCCTGCAGGCAGGCTGTTGTCCTCCAGGACAGCCGTGTCCCTCTGACGGAGGTGTGCTCTGACCTCCTAGGAAGATGCTCAGCTCAGTCATAGGCTCACCTAGAAGGACCTGAGAGTCCTTGGCCCACGAGTGCCCCTCAACATTGGTGGGGAAGGAGTTCTTGCATAAATCTCCCAACTTCCTCTGCTTTGGGTGGGATAGTACTGAGCAGATCCCCACAGTCTCCCCTAAGGTCCTCAAAGGGATTGTGAGCAGTTGACTACAGTGGTCACCTTACATTGAAGTCACTTCCTCCTGTCTCACTTCCTCGGCCACGCTCAGTGTGCCCTGCCATTACCATCCAAAGGTGCTTCCTCCCTTTGACTCAAAGTTTGCCCTCAGTGGAATCCAAAACAGGATACCACCTGATTGTTCTCACATAACAGGGGAAAAACGGAGGCTTGGTGAGGTTGCCTTGCCTGCTGACGAGTGCCCTATGAAAGGACACACGGGACTTGAACCAGGAGTGTCCTCTGACTATAATACATTGTTTTGCTTCTATCGGAAATGATCTCGACCTATTTTTCTTGTTTCTTAATCAAATTCATTAATATAAAGCTTCCTTTCAAAAGGACTTGAGGCAGAGGAACCCTTCTAGTAGAATGTATTTGTCCTGTGTCTAGTATCTTTGAGACTTGGGATGTAACTACAATGTAATTAGAGACAAATTTAGTAAATTAATTAAAATTGCAATGCTATTGTCTGGAACCGTCTAAATGAGGTGTGCCTAGAAAGGTGTTCACACTTCATAGGGGCTTTTGAGATTGTGATGCCATCACTCAAAGAAGGGCTCTTTGCAGTGAACTTTCCAGCATCGAGTGGTCAGGGAGTCGTCCTTTCCATGCCTGCGATGGGAATTTTCTTGAGTTGTTTATTTCATACATTTAGCCATTTGCTTACTCTGCCTACTGACGTCAGTGCTCTATTTAATCATCAACAAGATTTCTCTGGAACTGTAAGGCAGAGTTCAACCCTGAGTGTGTGCTAGCCTGGCTCCTTTTGAGTGACCAGAACACGTAGCCCTCCCTTTTGTGACTCCTGTTTCACCAAGGACACAAAAGACCTGTTTACCTGCTTTGGTTCCCCAGCCCGTAAAAGGAAGATAACATTTGCTCCGACTTGCTTCTCAGGGGGTAATGTGAAGATAAGTGCAAGAATGCCTACAAAGTCCTTCGAATTCTTGGGGTGAAAGGCACAATGTAAAGGGAACAATCTTATTATGATATGATTGAACTTGCAAGCAGCAGCTCTCGGGCCTATAAGGTTGTGTGGTCTGGCTGGAAGGCAGGATCCAGGGTTGTCCCCTCTAGTCATTGCCCCTGTGAGTCCACCATACAGTAGCCACATATTAGAAGCCCCATCCTTTCTGCTCATTCAACTTGGCTTTTATTTTCAAAAGGCCAGTTACACAGCTTTTGCCCTTCACAGTCTTCAGATTTGGGGTCATGTTTTAGAAAAAACAAACATACATGTGTCGCCTAATAGGTGAGCCAACTTCTGGAGGGCCTGGGGGTTAGATCGGTAACCAGACATTTAGATATAAATTCTACTTTGAAAACAATATTCTTGACCCTCTGTATGCTTGCCTGTGGCCTGATACACCTTCAAGCAACTTTTCAAAAACATCAAGCTATACAGTTTTCCTTTTTGTTAAAGGATTGGAACTGCTGGATTTCTCAGCAAAAGCAAAACAAAGCAACCATAGAAAAACACCACCTTTTTTTCCTCTCAAATTAATTCTTTCGGTTTATGCTCTCAACTCTATAAAAATGTGGTTTAGCTTTTGAAGTTTTTATTAATATTTATAATGCCCGTTTGTTGCCCTTGAACCTCACAGAAACAGAGCCTGGATATAAATACCCAGCTTCTAGGTGGTAGTATACTCAAGTCCAACCATAAACTTTAATGTTTATATATACACATAGCTTTACTTTATTTCTCCTCTCTTGATGCAGACGAGTTTTTAAAGATACTTTTAAAAATGCAAATTTTAATAGCTTATATTTTAATTTCAAAAGTAATGCATGCTTGTAAAAAAAAAATACAAATGTGTCTATAGAAACAAAGAAAAATGCCCCTCTTTCCTGACCTGTTTTTAAAATCCCAGTGCCAAGAAGTAAACCATGTACTTTCAAGCCTTTTAAATTAGGATCTTGTTAGTTTGAGAGATGGAAACTATCTTAAGAAGTTGTATAACCAGCCATATTTCTGTATAGGAATGTAATAAAAAATTGTAGAAAGTTTTAAAATTACAGTGAACTATAAGAAATTAAAATTAACCATAAGCCCACTGCCTAAATAACCAATATTTAATATTTTAGTGTACTGTTACAGAATTTTCCTCGGTAAATATGAATAACAATGATACTCTACTTTCCCACCTCCTCAACATTGTATTGTGACAATTTTCCAATGTCAAGAAAGTCTTCAAAAAATATATGCTTTTGAATGGATGCAAAATATTCTATGGCAATTGCTTCAGATTAAATTGTTCCCAAATAATAAGATGGGATGGAATGGGGAATGCTATCTCTTATCTCCTGTTTCCATGGTGGGGGTGGACCTGGGGAAGGCTTCCCCTCCACTGACCAGGAAGGGGACATAGAAGAGGAATACTTGCTTGTCACCTTTGGATGTCAAGGTCGAATGATTCCTCTGGCAGGTGACATGAAGGTATCAGCTTGGTCATTCCTCACCAACATCCTGTGAAGTTCCGAGGCTTCCAGGTTCAAGCCCTCCTCCTTCTTGGAGCTGTTGGTGTCCAGGATGGGACCATATTTTGTTTCTCTTGTTTTCCACATAAGACTAACTTATTTGGGTATGTTTTTGCCCACAGTTGAATTAAATAGGGGTTGAATTCTGAAGTAGTAGGAGGATTGTGGCTACAAGGTAAGCTGTTTTTCTAATCGGGTCTAACAGCCATTAGGATTATGTATAAGTTCTCATCAGCTTGCCTGGTTCCTAACCCAGATGGAGAGAGACAGTGAGTCAAAAGAGCATCTGTAGTTAATTATATTCCTCTGCCCAACCCAATGTTACTACAGTTAACATTTACTTAGTATTTACTCTGTCCCACTGTGCATTTTCTCATTAAACTCTCCCAATATCCCTCTGAGGTGGTGTTATTTTTATTATTCCCATTTTATGAATGATAAAATCGAGGCATGGTGACAATCCTAGCAAGAGGTGGAGCTGAAATTTGCTCCTAACCTAACTGCCTTTCATCTACATTCATCATAAATAATACATGAATATTTTTGTACATAAATCTATTCTTATTTTTTTTTTATGATTTTTTTCATCTTAACTTTTTTGATCTTGACTTTTGTCTTTTGTCTTTGCCTACTATAATAGATTATTATTATTATTATTATTATTATTTTTTACCTATACTGTACTTTAAATTCCTATGGTTTTATTTTAAAAGTATAACACATACAATCCAGAAATTATTTGGTATATGAGATCCCTTCAAATTGTTGGTATTTTTTTTTTTAATCAGTTGAAAGTTTTACAAGGACTTTTTTTTGTTTTGTTTTGTTTTGTTTTGTTTGTTTTGTTTTGTTTTGTTTTTGCCTTTGAAATTAAATTCCTGAAACTTCTTGGTTTCTGGAGTTAACATTAAGAATTTAATTTTTTTACTTCAATAAATTGTTAAATGTCTTCAAAGTTTAAAAAGTCACAGTTGAGTCAGTGCCATTCTTTCTCCACATATTTGTTTTTGGTCTCTGGTTTCTTACAGATGCTGATTTTTCTATGATCTCACCCTGTTTTTGTTTGCTTGTTGAAGCTTTATAGTATATGTTAATATTCAGAAGAATTAAGTCCCTCCTCATTACTCTTATTTTTAGAAACTTATTATCATCAGATGATGGTCTTCCATATACATTTAAAAACTACTTTATCAAGTCTCTGTCCTAAAATCTTATTAGAAACTTTATTAGAATATATTTATATTTGCCTCTCAACTTGAAAAAATTTAATATCTTTCTAAAATTTCTTTTTTATCTAGAACATCTAATTTACTAATTTTTATATTTTCTCTTGAGTGTCTCAAAAGTATTGAATTTATCTTCATGTAGGTGGCATACCTTTTTTTGTGTAGGTTGTTTATACTGTTTAAACTTTTTGAGACTGTTGAGAATGAAACCATAGAAATGGTTATTATGATTTAACATTGCTTAAAATAAATCATTGCTGGTATATAGACATTAAACAAATATTCATTTTTTATGGCCTTTTTATTGAACTAATTATTTTAAAATATTTTCCTTCTATCCTCTTGAGTAGCCTATGTATAACTATGCCATCCTATATAATAAAAGAGTAATATGCAAATTGACCATACCTCTGCTACACCAAGCCACGCCTACCAGCCAAACAGGAGTGAGTATGCAAATTAATCCAACGAAGATGTCTGCAGCCACAGAGAGTGCAGGAGGCTGGAGTTACCCCCCGGCAATGGAAGAAGCCAAGCTTTCGGCTTGCCCTGGCCTGCCTTGGCCTCTGCTCAAGGCTACAAAGTTTCAATTATAGAAGATAAATAAATCTTAGATCCCAGGGCTCCACTTCGTCACTGGGTAGCACCACCACAGGCCCCTCACACAGGGAGCCCCATGCTCCAAGGGAACCCCCACCCTGATCTGGGACACCCTTCAGGGCAAACCACCCGTGCACCAGGCCTGTATCCTATCTAATCCTATCTAATAAAAGTGATCGTCACTCCAACACATAAGATGGCTGCTCCATGTGGTCAAAGACGACTGCCCCCATATAGACAAAAGATGGCTGCCACAAGATGGCCAGCAAGGGAGGGCAGTTGAGAGGGACCAGTTCTACAAGAGAGGACAGTTGTGGGTGATCAGGCCAACAGGAGAGGGCAGTTGGGAAGGACCAGGCCTGCAAGGGATGGCAGTTGGGGGCAATCAAGCCTGTAGGGGAGGGAAGTTGGGGGTGACCAGGCCTGCAGGAAAGGGCAGTTGGGGGGGGTGGAAGGGATCGAGGCCTACAGGGGAGGGCAGTTAGGGGCAAACAGGCTGACAGGGGAGCAGTTTGATGTCAATCAGGCTGGCAGGGGAGTGGTTAGGGGGTGATCAGGCTGGCAGGCAGAAGTGATTAGGGGCAATGAGGAAGGCAGGCAGGTGAGCAATTGGGAGCCAGCAGTCCTGGATTGTGAGAGGGATGTCTGACTGCCTGTTTAGGCCCAATCCTACCTGAATTAGGCCTAAACAGAGAGTCAGACATCCCCTTGAGGGGTCCCAGATTGAAGAGGGTGTAGGCTGGGCTGAGGGACACCCCTCCTCCGTGCACAAATTTTGTGCACCAGGCATTTAGTTTCAAATAATGATTTTTTCCATATAATTGTTAAATATGTTCCCTTTTTATTTCATTAACTACAACTTCTAGAACACTGTTAAATAAAAGCTGTCATAATGAACATTTTTATTTTGTTTCTAGTTTTAATGGGAATGTCTGTAGAATTTCATTGTAAGTTATGATGTCACTTGTTATTTTAGGGTACATGTTTAATAAATTAATATATTCTAATCAATTTAAATTAGACATTTAAGGAAATAATATTTCTCTTTATAAACATGTTTCCTTTTTAACAACCTAGACTAGATGTTGAATTCTATTATATTGTTTTTCTTTTCCCTACTTACATTTTCAAACATTGAACTATCCTTGCATTAGAATAATACCACTTAATGATGTGTTGGGAGGCAATTCTCCCTGGGTCTCTCAGATCCTTGTATATCTTGTAAGCAGAGCCTCTGACTGCCCTTTGTTTTGAAGTATCTTTTCAAGAATAGAGATGATCTTTCCCTACAGAACAAAGGGCAGGTTTTCTTATAGCCTTGAAGATATAGTGTCTCCCCTCTGAACCAAACAGCAGGCATGCTCACTGTAATAAAGATAATGCTTCCCTTTGGGGCAATGGCCAGATACTTGCTGCCTATTTTTGAAGAATCACATCTCCAAAACTCGGAGTTTCTTTCCTAAAATGCAACACACTGAGCATGTAGGCATCTACCTGGGCCCATATTGCATCACACCCCTGAGAATGGGGGGGAAAGGGCATTGACACATATACTGATGCTCAGGCTGCTTCCTGTGCTATAAGTCATAAAATCCTTTGTATCTGACCCCAAAGTCTCATTCCTACTGCCACAAGAAATTGTGGCAGACTATCTTATCACTTGGTAAGTAAGGTAAATGTTCAGACACTTCACTATTTTTATTGTTTGAGAGATTCCATTTTCTAAAAATCTATTTATGAATTTACATTTATACTCAAAAGTGATATTGATATATAATTTTTTACATGCTATATTTATTAGGTTTTTATGGTTATATGAAAGAAATTAAAAGTTTCCATTATTTTTCTGCACTGAAGTTGTATATATAAAATGCATATTAATATGTGCAAATAAATGTTTTTTGAAAAAGAGTTTTGATTTAAAAATGTTTTAGAATTAAGTTTTTCTCCCAATTTATTGTTGAGTTAATGTAGCTATGTATATTTCCCCAGAAAATCAGTGAATTTTGACAACGTAATAGTGTTTGGTATTATCATATAATTTTAAGAATATTTTTTATATCTATAGCTATATCTGATTTCTTATTTTACATACTTGTTTTTTAAACCCTTCTACTTTTTAACTTTTTTTTTTCTGGACCTGCTAGAATATGCCAGACTCTTATATATTTATTGTTTTGCTTTTATTACTCTTTTCTCTTTTTTTTTGTTTTGTTATTTACTTTCTTATGCTTCTAAATTATGTTTTTATTTTCTAACATTTTAAAGCTTAATTTTTTTATTTGTGTTACTTCTGATCTAATAAAACAAGCATAGAAAACTACTTGTTCCAATGAATAGTTTTAGCTCCATTTTGTAAGATTTGATGTGTAACGTTCTAATAATTATTATTTTCTCACCAATTTGTAATCACAAATTTGATCTTTGATCTAAGAGTTAGTATGTATGTTTTCTATTTTACAAATAGTTTCCTTGTCTTAAACTCTTTTTTTACTATATTCTAGGTTATTTTATTACAGTTGCAAAATATAGGTTATATATTTTTCTTTATGAATTTTATCAAAGTTTTAGTTTGTTCTATTACATGATTAACTTCTAAAATATTCTTCAGATGTTTTAAAAGTACATGTATTCATGGAAGGGCATAAACTTTATAACAATTATATCCATTAAGAATTATTAGTTAAATCTGCTTTATATTAGGCTTACTTAATTTATCAAGGAAAAGTTTCAAGATCTCAGTTGTGTGCCTGTTTATTTTTTTCAAATATATCAAAGAGTTGTGTGCTTTATGTAGTTTAATGGCACTTACCAGCTGCATAATGGTTCCCACCTATTATGGTCTTATTGAGAAATCTATTTTTTAAGCACTTCTTATTTACATTCATTGTTTTGCCCTGTGCCTTTGCCTATTTTTTGTGTTACTAAACTTTTTATTTAAATAAACTCAGCAGATCTTTGTCCATTTCTAATTTTTAATTTATATGTGTATTTTAAATTCAGATATAGTTGATTTTTATTTCTTAATCCAATTTGGAAGTCTTGACCTTTTAATAAAGAACTTTGATTTATTAAGATTTGTTTTTATAATTGATGCTTTTCCTTGATTTCTTTTTCTCTGCTTCTGTGTTAATGCCTTTTTTTCTTTTGTCTGACATATGGACTAAGTTTCCTTTGCTCTTTTTCCTCTCATGATTGAATGTTTGTCTGTTTTCTTAAAATTTTAATTAACATATGTAGTCATATATTTAATAATGCCAAGTATGAAACAATCTATTGACTTCTTTCTTTATTAGATGATGAAATTAGTGTGCATCAACCACTTTCTTATCATGAAAAAAAAATATTTTTAAGTATTAACCATATGACAGTCCTGAGACCTTTGCTTAATTTCAGAAGCTAGTCAATGTCACTAAAATTATAGAAAAAGGTTTCTAGGGAATCTTAGATCTTCAAAATCATCCAGACCAAATGCATTCTATAGTAGTAAAACCTCAGAGAGCTGAAGTGACTAACTCCAGGTCATAAAACTAGTTAGTGGCAATATTAGACCCAGAAATTTAGTCTCTTGATCCCCACACTAGTACTCTTTTTAGTGTGTCACATATCTTACTAGTAGCAGTTGAAACAGTGAGTAAATCTGGTTGTTTAGAGTTGGGGAGAAGTGGGTGGAGGAAGAGAGCTCTGCAGCTTAGGGAAAGGCATGATGGCAGAGGATAAGAAGTTTGATTTAGAAAGAAGATGATACACAGCTTGTCACTTAAAAGAAACATAAAACAAAACTACACCCCACTTAGAAGTGGACTTAGGTAGAGCTTTTAGGTTGTTTAGCTGTCCCTGTGCTCTAGACTTTTTTTTCACTTTTATTGAGTTTTAGTAAGAAAGCCATCTGGTAAAATATTTTGGACTTAGATTGATATTTAACATGTAAATGAGGCTTATTTGAAGAGTGGATATTTAGCCACCAAATGAAACTTAACAAATAAAGGAGATACTAACTAAATTATAACCCAAGTAGCATTTTGCTTAAATGTTACCTGATTGACAAGAAGTTGTTGGTAATTTTTATTCAGTTCATAAATATAACTTTTGGTGATATCATTCCAGAAAGCTGTGGCATTAGAAAATAAGCCAGTTTTTATTTCCAATATCAAAGGTTTCCAAACATATCAGCTCAGTAAACTTAATGATATGTAACCTTCAGGGAGGCAGAGGACAGTGGACCTGATGCTTGCGTGCCAGGCATTCATACACATGGATACCCTTTGATCCTAGGAGGGTTCTTTTTTTTCCCCCTCTGAACAACCAATAGGCGATATCCTTTTTAATGTTACTTCCCCATCTCTTAGAAACCAACTGGATGTAGATGTGGATCCCTTTCTGATTGCCAATCACAAGTCCTGAACCACTCATACTTCTGACTGACTGACTACAAGTTAGAAGGTCCCACTAGAATGATTCACCAAACTCAAGAGGTACTAAATGGAAGAGATGCATAGAATGAGATGTGGTGGGGGGAAGAGCATAAGGTTTCCATACCTTCTCCAGGCCTGTCATCCTCCCAGTACCTGAATGTGTTCACCAGCCAGGAAGTTTTCTGTACTTAATTGTTCAGGAATTTGCATAGGGCTCATTTTTCTAGGTGCCCCTTCTCCCCCCTGTTTCTGGAAATTGGTGGGAAGAGCTGACGTTTCTAGCCCTCTAGTCACTTGGTCTTTCTGGTGACCAGTCCAATTCTGAGGCCATCGAGGGGCCCTACCTTAAATCATCTAATTGAAATAACCTTAGGTGTGATGAATAACATAAGGTGGAATTCCTTCTGAATAAATAAAGATACTTTTTATCACTCAGGCATTTCAAGGATTTGAAAAGTTCTGTGCCAGAAACCAAAGACAAAAGACCAAATATATTTTCCTGTTATACCACAGATTTCTATGTTTTTATGGAACCCTTTGGGCAGAGCAATAGGGTCATTGCTTCTGTCAGGACACAGTTTATCAAGGAAGTTTTTTTTGTGCTTTTTTTGTGTGTGTGTGTGTGTGTGTGTGTGTGTGTGTGTGTGTGTTTGCTACAGAACCCAATAATTACATAATAAAATATTCAGATTGGAAGATCTAGAAGACAGATGTGGCCTGGTTCTTGTAATTTCTGAAGCTCAAAGAGGAGAGTGTCAGGTTGTTTTTAGGGATTATATTGCTCTTATTTATTTTAACCATTTTTTTTTTACATCCTTTTTCTGCCAATGAATTTACTGTGTTTTGCTGATTGTATTTAAATAATCGTTAAACATCCCATAGAAAATGTTATTTGGCCCATTTTGGAGATAACTCAAAAAAGAATTACACAATTAATCATACACAAAATATTTATCCAAATTGGCAAATAATCTGCAAGCATTTACCTGTTGGTTTATGCGATCCTTGAATTTTATAGATGGTGACACTGGATATGTGCCTATAAGACCTTTTCTGCATACAGTATCACTGGTCCTTGGGTAAATACTTGTGTCTGAGTGGTATTTATGCATTAATAAACAACCCATTCCTTTCTGGCTGGTGGCATCCCTTCCAGCATGACCTTAGCTGGGCTTGACAGTGGTAAAAACCTACAACTCATTTCTTAGTACTGGGTGTTCTGTGTTTTTCCTTTTAGTCTCTTCAATCCATTTTGCTCATTCATATTCAATTTAATTAATGAGAATCATGTCATGATCCCAGATAGCTACTGGTGTATAGTTTAGTGTTCATGTATGGACATTGGGCTTATTGCCCATATTGTTTCTTGACTTTAGGTAATTCTCAACTTGAATGTGACACTATTACTAGGCAGGTTAATTGTATTGCTTTCTAGACCTTCACTTCAGTTTTAAAATTGATGTCATGATGATTATGATATTTTTCTATAGGAAAACAATTTATAAAAACTCCTCTCTTCTCTATATGTCTACTATATGATAATATTGATATATGGCCAAGAAAGTAAAAAAGTGTACTACAGCTCTACCTCACCAATGCACTGGCTTCATCAGGAAGAGGCCTTACTGCAGGCTCTGGTTATCTTTTTACTCTTAGGCCATGGTGATTTTGCCAACCTGGCAAAGAGGTCTGAAGCAGAAGCCTGACTGCTCACCTGAAAAAGCTAAGGAGGGTTTAACAAACACTGAATCAGAATCTCAAGGGTCCTAGAACCTGAGTTATGAAATAGCTATTAAAGTAACAACAATGTTGCTGGCTTCCCAATTGGAAGAATCACTAGTCTTGATGCTCCTGACTGCTGGGGGTGTACATGTGCCTGAATGTAAGAGGTACTAAACAGTAACACCTTGGAATTAGAAAGAAACCTCCTAGCTTATCTCTCATTTTGGGGATGAGGGGAGGAGTGGAGGTCTTGGCAGGTTATGTCACTTGTCTAAGTGCACTCAGTTAGTCAGTGAGAACTGTGAAAAGCAAAGTAAAATCCAGGTGTCCTGATTCTTAATCTAGACTAATTTTCTCTAACTTTGAATATTTGCATAGTGTGCCATTCTTTCATTCAATATTTCCCCCCAGAAGATATAACTTAAATATAAGTTAAATGTCTTCCTCTCCTGAGCATTAGAACAAAAATAGAATTGGAGAAGCAATGGGTTCACTGAATAATGCAGTTTTACCATAGTAGAAGCTGACAAATGCTACTGATTATTTGAAAATTCACTTGTGATGCAGGCTGATTAGCACAGGCTGGTGTACTGAGAGAGGTGGAGGGAGAGTATGAAATTAGTATAGCATTTGCAGACTTATAGGCTCAGGACCAAATTCTGACTCATCTAAATGATTCTAGGCAATCCTAGGCCTCAGTTCTGGATCTATTAAATAGGTATAATATCTCCCTTTAATGGTTGTTCTTAGGTTAAAGAAAATAATATATGACTGATGCCTAGTACCTAGTAACATTATAGTTCTTATTTATTGAGTGGTTATTTAAACTCCTGCCACTGGGCAGAGTATTAAAACTTACATTAGTCTTATGAGTAGGTGTTGTAATTATGTTCATCTTAAAGATGAGAACCTGAGACTCAGATGTTTATTAACCTGCCTGGAGTCTTGGCAATAGGAAGAGGCTGAGACTAGAGTTCTGCCCATCTTAAAAGTCCCAGGCTTCATGACTACTATACTGTTTTTCAATAAATGACAGGTATCATTATTATTCCCATCCTCACTCAGAAGTCAGTATAACTTAGTGGGCAAGCATGTGGTCAAGGAGTCAGACTCAGGGTTTAATACAGTTTCTTTCATTTCAATAAGTAACAGCTCTGTGATCTTGTGTGAGCACTTTAATTTCTCTAATCCTTGGTTTTCTCATTTGTAAAATGAGGATAAGAAGCTAGTTTATAGGTATTGTGCGAGGATACCCAATAAGTAAGTATTAATATGTCTTTTGCTTTTTTTACACCTTAGTTAGTCTGACATGCTAAGTGAATGTCTTGACTATGTTTTAGAAGATTGTGTGAAAAGTGTTTTTTAGAACTTTTTTCTAAATCTCAGATGCTATTGCAGTGAAGATGTTTGCTGAAGAGCAATGGAAGTAAAGGCTGGTTATACCTTTAAGGTTCCTCCAGCCAGAGTTGGTCTTTTCTTTAGCAGGGAAAGGTTCCCCTCAAGTTCTCTGGCCCGCAAAACCTGAAGCTTCATAGATTGAAGGGAAACAGTCCAAATATGCACACGTCTTATCACCCCACTTGTGATACATTTGGTAAGCACTCTCACAGAGAAGGGGCTCTGTGCTATGGACTTCTTACTGCTCTGCAGAACAGCCCGGCTCTAATGGGGCATTGATAGGGCAGAGATGATCCTTCTAATGTGATAGCTGAGGTATGGGGCCATTCATTCTGTACTGCCCACTGAAGTGAAAGGTGCTGCTAGTGATAGCAAGGGATGTGTGTGTGTGTGTGTGTGTGTGTGTGTGTGTGTGTGTGTTTACATGTTTACATGCTTTTAGCTTTTTTTTCAAACTCATTCCATTTTGAAGGCTGGCTAAATGCACATGTTACACCTTAGAACATTCACGAGGCTATTTCTCCTTTGCACTTACCTGTCAATATCAAAAACTAAAACACACTTTCCTAAAGACAGTAGCTTTCTTTTTGATACTAAATCTAAAGAGAGACCTTTTAGAGACCATTTTTTATATATTTTAGCTTTCTGAAGGGGAAACACTGTCATTAGGAATATGAAATATCACTTACTATTGTATATTTGAATTCAGTAACCTGAAGTTTGACAAGCTTCCCACAGTCTCAGCTTTCCTAACAGAAGCAATGCATGGGTCCACTTCCAGGCCTTTATAACACTTGGTTCTTTGTCATGCAAGAACGCATTTTAACATTGCTTTTATCTCCCTCCTTCATGCACATTGTGCTCCTCATCCTGTGCCAAGATGAGGCTGAACCACAGCCCATGGGTAGAGTTTTTATCTCAAATGAGCTGTTTCCTGCATCTTCCCACCTCACCTAAGAGCTATATGCTTGACTGAACTGTGCTTTACTTATCAGAGTTAAAATATATCCCACAACTAAAGTGTATCTTTATAATGTTATTAATGAGCATTGCTTTAAGTACTGAATAAAGTATACATTTATAGGACAGCAATTTTACATGCCTATAAATATCTGGATCAGATATGTGATGAGCTGAATTTATAAAGTTGATAAAAAAAAAACTGGATGATTATTTCAATTGCAAAGGAACCCATTCACTTTTTTTCAAATATGTCTTTAAAAGTACAATAGTAACACTGTCTTACATTTGCTTAGTGGGGAAGGCTTTGCAGATGTTTTCATAGCATTAGCTCATTTGTTCCGCAGAATAATCCTGTGAACTAAGTGGGCAGAGACTATTATTTGCATGATTTATGGGTAAGAAAGTACAGAGCATCCTTAGCACCCATTCACAAATCAACTCATGACCACTTTAGGAGAGATGATCCATTGTTAAAAGAATGCCTACCTGTCTTTACTCATATTTGTAGTTAGTGTCCTGGCTCTCTCTTGCTGTGTAACAAATTATCCCAAAACCTAGTCACTTAAAAGATCATGGAATTATACCTCATTATTTTTGGTTAATAGTTTGAATAGGGCTCTGATGGGTGATTCCTCTCTTCCATGTAAAGTCAACTGAAATCACTTGGGATACTCAGCTGGCAGATGAGCTCATTTGGAGATTCTAAGACAGTTTCATCTGCAAATTTTATACTTGGCCTGGAAGACTGATCTTGACTGGAACTTTCAATTAGAATGCTTACATGTAATCTCTCCAACATGGTATTAGAGTAGTTGGGAACTCGGGGCTTCTAAAGACATATTTCAAGAGAATACAAGTGAAAGTTTGTCAGTAGCTTAAGCCCTGGCTAGGTCCAACAACTGGCCCAACATCACTTCTGCCATATTCTGTTGATAATAGCATATCATGAAGCCCACCCAGATAGGAGGGGAGAGGATATACATACCACTTTTCAATAGAAGAGTTAGCAGAGAATGTGTGGCAATCTTTAAACTGTCAAAGTCCATTCCTGGTTAATTATTCACATTCTTCAACCTGAAAACTTGTAAATGAAAGAAACAGATTATTTTTGTCCTCTGCCCTCAACATATAATATTAAGACAGTAAAACAAATGGATGGTCATTCTCATTAAAAATGAAGAAAATAGAAAGCACAGTCCCTAGTCTATATCACTTCTGTTGTAGTGATGTAGACTAGGGACTGTGCACAACAATAGCCATGTGTTGATATTCTTTGATTAGGCTTCAATCCTGCTTCCTGGGAATTATGCGGTCATAATATATAATAATATTAATAATTTATCTATTATAATTCCTTTTTCACCTTACTTTTCTCTATCTGTATTATATTATATATGCCTAAAATAAAAAAAATAAAAATAAAAATGGACACTTTAGCATTCCTTCCAGAAATGAAAATTCAGCCCATTCATTAGGTCTATTTTCTATAGATTACATTGCCACAGGCAAGAGTATTGCCAAAATTTCTGCCACTTCATAACCAGAGTCATCTTTTCTCCAGTGTCCAATAGCAATTACTCTATTATCTTCTAAGTATTCACCAACAATCTCCTCAGGTCCTTGCAGCCTTCACTAGTCAGTGTCCCCAGGGTCTCTCCACCTTTTGTCCTGTCTAGTTCCAAACCACTACTATATGTTTTCCGGCTTTGTTATGGAAGCACTCTACTTCTAGGTATCAAATGCTGTTCCTGCTAGCTATTTGCTACACAATAGATGACCCCTAAACTTAATAGTTAAAATGACAATTGTTTTATGATATGAGGATTTTATTACTCTGGAATTCAGGCCTGGCTCAGCTCTCTAATGTTCTGCTCCATGCTGAATTGAGTGAGGTCACTTAGTGGTCTTCCCCTGGTAAATGGGCTTGTCTCTAGAGTTTGGTGTGGCTTCACTCACACGATTGCCATCGTGGCAGTTTGACCTGTAATGCAGTGCTCAGCTGGGACTGTTGACTGGAATGTCTACACTCGGCCTCTCTAGCATGGTGGCTTTAGGGTAGTAGGACTTCTTACTAGTGATCCAGGTTCCCAGAAGAAGTATTACCAGAGTATGTAAATTGCCAGTTTCTTAAACCCTAGGCCTGGAATCTAGCTTCACTTTTGCTGTATTTTATTGGCCAAATAATCACAGAGGCATCCAAATGCGAGGGCATGGAATATAGGCCCCATCTCTTTGTGAGAAAAATGTCAAAAATTTTAGTAGTATAAAAAAGTAATGGTTAGTTTTTTTATTTTGTATTATTTACTAATATTTATAGTACTGTCTGACTCAATAAACTAACTCAAGATTAGCATTTAGACGGTCAAGCTTTTGTTTCCATTTCTCCCATTACTTGGCTATGTTTGAGCTAAAGTTTTAGCTTTTAGTTTCCATCCTAGACACAATGGAAATGCTGCTAACTGCTGGCACTCACTAGCTCATGGGGATTTTCTGCCTGTTTTTAAAAAAAATAGTTTTCAAAAAAGTATGCTCTAAAGTGCTTTAGGAAGTAGAATAATAAATTATTATAACTAATTGCACCATTACAAATTCACCATGTTTTTTCTAATGAGAGAGAAAATTGGGTTTCTGTATTGTGTAGAATTAACAGGGCCACATAGACATACTCTGGTACATACACTTTAAACATACAACTTCATGCCATAGTGCATGTTTCATCTGTCTTTCCTGTGTGCTTGGTGATGTACATTTTCTTACTGAATCTTTGCAATACCTTTTGGAGGCTGATGCCATTATTAACATCTTAATCATAGTTTCTGAAACATTTTTGTTCTGAAGTTTAAATTCTAACCATCTTTTGCATATTTATACATAATACATCATAAAAGAACCTAATGAAATCTTTAGTAGAGTCTGTAGGGGTTTTGTGTAAATTCTACAGAAATCTTCCCTTTTTATTTTATACAAATATTCTTGCAAAATGAGATAAAAACAGATTTATGAAGCTATCAAAGTGATATAAGAGGAGAGGAAAAAAAAAAGAAATAGAAGAATTAGCAGAAACTAGTTTACCTACAGAAGCCAGAGGAGATGAGGTGGTTGGTATTATGGGAAGAGAGTGGACTGGAAGCCAGGGCTTCTGGCCCTGCTGTGCTATTATTATAACTAAGAGATTAGGTGTGCAACCTTGAAAAGTTTCTTCTCTCCTCTAGACCAAAGTTTCCTTTTGTGTCAAGTGAGAGAGTAGAACAAGATAAATTCTAAACTCATCTCAAATTTAATATTCTCTTATCCCTCAAGGAAAGGAGATGAAGCACTAAATACACATAAATACACCCACCTATGAAGGAAGTGAAGATGCAGACTGGAGGATAAGTTTGAAAATGACAACAACATTTTTGGACCTGAAAAATCTTAAGTAGTAGAATGACCATAGAGACTGAAAAACAGACATGAGGAAAAACAATATTAAAAAATGAATACTGAACCCAGCCATCATGAAGGCAATTTGTAAAAAAAAAAAAAAAAAAAAAAAAAGTTCAATTATTTTTTTAAAATAAATGTCTGTTGAGGCTCCTATGTACCAGATCCTATTCTAGATATTTGGGGTGGAGAAATGTAAAAAACAAAAACAAAAAACAACCTTGTGTGAATGAAGCTTACCTTCTATGTTGTGGATCCAAGCAGTAAAATAAGTATATGATCTGTTAGATGATCACAGGTGTTTTGTAGAAGAATAAAGTGGGGAAGGAGTTTGGAACATGCTGTGTCGGGTTTGCAACATTAGAGAAGGTGATTCAGGGAGACCTCACTGAGCAAACCTCTGAAGGAAGTCAGCAAAAGAACGGTGGGGACTTTGCTTCCTATTTCATGAAGAAAATGAAAGCACGCATAAGAGCATTCCAGACAGAGGGATCAGCAAGTATAGAAGTGCTGAGATCACAGCGCACCTGATGTGTTTGAAGAGTAACAAGGAAGCTAGCATAGGTGGAATAGAGTAAGTGAAGGAAAGGGTAGCAGGAGAGGAGATTAGAGGAAAGAGCAGGAGGATGTTGAGCAGTGAGTGCCATCTGACATGTTTTAGTAAAATACCTTTATTGCTATATAGAAGGTAGACTAAAAAAGGCCAAGGACAGAAAAAGGAAGAACAGTTCAGAGGCCATTGCACTAATCCAGGCAAGTGATGATGGTGGCTCAGACTAGAATGGTAGCAGGAGAAGAAATGAGGAGTGACAGGATTCTAGTTACATTTTGAAGGAAGTATGGACAGAATTTGCTGGGTGGTTATTTATGATGGAGGTAATAAGGGGTCAGGGAAACTTCGAAGGGTTTTGACTTGAACTAAGAATTGCTAATGCTGACATGGCAGCAGATTTGACGGTGGTGGTGGAGCTATTAGGAGTTTGGTTTTACACATGTTAACTGTTAGGTGTCTATTAGGTATGTAATTTATGCATGTATCATGTGTCATGAATACATGATTGTGGATTTCAGGGGAGGGAGACAAACTGGAATTATAAATGCATTAAAGCCAGAAGATTGGCTAAGCTCAGAGTAAGCATAGGGCCCCATAGTGAACCCGAGGAGTCCCATGCAGAGATGAAGAGAAACTTTAAGGGTAGACAAAGGGGAGTGCCCAGAGAAGTAGAAATAAAACCAAACATGCAGGGAGTGAGAAAAAAAATGTTTCAAAGATTAGACAGTGATTGTGTCCCATGTTAAAGATTGATTGGGTAAGGCAAGGACTGAGGGATGACTGCTGACTTAGGGTCTTACAAAGAGTTTTGCCATACAGGAGATGTGAGAAAGCTAGTAGCTAGAAGGGAATTGTAGAAAAGATATCTTTTAAAAATATATGAAAAAAAAGTTTAAATGTTGAAGAGAGTGATTAAATAGAAAATTTCTGGAGCAATGTCTTTTAGTAGATGTGTGCTGGGATCCAGTGGCAAATGGAGAGGTTGGTCTTCATAAGAGAATGGCTAGGAGAGAGGGATAAGTAAATGGGTACAAAATCAGGTAGGAGGGTAGATGTGGTGGCAGGTGAGTGAAGTTCTCTTGATTGCTGCCATTTTCTCAGTGAACTAGGAAGTAAAATCACCAGCCCAGAGTGAGGGTGACAAAGTTGGTTAGAGGTCTGAAGATAGAGAAGTAGATATGAAACAGTTGTCTAGGGGAGTAGCAGGGCTTTTAGACTAGAGAAACATAGTACAACTGCTGGAGGGTATTAAAGACATCTCTGAGGTAAACCCTTTAGTTTTCTTAAGTCAGATATTACTGGACATTTTTAAACTGGTGTTCTCACAGTGAGATATCCTTGTAGCACCAACTCTCCCTCGTGACTCCTTTCCTTATTATGTGCTGAGATTCAACTAGTTGGTAGCCTATGGGTTTTAGGAAGCAGAGCCACTTCTTATACCTGATGGGCTTGTTTTACTTTTGTATTTGGGTCATATTGTTCTCTGGGCAGAGGGAAAAGAGCGATGGTAGAACTACAAGATGGTTTTCAAAGTTTTTGCATAGAAGTGGTCATTGTCACTTCTGCCCACATTTCATTGGTCAAAGCAAGTCATATGGCCAAGCTTGATGGCAATGGGATGGGAAATATGACATTTTTTTAGGGAGGAGCAAATAGTTTGGAACAATTATATAATTAGCCACAACCTTTTCCATGTGTGGCAAGAAAAATCCTTGTCAAGCAACACAAAGGGTCAAATTACTTCTTCCCAAACACAATTGACATTTAGAACCTAGGAGTAACCTCAGGGTGATTAGACACCAGGTATGAATTTCTGGGTGCAATTTTATGTCTAACCTGGTGGGTTAGATAATTTAGCTTTAGAATTTAGGAAATGTCTTACTTTCAGGGAGGCAGGCCAGATGTTCTATCATATGCATTATAAGTTTATAGGTATTATAATATCAAAAGCAACTATGCTGAGTTTTACAAAATATATCTTATAAGCTTGAAGAGAGAGTACCATCCAAAACTGTTTAATGGGACCTTCTTAAGTTCTGTGACCAATTTTGTAATGATATAAATATAATATAATAGAGGAAAGAGCTCTGCCTTCAACTCAGTAAAATAAAAATCCAGATAAGGTGGAGAATTCCATATGTATTCTTCGTCTAGAAGGAAGAATTTTATAGCTTGATAAAGAACTGGGATATTTCTCTAAGACACTATGTAACCAGGGCTTGTCACTCAAAACTCCTGTGTCAATTATGGTGCCCTGCACAAAGCAGTGGGCTGTTCTGAGTGATCACCTTGCCACGGCCTCATAGAGATGAGAAGCTCGAGACCAGCCATGATGGTATCAAGGCTGACATGGATGCCTGGTATGTTGGCTTAAACATTTCCATGTTTCTCTGTTCACACAAAGGCACCAGGCTCTGCTGCTGTTTGTTCTTCAGTTTCACTTTAGTGAGTCTTTTCCTCTTTGTTTATGATTATGAAATTCTGACAGCTGACAAAGGACATTCCAAGAACTTAGCCAGAGCTCAAATTGTGCACTGCTGTGGGAATTTCTCCTCCTAGACTTGTCCAATGACTCTGCTCTGGAGAAAACACTCAGGTAATGCATTCCCAGTGGTAGCTTAACTCCCATCAACTTACCATTGGTGCCCTCATTACGGTGTTTTTCTTTCTGTAGGTTGTAGTTTTGTGTGTGCGTGTGTGTGTGTGTGTGTGTGTGTGTGTGTTTCCCCCTAGTTTATCTCAACCTCCCACCACAGTGAATTTAGTGTCTGTGAAGAGGCCTGAGTAGCTGTCCCCTGAGACTTCCTTAGGTTTATTTTTAGTTCAGGCCATTTGGAAAAATTACTTTCCCTAGCTGACTACACCAGGACTGTCTTAACTCTGACTTAGAATTCTAGACTTCTCACATTGAACTGAGACTGAGCAGGTAACCCATGCCATCATCTTAAAGGTGGCTCAATCACATTACAATGAGAATATAAGATTAGCCAAGAATTGCCCAGATGCCCAATTGTAAGAGCAATTTTCTTTGGTCTGTTGGTCTCAGATCTATAAAATGTTTAACTGCTTAAAATTGTAAGTTAGTCTGACTAACTTTGACAGATTGCAGGTAAAAACCCTACTACCTGAATCCCAATTGATCCCCTGAACCATCTATATGCCTTAAAAGTGTTATTATTACTATCAAACTACATGCTCAAAAATTATTTCCCTTGGGAACACACACCTAACCCAGATGAAAGGATTACTATTCAATACATTTTTTTACTCACTCCATACCCTTTGTTCTAAGTTTCTTGTTACTTTCTTTATTCCTATCTTATGTCTCATTCAAAATGATACTGACATACTATGAACTCTAGTCTCCATCGAATTTTAAACCATATATACTTGCCAACATTCAGCTGTTTTGGCTTATAAGGGTGGCAATTTCATATGGTTCAGTCTAATCCAATTATAACGAGATAGTAAATTGTAAAAATTCTCATGCAGAAAATTGCAGATTATTGACCAAGTTAATAGCAACTCATGGACAATATGTGAAAAAGTTGAATGTGTATCCAAGTTTTAATAGGATATTTTGTAAAATGAAGGCTAATTAGCATATTAAATGAGAATTGTAATTTGGAAGAGAATTTCAACCTGTGATAGAAAAAAAAGGGGGAGGGGATTGAGATGGCCACATATGTTAATGTGCCAAGTGTCTCCGGCTGCAATGGCTGTGACTGCTACTGGGTATGAACAACTTATTCCAGTCTTTAGAAAACTGGCTCTTTGTCTTTTATTATATTCTCTCTCTTTCTTTCCCATACTCTTTCCTCTGTTGGTTTTCATGGTCAGACTTTTGAAAGCAGTCTTAACTCACTCTGTCCACATTCTCCCTCTATTCATTGTGTAACATGCTGTAATCTGGTTTCTGTCCCTGACACTCCACTGAAACTATGTTTGCCAAGGTTGCTAATAACCTTTGATAGACAAATTCAATGGAAGCTTTTCTGTCTTTATCTTACTTAACTTCCCTGTGGCATTTGACAGGATGGACCAAGATTTACTTCTTACGAGGGCAGCCCTTTCTCGGACCTGCGCGATCTCTCTTTCTCTTTATTCAGTTGTGTGTCCCAGGGCCTACCTTAACATACTTGTCTATATTTGTTGAGTGAATGAAAGAAAGAACTAGTGAAATTTTAGCACTTTGTGTTATTATTAGTCATTGCTAATAATAAATTTAATCCCCATTTCCAGCAATGTATCTACCTCACTTTCTACCATATACATTTTAAATAATGTATAACTTGTAAAGTGCCACATTCTTCAAGTATTTATCTTAGAAATCCTACATGATAGTTGGGGGCAAGGCAGGCAAAACATAGAAGACTGCTGGCTCTTCCTCACATGGCTTCTTCTAATATCGAGCATTATAAATATGTTGGGTCATCAGTCATGTTTTTTAGTACCTCCTAACTCTTAGGAAAAAAGATTCATGTTCTTTTTCTTTCCTCCCCAGGATGTATCACTTAGAGATCCAATAAAGTGTGTCCACAAACAGCTACTTGTTGCTTACTTAGACATATGACCTGACAAAGAGATAGAGAAAAAAACAACACAAAAAAACACAAGACTCCCGGAAAACAAAAGAAATGAGCCACCAGAAAATGTGACATCCACGTACACACTTTATGCATGTTTAATTTCTGTTGTTTTGGTTGGAAAACAGCTGCAGGTGTCCTCTAATTATAACCCCATTTTCACAAATATCAACTGTCATATTTAATCTGTTATAGTCACCATATAGCCTACTGTTACAGCACATTTCTTTCATTACAAATTTAGTAGCTCAGTCTCAAATGTGCAAGCTAACATTCAGGCTAGTCAATTAATGCATTATTTACAAGTTAAATGTTATTAAAAACAGGGTCTTAATTTGCTAATGATTTAGTAGACCCAAGGCAATATTCCAATTTTTTTTTCTAAATTGAGAAATGGAAAAACATTCAGAACAGTTGGGAAAGAGAGGGATGTCAGGAATATGTTGGCCTCCCTCACCATTTTCCGAGCTCCTCTTTCACTTTCTTCTTTACTGTGAGTTGTTTTGATGCCTGGATTAAGCAGTTGCAGAATGAGTGAGAAGAAAGACGTATGAAAAATAAAAACAGTGTAAATAGTAATGTGAGGGGTGTTTTTAAAAATCATTAAGCAGTTCAGAATGACTCAATACACATGTTGCCCATACAATGCAGCATATCTTGATTTACAATGCCATTCCAGCAGCACAGCAGGTTAAGAAGGTTAGAAGTCAAGGAAATTAAAGGTTATTAGCATTCCACTGTTGTCAGGCTGCACAAATGGAATATATGTCTTTTCAAATACACTTTGAAAAATAAGGCGATTTTAGGGTTTAAAGGCCCCAGAGTCATCACTACAATCTGGATTTTGTTCTTTAATTTTTTCTTCTTTTGCCTTTGACCTGGATCCTATTCTAAATCCCCATCTTTCATGTTCCATAAATTCCATGAAATGCTTCTTATTTATGAAAGATAAGCTGGCTGAGCAACTGGTGACTCCATGAACGGGTTCAGCTCCCTGAGGCCAGTTACCACCTCTTTCCACTTTTCTCTTCAGCTGTCTTCTTGGTGTAGAGTCATCTCCTCTCTCCTCTCCATTTCTGCCCTGTCCGTGTATACCTTTTATTTATTTAATTTTATTTTTAAAATATATTTTATTGATTTTTTACAGAGAGAAAGAGAGGGATAGAGAGTTAGTAACATCTATGAGAGAGAAACATTGATCAGCTGCCTCCTGCACACCCCCTACTGGGGATGTGCCCACAACCAAGGTACATGCCCTTGACCAGAATTGAACCTGGGACCTTTTAGTCCCCAGGCCGACGCTCTATACACTGAGCCAAACTGGTTTCGGCTCCATGTATACCTTTTAAAACACTTAACCAAGATGTACCTTTTTAATGAAATCCTGTTAAAAAATTCTAATCCACAATGCTTTCTTGTCTCTGAATTATTTCTTGCCTGAGTTCACAGTCACTCCAATGTTACCCTTTTCCATGGGAAAAGCTGTAGAGTCAGAAAGACCTGACCTGTATTCATGATGTGACCTAGGGCAAATTACTTCTTTTCTCTAGGTCTCACTTTTTTATTCTCTTAAATGAAGATAAAAACCCTTATTTGATTGTTGGGAGCATATGTGAGGTCATGTATGTGAAGAACCTAGTTAAATGGCAGAAATCCATACACAGCAGCTCCTTTTGCTATAATGAAATAAGATAATTTATATCAATCACCTAGCACAGTGCCTAACTTATGTTTGGCACTCAATAAAATTAAATTCCCTTTGGTACAATAAATAGGTCATAAGCATTTCTTGTTTTATTCTGAGTAAAATTTTTTCAAGGGCAAGCACTACATTTATTTTAAAACTTTTCAGTTTGTGTGGATTAATGTGCCATCCTCCATATTTTGGAAAGTGTCCTGTGTATGTCTCAGGAAATCCAGGCAAAACTGAGTGCCCCCCGCCCACATTGGTGACCTGCGTAAGACATGCTTTTATTAGTTCCTCTTCGTTCCTTGCTTGTTCTCCCTGTTCTGTCTACTCATGGGATCACCTTCTAATAAACCACTGATACTGAAGTCCTTGTTTCAAGCTCTACTTTTGGGAAACCCAAAATAAGGAAGGAAAAGCTTCAAATGACAGAGAAAGACATTAAACAGTGTACCAAGAAGCAGAAGGAACTTCAGATTCACCCAAGGCAACTAGGATGGAAGAATGTCAATAAAGATGAGAATGAAATCCATTCATTCATTCATTCATTCATTCATTTATAGTACTGAAAAATATTTATTGAGCATCTAGTATTGAGTACCACATCAAATATCAGTGATCAAAACAGACAAGATCTTTCTGCCCAATGGCACTTACGTTTTAGTGAAGGAACGTGCAATGAACAAACAAACCAATGTGCAAAATCATGTTAAGGAGTGATAGGGAACTTAAAGGGAGGGTAAGAGTTCAGTTGTGTGCAGGAGAGGCTGCTAATTTTGATAGTGTGATCTACTTATAATATGCCAAGGCCTGTCTGAGAAGGTAATCTTTGAACAGAGACCTAGCTGGAGTGAGAATGGCCCATCTTGTGTCCACTGTCTACCATCTTCTAGAGTGAAACCAGAAAAAAAAATCCTTCTAGTCTGGGAAAGGGGTTACAGGATAAGATTAAAAAAATAAAAAAATCCTGCTCGTTAGAAAAAATGGAGTGCAGAGATTTCTCAAGGTGCAACTTTCTAAGCAGAGTGCTTTCTGCTCCCAAGGCAGAAATCCTGAAGACCTGACCTTAGCCTGCAGGTCCTGTATTAGCCCTTCCTTTAGGGATTCCTGTGGAGGGCCTTCATCCTTTTATCTTCTCTCCTGGTCACTGCATCCTTCTCTTCAATTTCTCAAATAAAAATAATGCCTTTATTTATTTAGTTATTTATTTATAAATATATTTTTATTGATTTCAGAGAAGAAGAGGGAGAGAGATAGAAACATCAATGATGAGAGAGAACCATTGATTGGCTGTTTCCTGCATGCCCCACAATGGAGATCGAGCCAGCAACCCAGGCATTTGTCCTGACCAGGAATCAAAACATGATCTCCTGGTTCAAAGGATTATCGATCCTCAAACACTGAGTGATACTGGCCTGGCAGAATGGCATTATTTATATAAAATTTTAAAGTATATACAGAGCACACTTTGATTTAATATCCATACAACTTTGTCTATTAAAATTAACTATTTTTTTTTTCCATTACAGTTGAACATCGCATTAGTTCCATGTGTATAGCATAGTGATTGGATATGGTCCATTCAGTATTTTTATCCTATTTTAGAGATGAGGAAACTGGGATTTGGGGACTTAGCTCAGGAACACCTGGCTATACTAGTGGAGCTTGGACTCAAACTCAATCTCTTATTTTTAATGCAATGTTCATTTCAAAGCAGAGTCCGTGGGACCATAAAGTGATTTTTGTCTCTTCCCCCACCATCACTAACCCTTACTCTAACCACTGCAACTGATTTTATGGATGGATCATCTTCTCTTCTATCAGATCCCTTCATTCTGACTTCCCATCATAGGCACTGGATCAAATCTTAGAAAATCCAGAAGCTTAGAAGTAGAAAGTCTAAGCACAAGTATTTCAAGAAATTCTGTCTTCAATATTCTGGATTAGCCCGGTGCTATGCTAATTTTTTGTTTTGTTTTGTTAATTCTCACTTGAGGATATATTCCCATTGATTCTTAGAGAGAGTGGAAAGGAGGGAGAGAGACAGAGAGAAAGAGATAAACATCAATGTGAGAGAGACATTAATTGTTGCCTCTCACATGTACCCCAACATGGGCTGGGAATCGAGCCTGCAACTGAAGTATGTGCCCTTGAGCAGAACTGAACCCAGGACCCTTCAGTCAACGGGCTGAGGCTCCTATTCACTCAGCCAAATCAGCTAGAGCCCAGTGCTGTACTCCTGATTGTGTATTCTGACTGCCACATTGAGATATCAAGGTTTTCTTACAGATAATATTTAGTTTTAAGTATATGCTAAGGTAGCCTTAATGCTCCTCCCTTTGAGAAAACATGGGGTGAAATTTGATATAATTGCTTCTGGATCAGAAATAATTTCCTTTGTGGGGTGAACTCTGCTACTCAGTTTAGAGTGTCAAGCTAAACGGGCCCCGGCCTGTGGCTTGCAGTTGGAAACTGTAGATTTTTTAAAGTTTAAAACCCAATGTTCTATGTCAGCATCTCAAAGAATATATGAAAAGCTACAGCACTTTTGAGGAGATTGCTCTTAAAATGTTGGAAATTCAGGATGATGAATGTCCACTTAAGGCCATTTCTTCTGATATATAGGTTGACAATGCTGAACACTTTTAAAGGTTGTTTTTGATATACAAACACTCCAACTAATATTTTTAAATTCTTACTATACTTCTGTGTGAGGTAGGTATTTTTCTAATTCTCATTTTATGCTTCAGTAGCACTTTCTATTTCTCCTTCAAAACACTTTGCTCACTTGTAATTATTTAACCACATAGTGGTTGTAATTATTTGTCTAATATGCAGGAGTTAAAAAGGTACATTCTGGAACCAGACAGATCAATTATGATTTCTGGTTCCAAAAGCTGTACTCTTGGTAACCTTGGGAAGATGTCATAATTCAGCCCTGTCTCAGTTTCCTCATCTGTAAAATGTAAACGATAACAGTATTGGCCTCATACAACTGTTGTGAATTTGAGAAGTGATAATGTGGAGAAGGTTCAGCACAGTGCCTAGCATACTATAAGCATTCTATGACTGATGGCAAGTGTTATTAATATATATACACACATACACATATATGCATGTATACATATATGTAATATATACACACAATATGTGTATACACACACACACACATACTAGGCACCTGTAGCAGGAATATTCCAGCAAGACTTTCGGCAGGCTTCCCTCTCGCCACCACCACCTCTCTCGCTGCGTCCCATCCCATCCATCCTGTTCTTGGCCACTGCCGTCACCGTCTCCGCAGCTGTGTGTGCTGTCACCACCACTGCACGCCTGGCCCGCCCCGTATGCCGGACCCCCTGCGCCCACCACTGTTGCTGCCTCCACCGCTGTCTGCGCTGCTGCCATACCTGCTGCCACTGCCTCTAGGGCAGTGTGCATGCTGCTACTGCGCCCCCACCCTGTCCACCTGGCCTTCGCTGCCTCCAACCACTGCAGCACACCTCACCCCATCCCAACCTGTATGCACTGCCAGTACTTTCCCTCCAGCAGCCACAGCCGCCTTGCTTTCCACTTTCCCTCCCTCTTCCTTCTATGCTGTCTTCAGTCTTCACTCTTCCCTTCCTGCACATATGCAAATTAACCACCATATTTGTTGGGTTAATTTGCATACTTGTTCTGGTAGGCGTGGCTGGTGGGCCAGGCTTGTGTAGCAGAGTGATGGTTAATTTACATATCACTCTATTATTAGGATATGTATATATATAGTTAATATGCACATTGTCTGGGACCCTGTAACGTTATGACCTCTCAGGAGGAGGCTGTGCGTGCAGGTGGGTGGGAGGGGACTGCGCGCACGGGGAGGTAAGCCACAGATGGCATAGGCCTCGGCAGGGAGTGAAGGCCTGCCCACAGCCTCCACAGCTGAGGGAGGGCCCGAAGAGAAGAGAAGAGGGTCTGCCAGCTGTGGCGCACTGGCAGTCCGGCCTCTGCAGGTGAGCTGCAGAGGAAACACCTTTTCTGACTACTCATTGGCTAAGCTTCTGGTGCACCATTCACAGTGCTCTTGGCAACTTGGGTAATGAGAATCCAAGAAGGTGATGTAGGGTTTTTCCACTTCATGCCTGAAGGAAAAACAAAACAAAACAAAACATAGGTCTGCTGCTGGAGGGGCTAAGAAATGTCATATCCTGCCATAGTCTGTTTGGCTCAGTGAGTGGAGCCTCAGCCTGTGGATCGCAGGGTCTGGGTTCAGTTCTGGTCAAGGACATGTGCCTAAGCTGCAGGCTCTTCCCTGGTCAGGGCTCATGCAGGAGGCAACTAATCAAAATGTGCCTCTCACATTGACGTTTCTCTCTGTCTTTCCCTCTCTTCCATGCTCTCTAAAAATCAATGAAAAAATATTCTCAGGTGAGGAGAGAAAGAAAGAAAGAAATTAAGGAAGGAAGAAAGAAAGAAAAGAAAGAAAGAAAGAAAGAAAGAAAGAAAGAAAGAAAGAAAGAAAGAAAGAAAGAAAGGAAGGAAGGAAGGAAGGAAGGAAGGAAGGAAGGAAGGAAGGAAGGAAGGAAGGAAGAAAGAAAGAAAGAAGAAAGAAAGAAAGAAAGGTCATATCCTATGAAAGAGACATTTGAAAATGCCTAAAGAAAGTTGTCATTTTTTTGTGGTGAAGGGTCAAGAGTCTGTGTTGATGAAAACACCTTGGTGGCTGTGGAAGCCAGCCATGACATCAGCAGTGGAGTGATAAGGGTGGCACCTTCTCCTGATCAGCCTGGTCACCTCTTGCCGGGGGGGGGGGGGGGGGGGGGGGGGGGGGGGGGAGGTCAAACTGTGGCTTAAACCATTAGTAAAACATCCCCTGAGGGCTCCTGGACTGTGAGAGGGGGTAGGTTGGGCTGAGGACCCCCCTCCACCCCAGTGCACCAATTCCATGCACTGGGCTTCTAGTTATTCTATAATATAATAAATAGATGACCATCTTTCGTGTTTTGCCAGGGATAGTCCTCATTTGCCAGTTGTCCTGCAATAATTATTAATAGTGTCTGCCTTTGCTCTCAAAAGTGCCCAGTTTGGGAAAAGTACAGCAATGGAGGACAGAGTAGTGGTTGCCTGGCTGAGGGATGCAAACTTGGGAAAATATGAATAAGATTAATTGATTGCATCAATGTCCATATATTGGTTGTGATATTGCACTATAGTTTACAGGCTGTTAGTATTGGGGAAATTGGGTAGGAGGTACATGGGATCTCTGTTATTTTTTTTTTTTTCCAATTCTTGTGAATATACAAGGATTTTAAAATAAAAAAGCTTAATTAAAAAAAGAAGAATTTAAACAGTTGCAGTTTGAAAGCTAAAAAAAATAGTGTGGTCAGTGCAGGAACAATGATCATTGTCTCACCAGGATATGACCACCTTCTATAAAAAGAACTGCTATTGGTTCCCTCGATTTCCTTTACCCAGTTTAATTTTTCTTCACTGTACTTATCTCTCCTTGGCACATTATATTTATTTGTTTATTCCCTCAACAATTATTCATTAAGTGACTACTAAGTTCAAGCCTTATATCAATGAGCAAGTCCCTTGTGAAACTTACATTTTATTGGAGGAAATAAATAATAAATGAAGAATATAATAGATGAGTTAATATGTTGGAAAGTGATGTGTGATGGAGAAAAGACAGACATATTAGTCAGAGTTCAGAACCCACAGGAGGCACATAGGTACTTATAAGGATTGACTCACCTGGTTATGAATGCTGAGAAGTTCTGAGATTGGCAGTCAGCAAGGTGGAGACACAGAAAGCCAATGGTATAGTTCCCACCTGAGGGCTGACAGGCTCCAGGCCCACAGAGAGCCAATGTTTTAATACAAGTCCAAAGACAGGCAGAAGCTGACGTCTCAGTTTGAGGGTGGCCAGTCAGGAGAATTCCTTGTCTCTCAAGAAAGGGTCTGCATTTTTATTCCGTTCAGGCCTTTAGCTGATTGGATGAGGCCCACCATGTTAGGGTGGGCAATCTGCCTTACTCAATCTACTGACTGAAATGCTAATCTCATCCCAAAACATCCTCACACCCAGAATAATGTTTAAAAAACTATTTGGCCATCTCATGGCCCAGTCAAGCTGATACAGAAAATTAACCATCATAACAGGATAAAAGGGAATGGACACTGGGCAGTGGTTGAAATTTTACCAGGGTAGTCATATAGCCTTTTTGAGAAAGGGATATTTGAGCAAAGATTTAAAGGAGTTGAGCCATTTATTATCTTATTGTTTACCTTTCCTGATCAGAATAAAAGCTTTATGAAGCAAGACATTTAATCTCTGATTGTTATACAGGAGGCCCAATGTACAACATTCGTGCAAGGAGCTCGGCCCTCGAAGCCCTAGCTTCGTCTGGAAGGTCATTCGGCCACCCAGTCTAATTAGCATATTATGCTTTTATTATTATAGATTTCCAGTGCCTGATGCAATAGACCATCACAAATATTTTTTGGGTGAATGAGTGAGGATGGGGACTGTAGTTTGGGTGCATTTGTAGCTTTTGTCCTTAGTGCAATGTTTGGCACATCTAAGCAATCAGAAAGCATTTTTTAAAAAATTTCTATGATTGTTTATAATAAACATCACTGGACATGGCCTTACTTCTTTTGTTTGATAATGTTTCCCCATCACTTCAGGGCTTAGAACAGTGCCTGTCACATACTCTTATTATTGACCATGGACTCAGATAAGAAATGGCTCAAACATGGCCTGATGGGCTGAAGCCTTCACTCTGGTTATCTTACTCTTTAGTCACAATATTAATCTATATCAAACTGCTTTCAAAATTGTCCTGAGTTCCTCCTTTGGCCACAGCCTTTCCATCACCTGCCCTGCTGGTCCCTCGCTTGTCCACATCAGGCTACATTATGATATCTCCAGAGTGACAGGCAGGCAGGTAGGTTGAATTGTCAGCACACACACTCCCAGAGGGCAGCTGCCTCCTTCAGGTGCCACAGCGTCAGGGGACAACCCCTCATGTTAACAGAAGTGGGAGGTAATGCAACCTTCGGGCGGCCATCGCCTTTGTCAGACAATAGTGCATTCAGTTTGAAAGACTCCACCGGGAAGTTGCAGACTTTTAAAACTAATTTGGTGTTTATTCAACTTTGCAATCACTTCTGTGTACTATCTGTGTTTCACACACCGTGAAACTGCGCTACACTGTGCAATTGAATTAGTTCTACAGTGACTCAAAGGCATTAAACAATGACTTTGATATTTTAAGTACTGACTAGGAGGGATTTTTAATTCCTTCCTTATAATGAAAGCAACAAAAAAACCCAGTTACACAACCCTGGAACACTTATTCTCTTTTCTATTCTGGGTGGACCCCACTGAGACAGGAAAAAAAATCTCTGAGCATTTAGTTTGCTTAATGGCAGAAGAAAAATTAAACAAGCATAGACGTGCAACCTTAATGACACCCAGCAACACTAGAATAACAGTTCTCGGCTTCTAAAACCTGTTATTTAATACAATGGGTAAATCTTGTGGGAGCTTTTCAGGTGCTGCTGAGTCTGACAAAACAGCTACTTGTGAGGAAGGGGGGTGGGGGGAGAGGCAGGGTGTGCCCTGCTTGTGCTCATTTGCTCGGGAGGGTCTCCCCGTGCAATCCACGCGGGCAGCTGCTGGGTGCGGTGCAGGTCTCACTGGGCAGCCCCTGGAGGCTGTGACCCCTCTGCAGACAACACCAGGGCTATGCCAGACACAGCTGCTGTCAGTTCTGCCAGGAACACAGTGGCACTTTTCCTTCAGACCCCTTCTGGAGACAGCATTGACAGAAAGCAACAAGAGGGAAGGAAAAAAAAAAAATCCCAACAGAAACCACAGCCAGTGAATTAGTGCCATGAAACTACAAGCATTAGCTGGTAATAGTTCAGGCCAAAGCACCTAAGTGATGATTCACATCTAACAATAAATATATGAATAGCTGTTGAAAGCTTGTTTGATTTTCACAAAGAGGTTTAAACAAACATTCGTTTGTTCATTAGTCTTAAGCAACACTTTTATGGCAGGGGGTGCATTAAACCTAACAGATGTCTGTGACCGAGATATTTGGTAGTTTTAAAGATGAAGACACAGAGCCATGCATATCGTTTATGCGGAGCGGCCTTGAAGTACCTGTAATGGAGTGAGATACAGTTATTATGTATTGATGCTGTGAATCTTCATCCAGCGAGAGACAACGGGTCGGCGAGGAGGAATGCCGTGTCTTTGGAGATAAAGACTTAGAGGGCCCCATTCTGCAATTGGTCCTGCGTCTGCTTAAACTCATTTTGTTGTTGTTGTTGCATAATTTTTTAAAAACACAAGTGGTTTAAATCTGTTCCCTGAGGTAATGTATGCTAAACCGGCATTCCAACACCATAAATTCCCAGTTTACTGCAATCTCAGCGTGGGTGTCAGGTCGGGCTGGGTTACTGAGGAAATGGCCGCTTCAAAATTTGAGGGTAATTGCCTCTATAACTCGTTTAGCATGGGCCCTGTCAGGAAATCTCTAATTGTCATCGGGGCCCTGTTCCCTTTCCCCTTCGCCTTGCTTTCCACACCGGTTTTGCACTGATGGTCTCTCTCTCCATGAAGAATAGCACCGGGCCTTTCATCTTCTGGAGCACGTGGCTTTCGTCACTGTCAAAGCCTTTGCTCATGACTCTGTGATGTCATCCTTGATGAGGCCCAGAGGGCAGTGGTTTGGCTGAGCACATTTTTGCCCCAGCCAGGCCCCATCCTTGCCCAGAAAACCAGCAGTTAAAAGAGGATGGCTCATGGTGATGAGGTTGGTATACAATGAAGAGCAAATGACCCTAAACCCGATTGCCTCAAGTTGTTTATGCATGTCAGATTATTGATGTCTACTCGAATGGTGTGAGCAGTTTCAATAGCACGCTCTGATTTCCTCTCTCATCTTGTGTGTGCGGGAGCGATGGTAGGAAGGATGTCATTGGGTTTGTATATTAGCCCACAGCTTCAGGCTTCTATTGATATGTCTCTACATATGGGGGGATTTTTCACCAAACTTCATTATAAACTATGTTAAATACTCAACTCCTAAATCCAAATCATTATCTTGCTTAAAATACTTTTCAAATATATCACATTTGACATCATATGTCACTGATAGTAGAGGAAAATGATTACATATAATGATCAATAAGTGTTTTAAATTTATTTTACTTATTATCATTGTCGTAATATTTTGACAGGGAGGGCTTACATGTCAGCTGTGCCATTGTCACGATGTGAAGCAATGGCATTGAACCACCTCACCTTCTTTCTGTGTTGCTGTTTAAGGGTAAAATGGGCCCCAGGGACAATACAGCTAGATCTCCAAGGAAGCATCTGTTTAAGGAGTCAATTCAGATCATCCCTGAATAAAGCAGCCTCGTGTGAAACAAAAGCTGGGGGCCAAGTCCTCACTCTAATCTGTGGCCTTGCTCCCAGTGGCCTCAAAAATAATAGGAGCTAAAGTGTGTGGAGAGCTTTCTATGTGCCAGACCTTGGGCAAAGTGCTTCAGATATTTTATCTCATTTCATCCTAGGAGGTGAGGTACATTCACCCCTGATTTAGGGATGGGAAAATAGTGGCTCCCAAAGAATAGGAACATGTACAAGGTCACAAATCTAGAAGGTGGCAAGGCTGGGGTTTGAATAGATCATTGATTGGCTCGTCTCGGACACCAAAGCCATCACTGTTCCATGTGGTTTAGAACTAAAGTTGATTCTGGCTTCTGGCTCATCCTGACTTCCCATCAGAATTCTGTCTCTTTCCCAGGTTCTTGCGTAGGAATCATACAGTAGTCATGATTCTGCAGTAGCACTTGCATGAGGATAGTGGGTTGAAGTTTACAAAATGCTTTCATACCCATGGAGAAAATAGGCTTGGAGGCAGTCTATACTCTTCTCTATCTCCAAGCTTTAGAGGTTAAAGGCAGATTCAAAGAGAACTTTAAGAAAGGAGGTTTTGAGAGCCGTGTTTTTCCTGTTATTTAGGACACAGGCAAAGCCAGATTCTTTAAAAGGCTAAAAGTGTAGGTTTGACCCTGTGTGAACTAAGCACCGAAGCAATGGGTAATAGATGTGAGCTGGAATTAGTCACAGCAGCAGTATTCTCTATGCCCAGCTAATTAAAGTCCAGCAAAGAGCTCCTGGTGGGCAGGGCTGATTTCTTCTCAGCCCAGTCTCCGTTTTGTGCAGAGTGGGTGCCCAGCCAATATTTGTTGCATGTGGTATTCACCCACAGCCAGAGATCAGCAACGTGTTACCTTCTTAAGTCCTTTCTTCTCAACTACTGATTTGTTTATAATGTGTTTTTGTTTTTATCAGCAGGTCTACACTAACATCTTAACAATTAGCCTTGGCAACTAAAAACTAGTCATTTATTCAATGAATATGTATTTATTCTTACTTTTATGGGCAAAGCTCTGTGTTGCACACTGGAAACATAGCAGAAGCTAATAAAATAGACAATTGTGGGAGATATTTGTTAGACATAAATAATTAAATTAGTAATTATTTAATTATTATGGTGGCAAGTCTTACAAAGTGAAAGTGGTCTGGGTGAATCTAATAAGAACCGGATCTAGATTGAGAGCTTTCTTGGAGAAATGATATTTGAGCTGAACTGCTAAGTGTGAATGAGAATGAAGCGGGCAGGCAGAGCAGGGAAATGATAGGAGGAAAGGTGTTGCACAAACAGTCCAGGGAGAGAGAGCATTGGTGAGAACAGTGCAAGCGGAAGAAGCTCCGGAGTGTTCTGAAACAGAAACCAGGTCAGTTTGGCTGGCGTGGGGGCTGAGGAAGAAGGTAACAGTGCAGCAAAATATAACTTTTTTTTTTTTTTTTTTTTACTGGATAAAACGTTTTGGTTACAATAATAATAAAAAAGGAAATGTATAGGCTGGATAAAAAGGAAAATCCAGAGGTAGGAAGGCACCAGTCATAACTTTATTAGAGCTCTTTATTCCTCTCTAGTTTCCTTGGCTCTACTCTCCCTCATATATTGACTTATGACCCATAAGGTAGTGAAGTAGTTGCTATAGCTCCAGCCCTCACACCTGCCTTCCATATCAAATTTCTCATAGCATTGCTATAAGAGGCCTGAGATTTAACCTGATGGGAGCAGTGAAGGTCACATGCCCTGCCCTGAACACAGTATTGAGAAGGCAGAAATGGTCTGCTTAACTTGGCCTGGGCCAGGTGATCTGTCTACGAAGCTGGAGCCAAGGGAAGAGTCAGCTTTCCTAGAAGCACAGAGATTATAAAACAGAAATCAGGGCTGTGGGAAGATAGGATTGGTGATGGAGAGGCCACAGTGTCTTCTATCAGGCTGAAGAGAAGATAGGCCTGTGCTATCTTCTGAGGAGTTGGGCCTTATTATAACCACAGGGGGTCATTTAAGAAAATTTATTTATTTTTATGATTTCTTTTTAACAGGACCTTGGTAGGGAACAGTGGGGGTAAGGGGAGAGATCAACCAAAGGACTTATATGCATGCATATAAGCCTAATCAATGGACACAGACAACAGGGGGGTGGGGACATTAATGGGAGATGGGGGGTAATGGGAGAATAAGGGTACTTATGTAATACCTTAATCAATAAAGAAATTTTTTTTAAAAGTCCTCTAATAGCCAAAGTAAAAAAGATGATAAGAGCCAGTGATCTTAAACATACTGATGTATGCTACTTTTATGTTGTTGTTTTTTGTTTCCAAAGAATGTTCACATGTATTAGCTCATTTAGTGCTATGGTGTTTGGCATGCATTTACCTTGGAAAACGAATGGCTATTTTTTAGTATTTTGCAAATGGAACAAGTTGGAAGAGGTTATTGGTTAACCAAGATTTTAAGGTTTCATTTAATGGGTGGTAAATGATGAATTAATTCTTTAAGAAAAAGACTTCTTTAACTCTAAAAATAGTTTGTACAAGTGCATTGTTCCTCAGCCAACTTGGGAGAGGAGCCAATTTTTGCCATGCTCTAAGAATCCTCACCAACTTTCATGCCATTTCATGAACTTAACTCTCTGGATAGCTCCGGGATTTAAGTTAAAAGGGTGACTTAAAACAAAATCCAGAGCACATTACCCTTGTCTCTTCATGTGTACAATATGTCCTTGGCTCTGCTGGGAAGGCTTTTAGAGAGTGAATAATTTCAGAGTTTCCTTAAGCGGGTTTCCTGAGTTCCCCAGACTTGTTGTCACCTGGACCTGTCCCACTTATTTGGTTGTCAACAACATGCTAATGGAAAGGGGATAATGAATGCAGCAAGAGCTGCCACGCAGATCTCAACAACTTTCCATCTTGCTATGGAGCTGAAAGTGTGGGTCTCTGTCTTCATTTGTCACAAGCCTCCCCACCCCAGAGATCTGTGGGAAGAACATAAGCAGAGAGAGCCAGCATTTAGACAGTGCGATGACTAGAGGAGACGGCGTCTTTCAGAATCTTCTATGAAGCACTTACAAGGGTAAAAGGGGCCCATGAAGAGCAGTGGACTGGCATCACTCAAAGAATCCACATGCAAATCACATTTACAAAAAGTGCTGTTTGTCAAACATTAGGGAAGAACATTGCTACAGTCCAACAAACCTACCTAAGAAAACTGTGTAGGAGGCAGAGAAGGAGGCTTTTGGAATGGGAGGAAATTCCTGTTCAGTCTGGTTTATAGAAACTTCAACCACAAGCTCCTTTCAAAAGGATATCAGGATTCAAGCATTACATCACTTAAAGAAATTCTCATTGGTGTTCAGACTGACTGGCTGGAACTTGGGTCTCTGTATTTAATCCTGTCTCAGCAGAGGCATTGCCTGTTTAACATTGGGAATATACTTTTCTTGTTGTTGCCACAGCAGTTAGCATTGGAAGGAAGTTAGTTTCTATACTTACTCATCTCAGAGTAAGTTTTTATGTTTAGAGTGTCAAAAGTTATTTCAAATACTTTGTAGTGATACAATTGTAAAAGCAGCATTACTTAGAGAAATGCTTCAATAAAAGCCTTTGAAAAATAGAGAACACAAGTTATTGTATGATTAACTTCACTACACCTCAGTCCTCTTTCTCTTAATTCCCCCCGTCCCAGCTTTATTTAGATATAAGTGACACATATAATAATATTGTCTAAGTTTAAGGTAAACAATGGGATGGTTTGATATATGTATATATTGCAAAATGTTAACTGCAGTAAGCTTAGTTAATGCTCCATTATCTTATATAACTATCTTTTTTTTGTAGTGATAATATTTAAGATTTATTCTCCTAGTAACTTTAAAGTATATAATATACTAGAGGCCTGGTGAATGAAATTTGTGCATAGGTGGAGTCCCTAGACCTGGCTGGAGATCAGGAATGATTGGGGCCTTCCTGCCTGCTGCCAGCTGCCAGCTGTAGAGGGACCTGGGGAGGTTGGCCGGCCCAGGAGGTTGGCTGTAGGAGTGCACTGACCACTAGGGGACAGCTTCTACATTGAGTGTCTGCTCCCTGATGGTCAGTGTACATCATAGCGACTGGTTGTTCCAGTTGTTCCAGCGTTCTGGTTGCTTAGGCTTTTATATATATAGATTATAGTTAACTATAGTCACCCTGCTGTACTTAGCACCCCAGAACTTATTCATGTGGTAACTGGAAGTTTGTACCCTTTGACCAACAACTCCCAATTCCCCCTACTCTACTCTCCAGTAACTGGAAAACATCATTCTATTCCTTCTTTCCATATCTCCACTAATGTGAGTAATGAATGCTGCAATAAACATGGGAGAGCAAATATCTCTTCAAGTTAGGGATTTCATTTCCTTTCAATACATAGTTGAGATTGTTGGATCATATGGTAGCTCTGTTTTTAATGTTTTGAGAAATTTAAATACTGTTTTTCATAATGGCTATGGCAATTTACACTCCCACTGACAGTACGTAAGGGTTACCTTTTCTCCACATATTCACCAACATTTACCTCTTGTCTTTTTTAAAAAAAATATTTTATTGATTTTTTACAGAGAGGAAGAGAGAGGGATAGAGAGTTTGAAACATCGATGAGAGAGAAACATTAATTAGCTGCCTCCTGCACACCCTTTCCTGGGGATGTGCTCACAACCAAGGTACATGCCCTTGACCAGAATCAAACCTGGGATCCTTGAGTCGGCAGGCAGATGCTCTATCCACTGAGCCAAACTGGTTAGGGCCTCTTGCCTTTTTTATGACTGCCATTATAACAGGTGTGAGGTGATATCTCAATGTTGTTTTGATGTATATTTCCTTGATTATAGTAAAGCTGAGCATCTTTTCATGTGTACATTAGCCATTTGTATGTCTTCTTAGAAAAATATATATTCAGGCTCTCTGTTCATTTTAAAACTTGACTATTGGTTGTGGTTTGTTACTATTGAGTTGTATGGGCTCCTTATATATTTTGGATATTAACTTTGTATCATATTAATATATATGGTTTACAAATATTTTCTCCCATCCATAGCTTAACTTTTCATTTTGTTGATTGTTTTCTTTGTTGCATAGAAGATTGTAGTTTGATATGGTTCCACTTGTTTATTTTTGCTTTTAGTGTCTTATCCAAAAAATTGAGATCAATGCAAGGAGATTCCCCCCTTCCCCCCTATATTTTCTTCTAGGAGTCTTATAGTTTCAGCTCTTACATCTAAGTATTTGATTTTTTTTAAATTTAATTTTTGCAGGTGAATATTCAGTTTTCTCAGCACCATTTTTCGAAGAGATTATTCTCTGCTCATTGAGTATTCTTGGATCCCTTGTGAAATATTAGTTGACCATGTTTAAATGGGCTTATTTCTGGATTCTTGATTCTGTTCCATTGCTCTGTGTGTTTGTTTTTATGCCAGTACCACACTGTTTTTATTACTGTAGCATTGTAATATTGTTTGAAATCAGGAAGTGTGATGCTTCTAGATTTGGTCTTATTTCTCAGGATTGCTTTGGCTATTTGTGGTCTTATGTGGTTCCCTAAATATTTTAGGATTATTTTTTCCATTTCTATGAAAAATGCCTTTAAATTTTTGATAGGGATTTCACTGAATCTATAGATAACTTTAGGTAGTACAATCAGTCTTTTTCTGTTATAATCAGATTCTTAACATTTGGATCAACATGTATGTTAGATTGTTGCTTTACACTATCATTATGTAAGAATATTAAAATTACAGGCTTATAACTAAGTGGCCATCTACATAAATGGAAGCAACATACCCTGGCCACCAAAGAGACATGTGAGTATTTTGGCTAAATGGTGATATTATTTCAGTATTTTCCACTTTGTCTAGGAAAGGGCATTGATATAGTTAATGATTTAAAAAATATACCATTCTGGAATTGGCCTGTACTCTTCCCCCTGGATTCTTGAATGGAACCAAATAGATACAAATAGTAATTGTGGGTCAGAGTGGTAAAATGACTCATAGCAGCTTGGGAATTGTGAAACTGTTATCTTGATTTCATATTACTGTCCCTTATTCCTAATGGTGATGTAGGTAACATATGTTTTCCAGTAAATAAATTAAAACGCTCTCTATTATAAACATTTTTGTTTTTTGTAATATCCCTGGAGATAGATGGGGACAATACCAGAGGAAGGAAATGTAAGCATAGAGAAATGAAGAATTATAAAGGATAGAGGAACACAGGGAAGAGAACATGGACACTTGTCTGCAGGAGGAATGGGGCTGAGATATAACTACCAGCCAGTACATTAGGGAGCAAGGAGATATTTCTTGGGCTTCTCAAGCCTGATGGGCTTATTATTTCTTCTGGTTCTATTACTCCCCCCATGAACAATAAGATTTTTTACTTCCTCAGTTAGGATTTTGTCTCTAAAGATATGAAGAGGAGAGTGGCAGCGTAAAACCCCCAAATGGCTGACCTTCAGAGAAGGCAGGAAGTTCATGACATGAGTGCATATGAGTAGCTGAGGTAGATTATTGTACAAAGGGACCTACATTTCAACTGGTTCAGAATCGGCAGTTAACTCCAAGTGATATACTGAAATACTGTAAAATTAGTTATATGTCAAAGAGTAACACATATTTCTTTTTTTAAAAATATATATTTTGTTGTTTTTTTATAGAGAGGAAGGGAGAAGGATAGAAAGCTAGAAACATGGATGAGAAAGAAACATCTATCAGCTGCCTCTTGCATACCTCCCACTGGGGATGTGCCCGTAACCAAGGTACATACCCTTGACTGCAATCAAACCCACAACCCTTCAGTCTGCAGGCTGACGCCCTATCTACTGAGCTAAACCGGTTTTGGCAACACACATATTTCTTACCTATCTCACCAATGTTCCCTTTGTCAGTTTTGAAACCATTTTCTAGAATAAAGGCTCCTTCTAGCTCAAAGCTCAAAGCTCAAAATTATCAGCCACATTGAAAAGAAGAGTAAAAACAAGCCAATACACTGTGCAGTGTCTTTCCAATATCCATATCGTAAGTCAGGTTCCTCAGGACTCAGAGGGGGGCCTGACTTTGGAGGAAAAGAAAAGTCCGGGAGATATCAAACTGTGGTGCAGTTCCAACAAAGGCCTCGGGATCCTGTGACCCTTTCTGTGGGGCCCTTTGAGGATCTCTAAAACTGGCTTAGACTTGCAGAGCTGTTCTGAATTGGGGCGAGGGCATTTGCCCTCATTACTTGCAGCGACCAGTCATGGCATGTGGATGGCCTTAGGGGATGGGCTGTAACCCTGGCTCTCTAGGGCAAGTACTAGAGAGGGCCTCAGCTGAGAGCTGAAGCGGTCAACACTGCTGGTCGATGAGAGATGAATGTTTCAGTCTCAGACCTGGGCAGCACACCACAGCATTCACTACAATGCAGATAAAAGGTCTCAGCAAAATGGACTTAGAAGATTATTCATTTCTTTGAAAGATTGCCAAAGAAAACTTTAGGATGATAAAGATTTCAAAGACAACCCTCACTTGGCCCAGTGATGGCAGATTCTTTAGAAGTTTTGAGGCAAGGCTCTTGCTTGATACCTTTTCACTCAGATCATCCCAGGAATGGCTTTTCCATATAATAGACAATAGCAAGGACACAGGGGCTGCTCTGATTTTTGATGTGTAGGATGGTGGGGACAAGGGTAGGAGTGTTGTCGCCTCCATCTCAATCTGCTTGGAAGAAAATAGAAAGCAGTTGGCTTAACCTTCTCCACTCCAGTTTGAGTCTATATTCTTACAGGATGAGCGAAAGGTTACATTTTGGATCTTTCTGTGTAAGAGGGGGGGTCAAATTTGCTGCCAAGTACAGGAGCATCGGAGCCCTGAAATGGTAAATAAAAACCGGTTGTGCATTTGAAACAATGCCTTATGTGGCATCATTGCTCAGAGCCACTTCCGGGAGCTGGGGGATCACCGTGGCATTTCCCATGATCATCAAGGGCTGTCTGAGATTCAGGAGGTGAAGCAAGAAGATATGTGTGCCTAATGTTGAAGAAAAGCATTTTTATGTCTGTTAACATTTATGGTGTCCGATTGAGTGGGTTAGCAAAATAAAGACAGATGGCAACAGATTAATGCGAACACTTACAATCCCTACAATACTGCACCCACTCCAGCTGAAGCTCTCCTGCTCAACTTCCTCTACAACTCACAGTCAAATGTCACTTAGTGACCCTGAAGAGAAGAGCAATTTATGATGGATCAAGAATCAGGATTAACCATACATTTATCATGGAATGAAGCATCAGAAACTTTATTTAATGTATAACTGTGATGTTTGTCTGGGTCTGGTGGATCATTACTTTGCAATCACTCCTTGTGTTAGGAAGCAGGAATTGATTAGCCTAGGGTCATTAAGTCCATCCCCTGCCTCCAGGCTGTACAGTCGGTGTAAATGGTTCCAGCTGGATATGCCCTTATGCTATTCTTAAGGAGCTCCTGAAGAGGAAATTACAAGATGTTTCAGGGAAGCACATTGTGAGGGTCTCACAGCCTCAAGCTTTAAGACGTTCTCTTCCATAGTTAAGGAGCACTGAACTAGGGAGTCATAAAACCAGGGCTCTCCTGTCAGCCCTGATACTTACCAGTGGTTAGACCTGGAGATAGCCATTTTTTGACTTAGTCTTCTTCAACAGAAGAGGAGAACAATAATATTTCTTCTGACATGGCTGACACCTCCCACAAGACTGTCAGAGGATCAAAGGAGACAGTGATAGGTAGGGCACTATTATGTTTCTAAATTAAGTTGTGATTTACCAGTTCTAGGGGATAAATTGAGATCAGTTAGAGACAATGAAGGCCTGATCAGGCCATGGAGAAGCAGAAGCTTTTGAGAGTGTAAAGCCTCAGTGAGTTTAGATGGAGAAAATAGGTATTAGGCGGAATCTATCTTGCTTACGTTGAACATAAACTTCATTTGACTTGGTCATATTCAAGCCTATTGCCCTCATCACAATGCAATACCAAAGGTTAAGTTATCTGATATGGGGGTTTCAGTTTTCATTGTATTTAAGTACCATTTGGAATGATTTTTGTTTCTAGCTTTAAGATGTTTGCTGCCCTGGAGTGCCCTGTCCTGTATTTGGCTGAATCCAATTACTAGTAGTCTAATGTGGATGTGATGTTGTAGAGACACCTACCCACTCGTTGCACATGTGTTTTCATATCACATAATGAAAAATACATTCTAGCTTCAAGCTTCTGATAAATGATGGTAAATTTTTTCCAGTGTTGGAATTCTTTAATGTCTGATAAATGTCTTTCATAATTCACCCAAGCTTTTGGAGTACAAGGGAACATCTATTATCAAGCAGAGATATGAATTTTCCTCGTGTATGCCTTCTGCATGACCCCACCTTGCTTTGGGAGTGTTTGCGTTGAGGCTGGTTTTGTTGTTGCTGCCCCATGGGTTACGTGGCTGCACAGGAAGAGTTGCGACCCTCTCTCCCTCCACCCTCGGACACAATTTGTCCTGTCTCTTTCACCCTTGGAGAGCCTCACAGCTGGTCTGCATGATACCAGATATTGTTTTTATGATAAATGAAGGCCTTTTGGAAAGTATAGTGTCTCTGTCCTGCTATGGTGAACGAAATGCCTCCTCCAAGGACAATGCACTTCCTATTAGTTGCAGCAATTGCACAGCCATTTCTGCTTTTTGATTTTCGCCTTTCCCAAAGTTTGGGTATGTTTCTTCCCTTCCTTTTCTATTCAATTCCTGGAGTTTGCTTGAGACTTCTGTCTTTTAGAGGATTTTTAAAGTTTTTTGTTTGTTTTGTTTTTTTAAGTAGTGAATGGAGGCTATGGCTCAATGAATTTACTGTTTTGTTTATTTTCATATTTCCAGCAAGCAATGGTGCCAGTATGCAAACTCAAGTCTTCTGATTATTCATCCCATGTCCTTTTAACTTGAACACAGTGTTTAGCACAAACTAAAACTTACAATAATATTTATTTGACACATTTAACTACATAACTACATGAATCTTGGTGATGGGGCTGCCCAGCCATTAGGCATCCATGGTAGGTTATAGAAATGAAAAGGGTGAATGTGTTTGAGGCACAAAGTCAACATTTGTAGGCTGAGGGGTGAGCAGAGAAGAATAAAGAGGTTGTGGTTCCCTGCAGTTTTCCAGTCCTTCAGGAACCAGGGGCTCATTTTAGGGAAATGTTTTCCTGCAATGAGCCATTTCTAGGGCCTCAAGCTTGGGAAGTGAGACAAGGCAGGGGCTGGGAGTGGTGAACATCTTTCATTTCATAGCACTTGCTCTGGGATGCCATCATTAAGTTCTAGAAGGAGAAAAAAGAAAGTATGGTAAATGCCTCAGAGAAGCTAAAACAATTTCTATTTAGGCAGGTGGCTGAGGTGACAAGTTCATACTGTGATGAGTAGTTTTACCTGTCAACTTGACTGGGCCACAGAGTACCCAGTAGATATTGGGTTAAACGTTATTCTGGGTGTGTCTATGAGGGTGTTTTGAGATAAAAATTAACATTTGAATCATAATACTGAGTGAGGCAGATTGCTCTCCCTAAGTGTGTGCCTCATTCTATCAGTCAAAGAACTGAATAGGACAAAAAGGCTGTCCCTGCCTCTAGTAAGAGGAGTAAGAGAGAATAAGCCCTGTCAGACCACCTTCACACTGGGACAGACTCCTGTCTGTCTTCAGACTTAATGTGAAACATCAGCTCTTACTGGGTCTCAAGCCTGCAGTCTTCCAACTGAAACTATATTATCACTTCTCCGGTTTTCAAGCTTTCAGACTTGGACTGGACTGGAACTACACTATCAGCTCCCCTGACTCCCATGCTCTCTGACTGCAGATCTGGGGGCTTCTCAGTTGTCATACTCACATAAGCCAATTCTTATACTTAATATTTTCCCACTGGTTCTGTTTCTTTGGAGTCATATAACATCCCTCCTGTAAAGTAGGTGGTACATAGTGAATGACAAGGCAGAGTGGAAGTATTCTGTGGAGATCTGGGGGAGAGAAGTTGGGGTTCTGGCAGAGAAAACACTCCAGAAATAGGACACAAAAATACAGGATGAGCTATATTCTTCCTACAAGGTATGGGAGTGACTTCTCAACTTTGCTATGACCTTTCAGGACAGGAAATGTAATGAGGAGGAGGTAAATGGAAGGGGCTAAAGAGTGAAGGCAATCTGGGAGCTTGAATAAGGAAACCTGGGCCAGAGTGTAAGGCAAGGGTTTTGAGCAATCATACAACAATGTGAAATTTGCTGGGATACAAAAAATGAGAGAAAAGTAGAGAGGCAGGGAAGGCGAGGCGGAGACAATCTGAGAGGTTAAGGGAAGGGCATACAGAGAGGGCATCTCAAAGACTAAGAACGTTGCCTTCAACCAGTCTCGCTTGCTCCTCTCTAAAGATGAAAACAGTGTCATTTCACTTTATCACATAAAATGTTGCCTAATTTTAACTCACCCCAGCCAACATTTCTTATTCATTTGTTCAACAACTATTTATTGAGTGCTTACTCTGTACCAGGCCCTGGTCAAAAGTGCACAGGATACAGCTGTAAACCAGGCAGTCAACATTCCCTGTCCTCCTGACTGCCAGATAGTGCCTCCTGCTCTAGTAAAACCAAAATTTTGAAGAGAAAAGACAGTCCCTGCTCTGAAGGAGCTTATTGTCCAAGAGGATGATTTACACACGCACAATTAATGATAACAGGACAATGTGACACACGGGAAAAGGCTTCAGGAAATGAGAATTACTCCCTCCTAATTTTTTTGACCCACTTTGAGATCCTGCCATTAAACCACATGATTATTTAGTGCCTAACAAATTGCAAACTGCATCTGACATATATTATCTTACTTCATGCCCTGAAAAAAAATTAAGTGAGATAAATCAGATTATTAATTACAAATTTGAGAAGATAAAAACTCCATTGTTTAAACATATGTTTTTATTGATTTTTAGAGAGAGGAAGGGAGAGGAATAGATAGAAACATCGATGAGAGAGAAACATCATGTATGGGCTGCATCCTGCATGCTCCACATTGGGGATTGAGCCAGTAACCTGGACATGTTTACTGATTGGGAATCACACAGGTGACTTGTTGGTTCCTGGATTGACCCTCCACCACTGAGTCACACCAGCCAGGCTCAATTGTTGACAGACCTGTTTTTATGGAGAATTCTATATTCCTCTTTCCATTCATGTCAGGCCACATGTCCTGCCTTTTCTAACCTCTCCTACTGGTGAGAGAAGTGAAGTATTGAGTGCACAGGGTTGGGTAAGCCATGTGGCAGAACTGGTTCTGAGTGGCTATGAATCAAAGATAACCAGGTGGGAGCAAAGGGAAGTATGGGGTGGTGGGTACAGGAATGGTATTTTGTACTAGAATTGATCATGCATGTCCAATTTATGTGTAATGCTATGTGAGGATGAGTGTTATATAATACTAGAGGCCCGGTACATGAAATTCATGCATGGGAGGGGGGTGTCCCCTCAGCCCAGCCTGTACCCTCTTCAATCTGGAACCTGATCAGGCCTAAACCGGCAGTCAGACATCCCTCTCCTAATCCTGGACTGCTGGCACCTAATGGCTCACCTGCCTGCCTGCCTGGTCACCCCTAATTAATGCTCCCTCCCTCTGTCCCACTGGCCTGGTCACCCCTAACTGCCCCCCCCCCCCATGCTGGCCTGGTTGCCCCTAACTGCCCTGCTGCTGGCCTGATCATCCCTCACAGCCCCCTAGCCAGCCTAGTCACCCCACGCAGCCTGCTGTTCAGTCATATGGTCATCCCTCACTAATTCCCCTCCCCCACTGGCCTGGTCACCCCCAGCTTTCCCCCTCTACCAGTCTGATCATCCCTAATTGCTTCCCCTTTTGCCCCCCACTGGCCTGGTTGTGTTTCACTGAACCCCTCTGCCAGGCTAATTGCCCCTAACTTCCCACCCTGCTGACCTGGTTGCCCCCAACTGCCCCCCTTTATCCTAGTTGCCTCTCACTGCCCTTCTTGCCAGCCTAATCACCCCCAACTGCCCCCTGCTGGCCTAGTCACCCCTCACTGCCCCCCTTCCAGCCTAATTGCCCCCAACTGCCCTCCCCTGCTGGCCTTGTTGCCCCTCACAGTCTTCCTCTCCACCCCCCTGCTGGCCTAGTTGCCCCACACAGCCTGTTGTTCAGTCATTTAGTCATCCCTCACTATCTCTACCTCCCTACTCCAGCTGGCCTGGTCATCCTTTACTATTCCTCTAACCAGCCTAATTCCCCCCAACTGCACCCTTGCTAGCTTGTGTGATTGCCCCTGACTACCCCCCTGCCAGACTAATCACCTCCAACTGCCTCCCACCCCCTGCTGGCCTGGTCACCCCTAACTGTCTCTACCTTCCCCCTCCTCCACCTCCTCCCACTGGCCTGTTTGCTTCTCACTGCCCCTCCCTGCTGGCCTGGTTGCCCCTCACACCCCCTTCCCCCCACTGACCTGGTGGCCCCATGCAGCCTGCTTGTTCAGTCATTTGTTCAGTCCTTCACTAATCCCCCTGCCAGCCTGGTCATAAGCAGCTATTTTGAGAGGGCATGAAGATCAATTTGCATATTATCTCTTTTTATTATATACAATTAAAAATTTTTAGGGAACATGTCTCTTGTACCTACAGACAACTTTACTGTACACAGATGTATGTTTTTCCTGCCTGTCAAGCAGGTCTTACAAAGGGGAATAAAAGGAATGGAAGGCACCCACCAGAAAGAGGGCAGGTTTCTTAGCAATTCTTTCTCAGAAAACTCATCCTACCTTTCCAAAAATACTGGATAAGAGGACCAGTTCTCCCAGGATACTTACAGGACCGAACCAAGAAATTGCTGCAGGGAAAAAGTCAAGGGGACTGTGGAACAAAGCCTCAGATTTCCCTCTAGCAGCATGTAATTTAGAGGAGTTTGTCAGTCCTTTTCATCTTCATGGGGATGAAAGGACTGGGATAGGTCCTGATGTTCTCACTCTATGGATGAGGAACCAAGACTGACATGTTTAGTATTTATGGAGATTATAAACAAGTGACATATGGAGTAGAGTTTTTATTTCAAGTATGTCTAATTTTTAAATCACACATTTCTTTTTCTATGATACAATTTTCCCTTATGAATAAAAAGTGAGGGGAAATTGAAGCTTAAAGTAAATATAACTAGTTATATATTTATATAAATTTAATGATGTAGCCAGTCAGTAGAGCTTACTCACAGTACCATTTTTATTCTTCTCAATTAATTGTGGTTTGCACAGTCTTAATGTAACAAATCTCAACCTTGCTGTATATCTGAACTTTTCAAAAACATAGATATGTCTCTGTGTGTGTATATGTGTGCTTGTGAAAGTATGGTGGAGGGAGTTAGTTATATATTCTATATTGAATCAGAATTTCTAGGAGTTAGATTACATGAATTTCCAGGTTATTCTGATGGGTAGCCAGGCTTGGAAACTACTGTTAGGTCTTCTACTTAAGCAGAGTATGGCTCTGACGGTCTATAGCTTGACTAGATCTCTCCAAATGGTGTCCAAACACTGATCGTACTTGCATATGGTTATAACTTAACACGGTTCATATTGGTGGATGTACATGGAACAATCTATTTATGATAGAATTATGTGATAACCCAATAACCCATGTCCTCTATATTTCTCTCCCCCTGAGTAAAATCATGGTTTTTTAAATATCATGCTCTACATGAGCATGATTTTATGCACTGGGCCTCTACTTATACTTTAATGCCTTTATATTTACCTATGTACCTATATTTATTTTTATTAATGCTCTCCATTTCTTCAAGTAAGTTTTATTTACTGTCAAGTCTCCTTTAATTTTCTTATTTTGTCTTTTTATTGGAATGTTTAATTCTTTATCTTTTTACTGGAATGTTTAATTCATTTACATTTAATATACTAACTGATAATGTAGGATTTCCATTTTTTCTATTTGTTTTCTATTTGCCTTATATCTTTTCTGCTCTTATGTTATTTTTACTAATAAATTCTGGGTTACATAGTTCCAAGTATGGCATCTTAGTCCCTTTGCTCTTTTTGCTATATTTTGGAGTTATTTTCTTAATGTTTTCCATGGGTATAATAATTTATCACAATTTAGTTTGTTTTAATATCCACTTAATTTCAATAATTTATAAAAACTTTTTCCCTAGCTGAATTTTCTCCCCTCTCCTTTGTCATATTATTGTTATACAAGTGACACAATCTTATATAATAAAAGGCTGGGACCATAAGTGAATTGACCAGAACAACCGCTTGATCAGTCGCCATGAGGTGCATTAACTACCTCTCAGTAGTGTGTCTCCCCCTCCCCGCTCCCTCCCCCTGCTACCACTCCTGTCCCACAGGCTCAGATTGCAGCAAGGGGAACGAATGGGGGAACCATGGCAAATCGGGGAGGAAGGGAAATGGTGGCAGGGCAGGACTGGAAACTGTTAAGTGTTGGTGGGTGGTGGGTGGTGAGCTGCAGTGAGCATCCAGTGGAGAGCAGCGGTGAATATTGCAGGGCAGTGGCAGTGAGTGTTCACAGAGCATCAAAGGGTGAGGAGCATCAAGGAGCATCGTGGGGTGGCGGTGGGGAGTGAGGCGGAGCATTGCATAGCATCGTAGGATGGGGAGCTTCATGGAACATCACGGGGCAATAAAGGCGAGTATCGCATGGGGTGGTGGAGGAGAGCATCACGCAATAGTTGTAGGGCATGGAGCATCACAGAGCTTCAAGTATGGTGAACAGGAAGCATTGAGGAATGTTGTGAGGAATGTTGTGGGGGAGAGGCAGGGAGTGTCACGGAGCAGTCGAAGGCAGGGAGCAGTTGCAGGCAGGGAACAGTTGCAGGGTGGCGGAGGCAGCAATGCAGAGCTTTGTGAGGCAGTGAGCATTGTGGAGCATTGCTGGGCATTGCGAGGTGTCACAGGGTGTCATGGGGCGTCAGACATGGCCATGATCACAGTTTAAGTCTAAGGACTCTACTTAAGCATGATTTGGTGAGCTGGGCCTCTAGTAAACTTTATTTGCCTATTAACAGATTTATAATTATTGCTTTATACAGTTGTATTTAAAATGTTATGGAAGAAAATAATTACAAAGGCTTTATATTTACCTATGTACCTATATTTATCTTTACTAATGCTTTCCATTTCTTCATGGAGGTTTTATTTACTGTCAAGTGTCCTTTAATTTTTTCATGAAGAACTCTCTTTAGTATTTCTTCTAGGGTAGATCAGCTAGTGACAAATTCTCAGTGACAAATTGTCCACCTGGGAATGTTTTAAATGTTTTAATTTCTCTTTTTAAAGGATAGTTTAGCTGGGTTTAGAATTCTTGCTTAATAAGACTGAGTCAGGTCAAATAAAGACAAACTTTCATGTGAAAGTTGGTAGGAAACTGAACTGGTCAAATAATAACAGTTCTTTGGGAACCCACTAGTAGCTGCCAGACTGCTAATATTTATTGAAATTGTTGGGCTGTTAGTTTTCAAGTGTATATCAGCACTGAGAAGAAATGGATGGAACTTAAAACGCCATATAGTTTGTTTTTCTTATAAAGATCATTGAGTAAAAATTCCTTGTTGCAAGTCTTTGATTAATTTCCAGATTCCTGAAAAAACTTTGCTTTTTGTACTTTTGGCTTTTATGAAGGAGTAGATTATTTGACGTCCTTATTCTGCCATTTTCTCTGACATTACCTTCCTTAGCTTATGTTAATTCTTCAAACAATTTTTAAAAGATTCTTTACATTATCTCTTTGAAAGTGGAATAATAATATCTGACCTGTCTCATTTTAGTTTATGGTAAGAACTAAAAGGAATAATATACCTAAAACACAAGTAAGCAAAATAAAGCAAATTGAAATGAAATATATACTGTTATAGTTCTTTTGTTAAGATATATATCGATATTAGTCTAGTGTTCTGGCAGAGATGCCTGGCTCTCCTCAACATTTGTGCTTCCTCTTCCAAGGTGTAAAGTTATTGCTGAGAAATGATTTTCTAGCCATGGACTATATCTTTAGCTTTCTACCCTTACTAGTATATCTGGGAGGGATCATGCAATTGGTTTTCACCAATGGATTGTACACAGGATGTTAATGCTTAGTCAGAGGGGTTAAGGAATGTTCATACATCTATTTTCCCTTCTTTCAATGAGATATAAAAGGGCATGGTGATCTTGGAGGCCATGTGTTGAACACAATAGAGCTATTAAGATGGAAATCCTTACTTGAAAGAGCACCATTCTAGATTTGTTTGTTTGATTGTTTGTTTATTTGAATAAGAAGTAAACTTCTGTTATGCTTGACCTAAATGCAAGAGGCACTCCTACAAGATGAGGCTAACATCTGGGTTAATATATTATCCTGTATGCAATAGCAAGACTTTTGGTAAAATTATTTCACTTGACCACGTTAATTTGAGGATCTGAGAGTGAGAGCTTCTACTAAAGTCAGCCAATGTGGGCTTACCTCAACATGACATTCTGGGCTAGTATAAATAGCTGATGAAATGCTCTGTGGTCAGAAGAGACAATTTATAGCTGGCAGGTTGGGGGTTGATGACGTGTCCCCCTAAGGTGTAGATCCTCCAATGAATAACTGACTAGCCTTTAACTTCCTAGATAATATGTTAAACTGGAAAAGTCAGGGTTCCTTTTATGTAGGTCGGGGAGAACTTCTACAGGTCAAGGTCAGACTCTTAAAAGAGGCAATTCGGGTGAAAATATCTGGCTTGAACACTGATGTCAGTTATAACATCTGGAGAGTCACTCTGGGAGTCAGAAATGACAGAGAGCAAATGCCACACTGTGGAAACAGAGGACGCTTGCAGTGATTTTGGACACATATGAGATACCCCAGGAACCCTTTGAATCCGAAAATGGGCTAGGGAATCTTGAAATTTTGCCAGTGACTGTTCTATAAAGGATAGTGCTTTTGTTGCTCCATTGTGGCATACATTTATCACTGAACCATCAGACTTTTGAAACCTGAGGAAATCCAGCCTACACACAGATGCTATGATGAGCTGGGCTATGCAGCGTATAATGAAGGCAGAAAAAGATGCTGTGATTTGTGTGTCTCCCTTGCTCATTCTCTTTTACTGTCTGAATTTCACTTTTTTTTTTCTTCTCCCTAATTGTATGACCACTGGGACTAGAGATCCTGTGGACGGAGTTCTGAGAAATCTAGGGGAATGTTGTAATGAGAAACTCTTTCCCATTGATCTTCTTCTCTCCCAGTAAGCTCTGTATTTGGGCTGCTTTGGGCGTGGGGGGAATGGGGCAAGGGCAAACATCCAGAAACTTACATTGTCAGGAGCTTTGTGGTTTAGACTCAGAAATGCAGTGAACTGATAATGATAGCAAGCAGAGGTTAAATCTCCATCTCACCATCAAACTGCGAAGAATAAAGGATTTGTATTCAGTCACACAATGTGGAATGAGGGCAGCTCTTCAAATGATTGCTTAGGGTTCTTTTTAGCACAGCTTCTGTTTAGCTGTATGTGACAAAGTTTGCTCAAAAAGAAACTTTTGACTAGATATATAATAAATGAGAGATGCCCTGGGGAAAGAGAAACACCTGTTTTCTCCTCACTTAGTTCAATTCCTACCCATTAATTACTCAATATTGAGGTGGCAGGCATGCAGAGTACAGCCCCCGAGCCCTAGCCCCTGCACCAACAAAACTCCCTCTGGCATTTTAAAATTAAGAGTTTTTTTTTTTTTTTTTCCTCCTTTGGCAAACTGGTTTGCTTTTATACTGCCTCTATGGGGCTAGGGGAAATACCCATCCCTGAACATACACAAATCCAAGTTTGAAAAGCCTGGTGTGAGAATGAACCATAGAAACAAGAGAAGGCCTTTGCTTTTGACCATACATGGACCTTGGCACTGCAATGTGGGAATTTGCTCGGGCTCTTACACAACTTCTGCTCTGTGCCCTCAGCGGGCAGCTGTGCTTTCTTTAGCATGGGTGCTTCCGGAGAGTGACGGCCCCTAAACCTTGGGAAGTTTCCCCCTACACAGAAGAGCCCTGTCCAGGACGTTAGCCAGAGCAGAGCAGATGTCACTCAAAAGATGTTTCCCGAGCATCTTCTCCTCTTCAATCCACTCCACTCCTCACCAGAGCTTCGCAAGAACCCCTTTTATGGCCACCTCTCACAAAAGTTTTTAGACTGTTTCTTTTCCACTTAATTGACTTTCCAATTTCTTACTCACACTTGGCTTCTGTCTGTGTTTTACTTCTGTGAGAGTTGAAAGCAATATTATTTAATAGCCACATATATATACCTTCCCGGAGGGCTACATCCTTGTTACAAGTCCACAGCTCCCCATTTTATTCCTTGAAATCAAGAGGAAACCCCCGCCTCTCACCAAAACGAGTTAGATAATTAGCTTGGCTACTGTTTGCTGCAGAAAGCGTTTTGGGTTGGCTCTGGTCATTGTGCCTCAGCTTTTGGGCTGGGCCTCCCCTTCCGTGCAAGGGGCAGTCAGCATTAGTGCCAGCTGACCCCTGCTCCCTCACCACAAGCCCTTAATTGTTTATTAATGAAGCTTTCGCCAACCAAATCTACACATTGTCTAAACCTTCCGCCCCCAGAGAACATTCCAGCCTGCCCACAAAAGTGCATGGTGGGGCCGCTCTCGGAAAACTCTCATTCTGTTCTGGGTAAAGTTGGTTAGAAATCAAACTTTTTTTTTTTTTTTTTTTTTTACTTTTACTGGCAGCACCAGCTAAACATGAGGTCATTTCTGATCCCTTCTAACTGGCAGCACAGGTGTCCCCACTCAAGCTGAGCTGGCTTCTCTGCCCAGTGCCGCAGCCGAGAACTATGTCTCTCTCTGCTCCGCAGTTGGTCTCCGGGCCTGGGAGCCAGGGCAGCCCTGGTGGAAACTCCTCCCAGACACCCAGTGAACGGAGCAGCCCAGCAGGAATAAGCCAGCGGTTTCTGCTTGGTATTTGAACATCATTTAATGAGTGCCCAGAATTCATCTGTAAACGCACATTGTTAATTTAGGGCCTGCTATTCATTAATTAGGGCTTTAGTGGCAAGTGCCATTGAGCTATCTGCAATGTTTAAGGTTATGTCAAGCCCTAGTAAACGGCCTGCTGATAACAAGCGGCATCCATCTTCATTACTCCGCCACTCCTGTCTGACTTTGCTCAGCATCTTCGAAGGGCTGTGCCTCTTGGAGCTGAAGAATTAAACTTTTATCCAAACCAGATTCTGCTCTTTCACCTCTTCTGATTCCCTGAGTACTTCCCATCTATTTTGCCTAAATGACATCTGATTACCTAACATGGAGCGGAGCAAGGTCTTAACCTAAAACAGCCCGCAGACCTCGGTTCTCAGCTGCACAGGTCCAGTGGGTTCCCGCTAAGGAAATCCTTAACGTTTCCATTTCATCTGATCCTGGGCTCAGTGTAAAAGAAACAGTTTCTGATTTTTCCTCTCATAAGGTTGCAGTTTCAACAGATTTTTTTTTTTGAAAGCCAGAGAAATACAGGAAATTAATTTTAAGCCCAGAGAATAAATGTCCCTATTGGTTTGAGTTTACTTTTGCAGTGTTTTTCTCTCTGAAAATATGTATCATTTGAGGCAATCATGGTGCCAAATGAAATAATTCCAAACCATCTAAAGGGCCTGGCATGGCGAGTCTCAGCTGCACACTCGCCGTCACATTGGAGGGACCAAAGGGGCTCTACAAGGGGCTTGTTTCGCCCCCAGTGGAAGGAGGCAGCTCGCACGGACATTTAGGGAAACACTGCTCTTAAAGAAAAGGATGTAAGTACAAGTTTGTTTATCCTTCACATGCTAGGTTAGAGGACTTGCATAAAAACTAACTTCCATTGACAGATGGTCTCCATGACTAGTCGATTCTGAGAAGGCAGAGGGCTACCTGGCATGGCTGTTTAACACATGAGGGTGCTTGCAGGGAGGACCTACTGCTCCCCTGAACCATGGTTCAATTTTAAGCATCACTGGCCGGGATAGGTTATTGTAACGATGCTGAGAAGGGAGCCTGAGAGCCTGATGCTCAGTGTGTGCGAGTGGAGTGGGGGGGAGGACAAGGGGGCTGATAGCCCAAGGGAGGGGATCTGAAAACCTGTGCACCATTGAGCTGGCACACTTATCACAGGGTAACAGTCCATACAGCGGCCTGCGGTGCATTGCTGTCCCGGGCGCCTGCTGCCAACTGGCTTAGAAAATGCAGATCCCCCTTTCAGATAGAGAAAGCAGGAGGCAGAATGTCAGCTGACTGACATTCCCAACAATAGGTCTTCCTGAGCTCCGGGCGCAGGAGGGTGGATCTGAGCCACGTCCAAGTTCGAGGGGTCAGGAGTAGCTCCTCTTGGGGAAGGGCCTCCTCTCCCTCTCCTAGCTTTCACCAGGAGCCCGCCCGACCTGGCATTGGGCTGGAGGCCAGCCCTCTACCCCTTCTCTCACAGGCTGGCAGGAATGCCATCTTGATTTTTTCCCCCTTTTAATATTTTAATTAAATGGCATAACGCAATTTTTTTAAGTGAATTTATCTGTGGATCATGTTGTTCTACATCTTAATACACACTATATATGCCCAGAAACCACCCCCACCAAACACACAAAAGGCTTGGTTTATACCATTTAGTTACGAAGTTATTTACATGCTATGTGATTGAAAGAGACAATCTTAGGCTGAGGATTTCTTAACTTTACCATAATGATGCGCTGGGCACTTGAAGCAAGAGCCCTTGGAAGCAGACGTGCTGCAGGAGAAAGCACGCACTCTCTTGGGGAGAGAGAAAGCCAGGATATTGCGGTGGCAGGAGGAACAATGGAGCCAAGGAAACAGAGGTCAAAGCTGAAGGTTTCTGCTAGAATCCAGCTCTATACAGGTATTTTAATTATTTTATTCCAGCAGAAAGTCTGCTCTAGCACTTGGAGTACCACATGCAGACCCGCTGGGAAGAAAAGCACTCAATTGTTCAATTTTTATTATTCAAGATTGTATTAAAATTTTTTTAAGGCTCTTTGGGTCAAGGCTACTTTTAAAAGGTTAAAAGCTATTCAGAAGGGTTGCCATATCCATAAAAGCAAATGAGATTAAGCCTAAAGACAGATGGAGAAAAAACAGTAATTTAGATAAACTGCTACCATCTAAAAAGTGTTTTGACTTTTAGGAGAGAAAGGGAATTCAGAGATTCTTGGATTGGTTGTCATATCAAAGAAAGATTCATTAAATTTGGAGCAATTATTTTTGTGTTTTTATTGTTTGGTGTGTGTTAGTCCAGCGTCTACCTTTCTTCAGTTACATTCTTTAAAATGGTTTGGGAATTGTAATTACGTGGCTCCAAACATCCATCTGTCAACTCTTGACCTTGCTGGTTGGGCATCTGTAACATCAGACACTGTTGTCATGGAAAGAATTATGATGCTTCAATCGAATGTATTGCAAAGTTAACAAATCCATAACATGATCCAGATCACATGGAAGAGTTTAGAAAATGTGTTTCAGAGACCTCAGGGGGAAGTGACTAGGTTATTTCCATTAATGTTTTTATCTCCAGAGCTGGCCATTAATTGGGATACTTTTTTATTACAGCAGAAGAGCTAAATTTCAACCTCGAGCTTGAAGTGAGTACTCCAGATCAAAACGTGGAGTTCAGCAACGGAGACAAAAGCCATTATATGCTTCCAATGTCAAGTTGGGCATTCATTTATCATTGATTGACTTGGTGGCAACTTTGGAATGCCTGCCCTTCTTGGATCATTTTTGTTTTTGCTTAAAGTACCCAGAGATATGCTTAATCTGGTTTTGTTGTTGATGTAAAAAAACTGAACCTGCCAAAGGGTGGATGGAACTCTCAGAGCTGGTAGAGCCGAGAAAGAGGTGAATAAAGCAATCAGGATTGGCTGAAATTTACTCAAAAGTCTAAAAAGCATATAGAACAGAAAATTTCCTGACATTAAAGTGAGTAGTGAGTCCATATAAAAGTTTAATTTTATATTTTATGGAAACAGTTTGGCTTGACAAAGGTAAAATTAATAGAAATACAGTAATATTCTGGACACTTACATTTCATTTTCACTCTCCTGTGTCTGAACAAATAAGCATTCCAAGCAAGTAAGAGGAGCTAACATCTTTATTTTGTGAGAAATATTCTCCTACAAAGAGTTTTTGTGCTACGTACCTTTCGTTTTTACACACTCTAAAAGGAGATGTCTGTTGTGGACCCTGAAATAATCGGATTTCTTGGATCACAGTGTCGAAACAATGCAGATGCATCTGAGAAAAGCTAAAACATTTCAAGGTGGCCCTGTCTGAAGAAAACCTGTAAAATGAAGAAACTCATTTTACAGATGAATAAATTAGGGGGTGATTATTCATATTGTGAAGGAGTCTTTAAAGGATTCCCCTAGGATTTTTTTTAAAGGCTGAGCTCCACTAGTTCATATAAGTGTTTGTGTGCAGATCATTAGCTATTTGACAGGCAGGCTGGAAATGCAGGTAGAGCCAAGGGGAAGAGAGAGGATGTTCCAGAGGTAGAGGAATCACTGACACCTGGGGCTCGCCTACTCTCCAGATAGAAATTGATGAAACAATAATGATAGTCAAAGTAAAAATATGATATTTATTTATAAAATATGCTTTTTACACTAGAGTTCTTGAGAACAGACAGCTTGGGTTTAAGTGTCATCTCCACCATTTATTTAGCTCTGTGACTTTGGATATTAATCAAATCTACCTTTCCCAAAGGTAGGCTCCCCGTGTATGTTATCCTTCTAGGAATGTATGAATATTATATGAATTACTATATGTAAAGCATTTAGGGTATTGGCATAGAGTAAATGCTGTGCTCATGTTTCTAAGATGATTCTGGAACACGCTATTATAAAATACCAAGTATTCTCCAAAGCAGAAAATTATTAGTGCTAATGTAAGACTTTGGAAAAGATTTAATAAATCAAATACACCCAAAAGAAAGCAACAACAACAAAGTAACATTGATAAATAAATGCTGCTTTCTTTTTGGGGTTCCCAAGGAAGTCAATCTGAAATTTAACCTTCTTTGAAATTATTGTCCTAACTTTAGTTTTCTAGTTGTTTGGTAAAATTTCCGAAATTAGGAAGCACACAGAGGCAATTAAAAACCTAATATCTGTTGACTTTTTAAATGTTAAAAGTCTTTGATTCACCTATTATTACATTTGCCATCTCAAGAACAATAGTGCACAGGTTGAAATAGCTTTCTTCTTTGTGGGAAAAACTTCTTGCTTAGTTGACTTTGCTTGGATGGCACAAGAATAAACTATTTCCATGTATTCTATCCAGTGCAATGGTTCTTAACCTTTCTAATGCCGCGACCCTTTAATACAGTTCCTCATGTTGTGGTGACCCTCAACCATAATTTATTTTTGTTGCTACTTCATAACTGTAATTTTGCTACTTCATAACTGTAATTTTCCGATGGTCTTAAGCTCTACAGCAGCAGTTCTCAACCTGTGGGTCTAGAGTACCATCAGAAAACACAGATATTTACATTATGATTCATAACAGTAGCAAAATTATAGTTATGAAGTAGCAATGAAAATAATTTTATGGTTGGGGTCACCACAACATGAGGAACTATATTAAAGGGTCATGGCATTAGAAAGGTTGAGAACCACTGATCCAGTACATCTGTACATATAGACTTTTGGGGTTGAAATAGACATTAATTGATACTCTCCAAAGGAACAAACAGTCAGAAAGTGTCCCAATCAGCTTTCTGATTCAATGCATGAGCTAAACAGGTTGCCAAACCAGAACCACTGAAAATGGGCAAGAAAGCTGGGGAGTGTGTGAAAGCAGACAGGATGGCATAGGAATCTCAGATGGGTAGATGTAAGGAGGGTAACTGCCTGTTCATTGTATGTATTGAGTTTTCCATTCTGGGGTCCCAGCAGGTGACAATTGGCTCGACTATCTTAATTTTGCCATGGCACATAAAAATCCCAGACTGTTTTAAGGGCCAGTAATGACAGTTCAACTATATTATAAAATGGTCTTCTAACTATTTAATGTTCTCTCCGTTTGTGCCCCTTGAAACTCCTCTTCTGCTCAGGACAGGCCTCCCTGGCTGGCCAGCCCTCTGGTCACATCAGAAGACCCACAACTCTCTCACACTCTATTCCATATCCCAATTGGATACAGGTTGAATAAAAATATGCTTTCTGGCCCTCACACTTAGTTTATGTGAGTGAATGCTGATGGAAATGGGTAAGTAAATAGTTTTTAAGTGCAGGAGATCAAATTACTTCCTTCACAACTTGAAGTTCTTGACAGCTCTGAAAAAAATCTTTTTTTTTTCTCTCTCTCAAATGTTAAAGTGGGTTGATCTTCACCTTGCCGCACAGCAGATTGCCAAATTGCCAGCTTTCAATATATTATTTTTTAGAAAAAAAAAATGTTTAAGTGATTTAATTCATTTGGGGGAGAAATTTCTCAAGTTCAGAAAACTTAAAACAATGAAAATCTGTAAATGCTTTTATTTCTGACTTGAGTTATATTGAATAAAAGACAGAACTTAGCTTAAGTGGGAGCTATTTTAGTTGCCTTTAGTTAAACATTTGTGTCTCTTACTGATATTTTTTTGTGGCTCCAATAGCCTTTATATGTCAGTATCTAGAAGTCAAATTTTGTTATACTCCTTATTACACAACTTTGCCCAAAGCAGTCTGGTCTCTCAGGTTTAAATTCCCATTATATTTTCTCATTATACACACATTCTTTACAGTACATAACACAAGTGTATGAACAATTATGTGTGTAATTATTTTCTTAATGTCTGTCTTTATTGGTAGACATGCTTACCATGTTTGTCTGGCTCATTGTTATAAACCCAGTGCTTAGCATAAGAGCACACATAGTAGATGCTCAAAAAATATATTGAATCAACCAAATGGTACTACTAGTAAAGTTTCCAGCTTATAGTATTCAGCTTAGTGGTATCTACATGTCTAACATATATAAATATTATATATGTAATGGTTGAAATACTCAAACCTGTAGAGATGGGAAATGGATGAAACATAAATTTATCCTCACTGTTCTCTACTGATCTCCTAAGATTTCCAAAGACAACTTTGATTGCTTTTCTTTTTAGCTATTCTGATATTTAGCATCATATTTCTAAATAACATTGTAATCTTGGTTTTGTTAAGAATTCAGACAATTATCTGTTGGTTTCCAGATGAGAGATAAAATCTTTAATGTATTCATACTCACACTTTTCCCCTCTGTCTCAGGTGTGTTTTTGTTTTGATGTTGTTATTATTTGTTTTAGGTTTTCTAGTAGTTATCTTTACTACTTGATGTTATTCTCTACTAGAGGCCTCGCACATGAAATTGTGTGTGAGTAGGGTCCCTAGGCCTAGCCTGTGATCAGGGCCATCTTCCGCCCTCTTAACCAGGCCCCAGTGCCACCGCTGCCACCCACCCCAATTCCATTCTCCATCTGGCGATCAGAGCCTGCGGGCTGCTGGGAGGGACTGAGAGGTGGTCAAAGCACCTCATATCACTGGTTGAGTGATAGTTCTGGTTATTATGCCATTATGGTCACTGGGCTTTTATTATACAGGAGGTTTTCAGTCACCAACTTTAGAATGGCTTTATTTTCTCTATACTAGATGAAATGAAGAAATCTGTGCACCTACAACTTTTCTTCTCTTCTTATCCCCACTGACTTTTCACAGCTGAATCATTGTATTTTACATTTTTACAGTTTAAAGCAAAATATATATAAATATCATTATTATTATCATAATTTGCACTTACATATTGATATCATTTCATTTGTACCATTTACATTTTAGTTATATGTTCAATGTGTTTTGTGAATTGTCTATAGCTTGATAAAATATGAATATCTGAAATAATCAGTATTTAAAAATGAGGAATATTACTTTTTCTAGAATAGTGTATGACAAGGCACATAGAGAAAGCAATGTAATCCAATGTAATTTCAAGCACTAAAGTCCAAAAGGATTAATATGTAATATAGCTTATTAATTATTAATATAGTAGTAAAGAAACAAAATGTATATTATACATATTATATATATCTCAATAATTATTCAAAATAATATCACATTTTAGCTGGCTTAATATTTACATCTGTTTTCCCATGCACACTACCATCCTCAACACACCTCCAACTAATATAAATCTTTTTTTATACTCATTACTTTTGTGGCCTACTGTTCAGTCTAAAATTTCTTTTAGCGTACTCTGGATTATATTAAACTGTTCTTATTGAATAGATGCATTTTTTCCTCTTTCTTAGATTATTTTTTCATGTTAATGAAGAATATCTTTATAATATTTCCTTTAGAAAAGGTAGATGAGAGGACCATTCTTTTAGTCCTTTCATGTCTAAAAACCCCTTTATTCTTCATTTAACTCCTATTTATAGCTACATTTAATATAGAATTTTAGGTTTAAAGTTGCTTTATAGTTTTTTTTTTATTTAAATATATTTTATTGATTTTGTACAGAGAGGAAGGGAGAGAGATAGAGAGTTAGAAACATCAATGAGAGAGAGTCATCTATCAGCTGCCTCTTGCACACCCCCTACTGGGGATATGCCCGCAACCAAGGTACATGCCCTTGACCAGAATCGAACCCGGGACCTTTCAGTCCCCAAGCCGACGCTCTATCCATTGAGCCAAACTGGTCTCGGCTGCTGGCTGCTTTATAGTTTTTAATAGTCTATGTTGTTAATAAGACTTTGATAGCAGTGATCATGACTTTTTGAGTAATCACTTTTTTCCCTCTCTGAAAGCTTTTAGAATTTTTCTCTTCATGTTTAGTGTTCTGAAATTTTACAAAGATGTATCTACTATTGTTGTTTATTTCTCTTGATTTTCAGATGGGTTTGTGAATTTGGGGGTTGACATTTTTTGCAGTCTGAGAAAATTTTATTATCTATTTTCTTTTGTTATTTCTTTGGTTATTCCAATTCCTTCATTGTTTATATTGTTTTCTTCTAAACCACCTTTTTGATAAGCTTTGGACCTTCTGTATCTATGCTCTTTATCAGTGCTTTTCAAATTTTAATGCATACAAACACCTGGGATCTTATTAAAATTAAGATTCTGATTCAATATATCTGGATGAGGCCTATGATTCTGCTGATTCTGCTTGTGTGGACCACACTTTGTACATTGAATCTTTACTTTTTTTTTTAAATGTGTTTTTTATAGATTTCAGAGAGACAGAGATCGAAAGAAATATCAAAAAGCAAAACACTGATGGGAGAGAAACATCAATCAACTGCCTCCTGCACCTCTGCTACTGGGGATTGAGCCCAAAACCTAGGCATGTGCTCAGACCAGGAATTGAGCCTGTGATCTCTTGGTGCATAAGGTGATGCTCAATCCACTGAGCAACACTTGCTAGGCAGCTTTATATTTCTTGAAATAGCTTTGTGCTCACATTTTTATTATTATTAAAAATTTTATTAATTCCATCTTCTAAATTAAGCTTCAGTCTTTGCTTGCTAATATTTAATCCACTGTTTAATTTATTTTAGATGATTGTATTTTTTTATTTTCAAAAACTCATAGCCATTTTTTTAAGTATTACAAATACATCCTTTAAAATTTGAGGGTATTAATTAGAAATTTTTAATGTTCTCTTTTATTCGTTCCATTGTGACTGTCTCTTTTGTGGTCAATTTTGTTTATTCACATATCTATTTCTTTTTTTTCCTAAGTAGTTTTTCTTAAATGTCTGCTAATTTTAGGTTGATCACTAAAATTTGGGTTATGTTTATTAATTTAGGTAGCTGGCATAAGTATCCTTTCAGGTCAAAAGGACCATTTAAACAAAGGTCGCTGTACTGAATAGGAGGGCTGCCTCTAGGCTCTGTGTGGAAGGATGAGCCTGGTTGACAAGTGGCTTTTTATAAACAGGCTTGGGGCACCACAACCATCAAATAAGCCAACTGCTCCATATCCAGAGAAAAAAAAGAAGTTGCCTCGTCCAGCTGCTTTAATGATGGTCTTCCAGTTACAAACCCTTATTGCTGCCCCTGACCAACTTCTAGCTATACTTGTTTGGAGTCTCTCAAGAGATCTTTTAAGAAAAGTGTTTATACCTCTGCTACTATTCTTTTTTATGAGTGTATTTTGAGTTGTGATTTACTCTTCTGAAATTTATCTAACAATACTGTCCAATATGCCTCCTACCTTCTAAGATTTCATCAAACTTTCTGGTATACTAATGTCCACCCCCTTTCTCCTCCCTTTTTCTGGTTTGTTTCAAGTGCTGCCAAGGATTTATTTATTTTTATATGTGTGGTCATTTCAATTGGAATTTAGAATGGAGAGAAAGCAATGTAGTTTCTGTCTATCACCTTGAACTGAGAAACTATATAGTCATTTAGAGTTCTCTAAATGCTTACCTGAACTTGCTTAATACTTCATCTGGCTGCTCACAAATAGACAGACATAACTGTAAATAGATAAATTCCCATACACGTTCCCTAGACCTTGCTAATTATTCTTCATGGATCAACTAGGATTTAGCAGCGTTAAGAGCTTTAGATGATTCTAAATTGTTCCCTGAGTCTCTTGGCAGTTTCATGTGTGTATAGAAGTGCCTGATCATAAAACGAAGTAACTATAGAGAGGTGCCTAAATGAAGAAGACTAAGATAAAAGGTAAAGTTAAAGCAGAATTTGAACTGGCCTACAATTTACTTTGGAGTGTTACATATTTTGTGTTAGTTGAGCTTGACCAACTCTTCCTTGAATTTGCCAAAAAAATAATTGATGTAATCACAGAGCCAAGAATGATAGCATGTGAATATCTGTGGAGGATTGGCAGGACCCCAGGTCACTGGGAAAAATCCAACAGAGTACCTATTTTTAAAAAGCAATAAAAACTTGTTTGAGAATTAATGACCTTTTATAGAGCGAAAAAGCAGTGCATACTTATTACCTTGACCCAAATAAGTTTTAGATAGTCTTATATTCTAATGGCAATAATGAGTAGAGGAATAATGTATTTATATATTGTACCAACATAACATTAAGTATCCAAAATTGGATAAACATTTCTTGATAGAAAACTATTAGATTTTTATTTTTATGGCTATAATTTTATTAGAATTTAAATCCATATTTTATCAAACATTTATGTAATTTAAGATATCCACATTTTGGCCACATGTCTCCATTTTTATTCACATATATGTTATCACTTAGATGTTCTGAGTAACACAGATGTATAATATTAAATTAAAAATATTAAGTCATATTCAGATGCCAAGTACTTCTTTGATATGTATGTAGGATGTAGGTTGAAAACCTGATGGTGGCTGCCTTACTCTTGAATTTAAAATTAAATTATAAATGATTTCTGCCTAGCTGGTTTGGCTCAGTGGATAGAGCGTTGGAATGTGGACTGGAAGGTCCCAGGTTCGATTCATCAGTCATTAGGGGGTAAAAAGTATATAGACAATCTCTGATTTTAAGTTCTTGACTTCAGCCTAAGACAAGAGGTAAGAGAGGCATATCCATAATGACAATACAAAGTAGTGCGTATGTATGAGTGCTACAGGAATCAGGAAATATTGTGCCAAGTGATGAGGGAAGAGTCTATAAAGGGTTGGTAAGTGAGTCGGGCCTTAGGCAGATTTTGTTAAGTGGTTAGAGGTGCTCAATGTTGAAGGGTATTTTGAAAGTTGAAGTTTAGGGGAAGAGTTTACTTATTAATTTATTCATTACCCAACATATTTGAAATCATACTAGATACCAGACATTCTCCCAGAAACTGGGATATTATTTGTTAACCCAGTGTGGACCTTTCTTTAAATACATTTTCATTGTGTTAGAGTCTTAAATAAGACTCAAATTTCAGGGTTGGCAAGGATTTTTAAAAATCATGAGGCCCACCTGGTCTTTAGTTCTAACTTCTGGAATAATTGTAGCTCCTAGGAAATTAATATAAATCCTGGGTTTTAAGCATGCATTCTTCACTCCATTTTTACCAAAATGACAATAAGAGAAAAACCACAGATATGACCTAGTGCTCTCTTTCACACACTTTCAGCCCCATAGATAACCACCAGAAGTGAGAAATAAAGCTAAAATAAAGGATCAGCTGTACAGTAATAAATGAATTGAAAAGTTTCTTTTGATATTAGGTCCTGGTGACCAGGTAAATAACTTTAAAAAGAATCATCTGTCATATTTAGAGAATTTGAAAAATATTAATACATAGCCAAGATAATCTTAAAGCAATGATGAGAATATCATCCATCAGTTCTAGCTATTTCCTGACTGGAAATGAGAATGACTGGCTGAATGTAAGAAGGTCCCACTGCATCAGGATGACTAGAACACCACAGACATTTAGAGAAAGGGTTAGAGGCTCTGGAAGCATTGGGATAAAGTCACGATTGGGTTTGAGACTCTTTTATGAGAGCTCATATAGCTATAGTTTCTGATGTTGAGCTGGGAGTCAACACTCTAATTTCTTTTTACCATCAACATTTGTGAAAGAAAAAGAGTCTCTGAGGCCTCAAAACAAGGCTTATCTAACAACAATTACTTAGTGGAAATAAATGTTCACGTTGAGACTAAAAATCTGCCACGTTTCACATTAGCCCAGTATGTCTTGAAAGCAGCAACATATGTGACAATTGAAAAATGATTACCAAGTAGGAAAATGCTTATTGACACAGTTCTCTGTGGAGCTTCATACAGGAGGGGAGAATGTATTTGAAGGCCTGGGTCAAAATGTCTGTCTTGCCTTTCAGAATAATTGTGTTAGTTACTCTATGGACAATTGTTGAGGAAAAAGCATCCAACGTCTGTGTCCATTTGGCTTCATTTCTTTTACTTTCCATAGAGCAATACAATGAATCTCCTGGTTCCTAGGTTCATTCTGTGGCCAGTTCCTCTTTTCGCAAAAGGGCAGGTCCTGCTGTCACCCTAGCACAGGGCTCCCCTTCCCACCTGCACTCCCAAAAGGGTATTCCTTTTCCCTCCTCCAACATTCAGCAAGGAGCAGCTCATTGCTTATGCTGCAATTTTGATAACCTAACTGGCAGAACAGTTATTCAAATTTTAGCTTCTGAATGCAGCAAGATCAACTTGGCCTATCCACATAAATAATTTTGACACGATAAGTATGCGAGAGCGATGATAACCGATAAGTGAAGCAATTACCTTGCTTTTTTGGATTATATTAAATGAAGATTCTGAGAGAGTAATGAAAAGAGACAAAGCAGACAAAAAGTCGGCTGCAAAGCTTTTGGGCACCGTGTTATCTCTATTATACCATATTGAAATAGAGAAGCTATCACCAATCATGCATTTTTATGTAACTTCTGGCTCCTAACAGTGAACAATGAATAAATTGTCACAAGACAGTAACTGATAAATTGGGATTGGCAGTGCTTTTTAAAAAGCATAAATAAACTTACTAGTCACCTTTTTCTTTCTCAAATCAGTTTTTAGGGGACTCTGGAGGGGGGATCCCTTGTAAGTTATGTTCCCTTCTGCTTCTTTCCTCTGCCCCAGCCCTTTCTCCGCCACTAGTCTTTGTTTAGTAATCAGAGTTACGGAGTCAGGACTGTGCTTTGGCTTATCACCAAATTTCACCCATCTGTGGCTCTCTGGATTTGGAATGTGGCTTGACTGTCTGGAATTCACAACCACATCAAGTTCTTTTAAAAAGTTTACTTTTGGTAAATCAAGTTTTATAAGTAAGGATAAGTAAAAAATATGGACAATTCGTTCCATGAGCTGAGGGCTCCAGCAGAATGAAAGTCCTTTAACAACCTTACAAACGCTTTAATGATGGCCCAGTCCTGTATTTGCAGATTGTGTAGAAACAATATTCCCCTTGTTGCAGGCAGTAGCAATGCGCACTTCTACCAGCATAAACCTCTTGGGTGTGAGCAAATGAGTAGCTTTCTAATGCAAACTATTCTAACTCGGTATTCTGGCAAAGTTTGTTCACCCAGCAGTTTGCAGGTTTAATGATGACTTGTTTATTTACTTATATTTTCTTTTTCAAATGGATTGCAGTAGGAGAGGGTATGGTTTAGCATTCAGTTCCTTTCACAATTACAGCTTGGACCACTAATCATATCACCCATCCTGGTGCAGAGGCAGGAACTTGAGTGTGGAGGTGACAGTACAGTGCCATACTTACTTATAGGGTGACACTGGGCAAGTATGTGTTTCTTCTTGTTTTCTATCCAGTCCTAAAGATTTCCTGGCCTGGCTTTCTCCCGCCTCCTTCATCTACACCAGTGGATTTCTTGTACCTTTCTTATGTATTCTCCTTAGATATTAATGCAAAAAGGAACGGCAAAACTGTCATTCTCCAGAGCTTTCTCTCAATCCATTGGTATCTTGCTTCTGGGCATGTCCTAAAAAAATTGGCCCAAATGAATTCTTGTAAAACTTTTCTCTAGGTTTGGACATTGTTTTGTCTACACGGTTTAAAAGAGCGAATGCTAGTGAAAATGCTCTGTAAACAATTAGGCACAGTGTGAATGTTAGTGAGTATCGATCTGGCTGGGAGAAGCCCTCCGGGTTCAGAGAAAGGCCCAAGCCCAGTGCTGCCATTGGTTTTATCAAGATTGGTGTTTCAGGCCAATAGAGTGTAATGGCCGCGTCTGCTGACTTCGTTCCATGAAACAGTGTGGGAATAAGCATCATTAGTCTCCTGCTCCTACAAGCAGGATCATTTATTTCCTCCCTTGTTAAAAATGCAAAAGCAAACTATTCACATGGCCACTTTTCAAAATGAAAAGGCCAATAAAGTTATTAAAAGCAAATCACATTTGATTAAAGTATTATCATTATGGTGTTTAAAATAGCATTTGTTCTGTTTATCAAGTCCCAGTCTTACAGCATCAGTAAGGAATCTGCCTTTAAAGACCAGAAAAACAACAACACAGACATGAAGCCCAGAGTGTGCTCCAAAGCTGGGTCTTGGGCTGTTTTTCACAAGGTCTTTACAACAAGCCTGCGCTATTAGAGCTCAGACTTCCAGACAGCCAGTCACACGCATTAAGGACAGTTGGGTTGAGATCATCAAAGGATGTGAAGGAGAAATGGGAGGAGGAGAAAGGGAAATGCAGATAGTGAGAATCCCAAAGCAAAGACTGTTTTTACATCTGCCTGGCAGTCGTTCCACTTTCATGACATATTGAGCAAGCTGACTTCCCATAACACTGTGTTAGGTGGTCTTCTTAAATGTATACTTTTTTTTTAATTGTTGTTTTGTTTTGTGTTTTTTTTTTTTAATATATTTTTTATTTATTTATTTATTTATTTATTTATTTTTTTTTTACAAAGGGGAAGAGAGAGGGATAGAGAGTTAGAAACATTGATGGGAGAGAATCATCGATCAGCTGCCTCTTGCACACCCTTTACTGGGGATGTGCCCACAACCAAGGTACATGCCCTTGAATGGAATTGAACCTGGGACCTTTCAGTCCGAAGGCCAACAGTCTATCCACTGAGCCAAACTGGTATAATTTCTTCCCGACAATAAAAAATGATTGATTGTAGGCATTACTTGAAATAAAGGCAAAGGAAGTTTTGCAATTTGTACACGGACAATATCAGCTTTATTTCTAAAGTTTGGAAAATGGCAACCTTAAAGTATGTTATAATGAGCTTGACTAGGACTGGTCAGAACTGGAGAGACAGGTATTCATCAGATGCGGACCTGACATGTGCTTAGAGGCACCATGCCAATGGTGATGACTGGTCAAGAAAGGCAGCAAGAAGCTCCAAAAGCACTCCTTCTGTACACACCATCTTGATCACCAGAGCACCTCCCCATGTCTTTTCCAGAACTACTTGCCACCCAACAGCTAAAAGTTAATGACTGACACTCAAGGGGTATCCACATATCCACTCGGATTAGTCAGGACCTGTGTCCCACTCGTTGTTAAGTATTTGAATATCATAGATATCTATTTAATATTGCAAAGTCAAGTAAAAATAATAGAGAGCTGTATTTTAACCTTTGGAAATGAATTTGTCTGTAACCTTAAAAAGATGTCAAGATAAGCCTAATCAAAGTCAAGCAGAAATTTAGGAACATTTAATACTTTTTATCTATGTATTCTATTTATGCTTTTATAGTTTACTCTGGATATATTTGAAAAATATTTCATAAGGTTGCCACCTTGGATGGCTGCTATATAAATGGAGAAACTCCAAGTCATAGTGTTTTGACACCCATGGACAAAGGTTCCTGAACTAGCCAAACATCTTGTGAATATCTTATGATATTATGCCTTTGACAACCAGCCTTAAAAATAGGAGGCAGATAGAAAAACAAAAAAATGAAGCTTGACTCAGCCCATGACATTTAGAAGAACACTGATACATTTATAAGACCTGCAAAAACTGTGCCAGGCCTGTACATATCCCAGGACCAAAATATGCTTTCCATAAATCTTAAAAAGTATTCAATACTCTCTGGGATTCCAAATAGTAACATGACTTATTATTCTTTCTTTTGTGATCACTTTACTTTGGAAAGAGGAATAAGAAGAGGGCTTCTGATGAGATGGTAACTAGGGATTTGGACACTATCACATGAGTGCACCTTGAGGTTTGAGATGTGGACTTCAGCAGCCCAGCAGATACCACTGGCTCACACTCTCACTGAGTTCACCACCTTTGATTTTGCCACTTGGAAAATGGTAGCTGTACTGATGTTTGTGTGATTAGGGCATAGGAGTTAAAGAAGGCAGACATATTCTCTCTCCTACTCCTTTTAGGCTCCATGATCCTTATCCCTAGTGTCTAACATGTAGTGGACATTTAATAAATACTTGTTGAAATTATAAATCTACTTAGAGACGAAATGTCAAGTCCTTTTTTCATACCTCATGCTGATTCTTCTCTTTGGAATGATTTTCTTTTTATTCTCTTTATGCAAACTCCTTATTTTTCATTTGTTTATTTATCAATTATTTTTTGATTGCCATAAACCATGTCAGGCCCTGGATCCAGCTCTGAACAAGACTTGGCTCAAAAGTAACTGACATTGAGAAGGTTTCCCTGAGTCTCTTAAGCAGAAGTTTCTAGGTCCTATACTGTCTCTGCTGTTATAATATTACAATACATTCTAATCAGCTGTCTAGTTTTTCTTTTACTCTAAGCTGTAATTTCTTAGAGGAGAGGATTAAATCTTGATTATCAGTATATTCTCCCAGCTATCAACACATTATTTGTGACTGTGGTAAATTGATTGCAAAACAATGTCCATGATTCCTCATATTTCCCTGTAGCCCTGGCCTCTGCCATTTGACCTTATAGCTGCTACCATTAAGAAGTAGATCTTATCTGGGATGGCCTTGTGACTTGCTTTGGCCAATAAGACATGGTATACCAGATATGAACCTACATCTCACGAAAGAACAGCCCTGATCTAGCTTGGTGGATGATGAGGGACCCATGGGTTGATGGTCTTTGTTTCCCCAACTAATAACCAAGTGCCAAATATGTGAGGAAGGCTATCCTACACCTACTCACCAGATGAACACAGATAGGTGGTTGTATATGCTGAGGCTGGCTCAGATCAACCAACTGTCCAACTCATCCAAAAATAATAAATATTGTTTAAAGCCGCTGAGTTTTGGTGTGATTTGTTACACAGCAATAACTAACTGATAGTTTCGCATTTTTTTTCTTTTAATTTGTGCTTTCTCCTGGCACCTAAACAACAACAACAAAAGGTTGTTTATGCAGTTGACTAGAAAACTTAGCACTTTGGGGGAAAACAGTCAATTCCTTGACTTTCTAAAATTAGCGACTACCAGACTGGGCCCTGGACTGACTGACTGAATGTTAGAGCTGAAAATACTATAGTGGTTATCTTACCTATACCCTCTCCCCCAATTTCTTAAAAAGAAAACTGAGCCAAGAGAGGTGGTATAACTTACTCAAGGTTACTTAACCTTTTACAAAGCACAGTGTCAATCACAGTCCATTTTGCTGTGGTGCCAAAAGAGAGCCATGGGTCTCCACAGCTATAGCACATTTCTCACCTCTCCACCAAGCTTTGATAACTGAAGTCTTTCATTTATCTTCTTTTCCTTAAAGGTACAATTGGCACCAAATGTTCATAAACATACTCAAACTTAATGAGGAATGCTATAGGCATCCAAGAATGAGATTATCTAATTGCTTCAATTACTAAAAAAATGCAGTATGTGTATTTTCTTCTGCCCCATTTATAATGTTTTTGGACCCTCACTGTAGCCTAAACTGATGCCAAGAGTTCCCCAACAGACAGCTGTGTGTTCATGCACAGCTCCTCAGCTTGAAGCTTATTAGTCTTACAAAAAAACTCAAAACACACCAATTTCTCAAATGACCACATGATTATTAAACTCTGATTTGAAGGATATGATCACTCCTGAGGTTTGTTTGCTAGAGGAATTTCATTTGTTGTGTATCATGTAATTCTTGGATGATCACAATCAAATAGTGCTCAGGCCTAAGAGCTTTTCAAGGAACATTATTTCCTAGCAAGAAAGTTAGCACCTTCATCAAAAAAATATATTCGAGGCCAGCATGTTTTTGTTTGGTTTAGTAATAAATAAGGCAAACCTTTTTTGCTGAGTAGGTAAAGAAACCATGGATTGAAGTTTGGGAAGAAAAAGCTGAGGGTTGTAGCTGAAGCATTTGGGTGTTGATACAGTGCTTTCCCAATAAAAGTCAATAGTTGGGAAACTGATATGTGTCCCAGTCTAAATTTACAATAATCAACAGCTAGGAAGACAAAGCATTTGGTATTGATCTACTCGTAGTCAGAAATCAAATGGAACCTAATCTCATGACAAAGGAAAATTAACTCTTTTGTTAATTACTATAATTATCTTCCCCACATTTATTTTGACAGCAATGCCGGTGGTAGAAAACTATCTCTTTAAGTTGCCTCTTGCTTATTATGAATTACAAATTCATACAATTTTGATAAATGATTTTATTCTCTCCTTTACACTTGCTTTGGGGTCTTTTGCAACAGATGATTTTTCAGAGAAATGCCTTGGAGACTTAAAAATAAAGAAATGAGAAGAAAGGTCATATCAAAAAGATTAACTATGTGAAGAGACATCAGGCCTTAGAACTACCTATCAATCACAGGGAGTCTCATCTTTCCTTTGATTTTTATTCCAAGGGTGTTCCAGAGCCCTGGAATGTTACAAGCAAAAATTAAGAGGTCATTGTGAGAGGTTTAGAAATTTTCAGCCAAAGATGACCTCAAACGTGACTTTTGGCTTAAGGCCTGAGTTTTTTTCCAATGTTACATCACAGTTAAGATCCACTATTAAGGAAAGAAGAAAATTCTCAGGCTACCATGTACAATCAAGTCTAAAAATAAAGGTTGTTGCTTTGCTGTCCAGACAAATCTCCATTAGTTGCCACAGGGATCTCAGACCTCCTTGACTACTTCTGTTCCTCTATTGGGCTTTACAAACTATCTTTTGTCTCCCTCTTTCTGGTTCCTTCAGAAGCCAAGAGAGCTTAGATAAGAGAAAGAGCAATGAATTCTGTCAGGATCAAAAAGACAAACAAGCGAGAAAAGCCATATTACTTGTTAATTTAAACGTTTTTTGGGGTCTGAATATACATAACTCCTCCAAAGAGTTGGCTGTTGGCAGCATTTTCTCCAAACAAATTTCTTCACAGAAAATACTAAACATCTGAAAAGGCATTGCTCCACCAAACTTGTGAAGTAGGTGGAATTAAGGCAAACATCAAACTTCACTGCTATTTTACCATGGTTATCAGAGTATAAGGAAATTCATTCATATGCCTTCATTCATCAAACCGTTATTAGGCATCTACTATGTGCGAGACCCACATTTTGCCTTATAATGCTCAGGGACCAATAGGGGAGGCAGGCCTGTAAACAGATCATAAATTTTACTTAGGACATTTTTTTTTTTTTTTTCAGTTTTAACATTGGGTCACTTTTAGTAAAACAATTTCTGTGTTTTACCTGGTGCTCATGGGAAAATCAAGATTCTTTACATTGGAAATTGTAGATTGGAAAGAATGACAACAAAAAGGTGAAGAGTTAAGCTAGAGACAGGCACATGTTGCCACAGGAGAATACAGAAGGTGATTTGGGAATGGGAGTGGAAAAAAGGCTTACTGGGAGAGGATTCCTAGGATAAGTCCTGATGTAAATGTAAATTGTCTAAAGCAGTTTCATTAACACAGAATATTAGAGAAGGACTAACTCTGCATCTTCCCCATAAGCCAACTATTCATGAGACCATTTGGATCAACTGAAATGTCTTTCAGAGTTGCTCATTATATACTCAGGCAAGACAATGGAGAAGTTTCTATGCATTGTTCAGCTTGTTCATGCTGGCAAGTCAATGAACTGCTCTGGCCTATGCAATTGGGGATGTAATGTGGTTTGTACTGTGTTTTGTGGTTCATGTTCATTTGTGTTATTATTACTGATGTTATCTATTGTGATGCTCTAGTGAAACACGTTTTTGCTTCCTTCCTGGTGGCTCAAAGAAAAGAAGAATTTTACAAATAAACAGATAAGCTTAAGAATTCCCAACAAATAGAAAGTGTGAAGAGACCTGTTTCTTGATAAACACATTGGCATTTTCATTTGGAAGTTTTTTGTTTTCTAAGGAATGGCTTTTTTGTTGTGTTCAAGTAGTTCTACAATACTTTGCACTAGACCACAAAATATTGAAAAGATAGGTAATTTTCTTAGGTAAATTGAGGCTTTAAAATTTCCTTGGACTTCCTTAGTAATTTTTTTCTTGCACATTTGCACATTTTCCATTGAATACTCCAATGAAGGCAGTTCTGGCTTGTCTAAGAGTAACTAGGCACTACCTTGGCTCAGATATTCCTAAATCCATCTATTTTAAGAATTTTAAAGTACCTCTTATCATTTCAGAATTCAGATTCAAAGTCAGGGAAAGAAAGAGAGATATTTGTTCCTGGCCTCAGTCCCATTCTGAACAATATGAGGTTGATAGCTTAGAGGATGAATTTGGGATGTGTATAGGTTTTATTTTAAAACTACTTCCTCTTTCACGAACAAGTAAATGGCGATTTTGCAACCGTTTTCCCCAACTAAGGAGACATCTATTGTGAAAAGAACACTATCTTAGCTCTTACTGGGTCTTTTTTTTTTTTTTAATAAAAATAAAACTGTATCTAACTTGTTTGTTGAAGATTAAGATACTTTGGTTAGAAAACCTCCACGGAGAGAGAAAGCCAAAAAACCATGGGACTATTTGTCTCATGAGTTCTTAGAAATATAGGTACCTTGATAGGAAAGGTGAAGCAGGAATCAAATTCAATTTCCATTTCATAATGAAAATGAGCTGAGGGAACGGAGGCTTCCAGGCTCCTTCAGGCCTGGGGAAAATCTAACAGGGATTCTTTAGCCCATTGATTTTGCTTTGACTTTTTCTAGAAATAACTAAAATGACTTCACAATGAGATTATCAAGACCACATAGACTTACTGCTTAGACAGCATGGTTCCACTGCCAACACCCTCATCCTCTTCAGAACAGGGAGGGCAGCATAAAGTAGACCACTTGTGGAATGTCCTCACTTCCCTCCTAATGTCCAGAGATACTAAAAGTTAGGCCTAAAAATTAGTCTTCCCTAGGGAACTAACCAGTGTTAGCCTCTTACTCTGCCTCTGCAGGCCCCATGGCTGTGTCCTTTTGAATCTCTCAGAGTCTGTGGATCTCACTCACTCTTTTTGGCAAAGCTTCACAGATGTGCTAAAATCATCACAATTTCTTTCATTTTCTAACTTTTCTATTTCATTATGGCTCTTCCTCCATGGGCTCTTGTTTTCAATCAAGCTTTCCTTTAGTGAGAGGTGAGAAAGGCTCCTTTTGTTTTCTTTGCTGCTTGTGCTTCTCTACCCCATCACAGGGGCCATTCCAAACTATTATTTTTAGAGGTCACTTGTTTTGTTCTCCATGCAGTCGAGCCTGACAATGGGTTAAGGACACCCAAACGAGCCGTATTAAAATGATGTGCTTTATGATCATAATCAACTACTGAGTAAAAGGAGAAGAAAGCAAAGACGCTCCCTTCCAAGAAAGCAACACTGAAAATATTAGTTAAAATGTTAAAGTATATTAGCCAATTACATAAAACCCTTTTATATTGCCTTGCTTCATTTCAAACATGGCATGGGCTATTTTGTCTGTGAACTCAAGTGGAACAAGAAGCTACAGAATGCAATTTGTGTCAGGAGCTGGACTACAGAAGGACAACTAATTCTAATTAGTACAAATTCCCCATGGGCCAGAGGGAGGCCAAGTGCAGGAACCGACCGCCTAATGTTGTTTCTGTCTTGCAACAGGTGGGCCAAGGCCTTCTAAAGGTTGTCATGGCAATAGCTAATGGTAGACCTTTAGCTGGACACCAGTAATTAATTGCAGGGCATGTCTAGCCTTTGAATGTTATATCTTTTAATACATTTCGGAATGAAAGGAAGATTGGCCCTTCTAATTGGTTAAAATTAACACAGCAGAAGGCTTTGCCAAGAATGACTGCGATATAGTGCAAGTCTGACTTCAGCTTCTCAAACTCAGATTCCTTGCCTATCACTACATGAAGGAGTAAAGAGAAAGGTATTTACTTCTGATAACATGCATAGTCAGATGAATGTGGGCTGGAGAGCACTATATTCATGCAGTAAACTGTGTGACCAGGCTATAGGCCTTTTCAGAAGCACGCCTTCTAAATACTGACAAATTACCAGAAATATTTATATGATTTCTAGTCCTGAGTGTTTTTAGCCTGTAGGGCAGTGAGCACTTGGTTTGTAATGATCTGTGATGGCCTGAGCTTGAGGGGTGGGCCCTGAGCACTGCAGAGTTTAGGGATGAGGCTGAGGACTGGGAAGTGGTGGTGCTGCTAGGATGAGGGGGTCTGAAAGAAGACAGTTGCACCTGTGCTCCACAGGGGTCCCCCTGCATGCCCAGCTGCAGATCCTGGGCTCCCCCTCCAGCAGTTGTAAGCAGCCCTAACAACTAGTTGATCCTGCTTGACTCGCTCCTTGAGAAACAGGGCACAGCCCAATTTTAACAGAGTGCCTGAAGAAAAACAATGAAAAGATGGAATAGGTTCTTCTCTTTGGGTGTGGAATTTGCTGTTGCATATTCTGAAATTATAAAAGAACAACCCATCATGGGAATAGTAGATACCATGTATTGAGTATTTCTGTGTACCAGATATTGGGCTAAGTACTTTATATGCATGACATTATTTGATTCTCCTAGCAACATTAGGAATGGGTACTGTTATTATTCCAGTCTTAAGGATTAGAAAACTGAAGTGTAGACAGGTTGTCTTGTCCAGTGTCTTCCAGAGAGTAAGGGAGAGAGATGACTTGAATCCAAGCCTGATGCCGAGGCTGGAGCTGTTCACAAAAGAGAAAGCCATCGAAATAGTGAGTTGAGTTGTGTTTATTTACTGTATAAAACAACCCTCCTGTACATGAATTCCTCAACTATGACATCATTATTAAAAGGATTTTTTCAAGAAATCTTTTAATAATGCCTATATTCCTAATTATAGGTTCGTTCAGATGTCTGTTGGGAAATGCGACTATCCCCCCCCCCCCTTGTTCTAGCAATTTAAAAAAAAAGTAAATAAGAGCCATCTCCCTCCTCATTGTATCAGCCAAAAACTCATTTTAAATATTCCAGCCACTTCTTTTTTATGTTTCTTTTTAAATGTTTTAGTGAAAAACACTCAGATCAATCAATTTTAAGATTTTAAGAAAGGGATGTTTTAAAAATTATGTTTTAAGCAAAATGATGCTGAATTATATATTTATAAGGATTAACTGGGTTTCATTGATAGTACAGTTTTCCTGGGTAACCAATATACATATGAGTGAAGGGTTTTGTGTGTGTACGTGTGTGTGTTTTTGTTTTGTTTTGTTCTTTTTTTTGTTTGTTTGTTCTTGTTTTGTTTTGTTTTTTAGATCTTAGTTTGTTAGGTGAACACTTGAGCTTGAAATATTTACTCATTACTTTCCAAGTGTGAGAGAATAAGCATATGAGGAAAAAGAAAACTAAAGCATCTTTAGGAGTACAGTTCCCTGAAAAAAGTCTGAGCACAGTTCTTTGACCATCTTATCATGATATGTTACATGGGCAACAGACCCCCTCCCCACTGTGTGATGACATGTCCTCTAGGTTCACATATGCATGTGCCTGTGTACATCACCTTTACCTATACATGTTCAAAGCAGAACAGATTTTTTAATTCATTGTAACAGATGGAACATTTCTGGGCTGTGGACCACAAAAGGAGAAAGATTTTAGAGAATGTTATTCTTTTATCGGGCCGTATTACTTGGTAAATAAAGCAACATTGGATGCTCATTGGATTTGCTTTCACCAAACAATTGGACTGAAAATGCTTCAGAGAGTTATGGACTCCCTATACTGTTACTAGAATCATTTTATTTAAAAAAAAGAATGCTTTTCACATGACCTCCCAAGATTTCTGACTTATTTCTTGGGTGACACTAGAGGCTGAAATGAAGTTCCTTTTAATAACACATTTGCATAAGTCGATCTGAAAGATCCCTATGCGATTACATGACTCCAGGGTTGGCCTGTCATCTCAGAAAAGCCTGAGGTACTCATCCCAAAGAGATCAAAACTCAAGAATTAACTAGTCTTCATAAAACGAGAACATCTCCAGGAACAGTAAAACAAATGATTATCATTTCTTTTTGGCGTTGGACTCTGCCAAGCTAGAGAAAAACAGAGCTTTCAAACGTTGACAATCTGGTATATTGAAGTATGACCATTATTTTTTATTTTCCACATTTTTGGTCCAAAGACAGTTCTGAGTAATTGATTCCCATAATGAGCTATGGTTCGTTAGTCAATTTAATTTATAATTGAATTGGATGGATGTAACTCTGTGTAAAATTGTCTCTGAAGAATCTGTTTTGTTCGTCTGTTCAACTTCTGACAGGGATGGAAGAAAATCTAAATTATTCTTTCCTGCAAGGGGGAAAAATTCAGAGTCTCAGCCTCCCTGGTGAAATTAAGAGAAAAAAATATTTTTAATAGTTGCCATGCAAAAATATTATGGCTTTACTAAAATTTATACAAGCATGTCAATTAACACATTCATGGCGAGGCTGGTGGATTCAGGCATCTGAGTGAATGCCTCAGGCAAAGACCTTTCCTGAGTACAGAGAAGGATTGCTCATTATTAGAATGAACACCAGGTCCCTGCATTTATTTACATCAGTTATTGATAAAGAGGACCTTATTGCTATATAAATATGCTCAGAAAACAATAGCTCTAATTTTCCAGGTGTTTTGCAATCACCACAACTTGTATTTTCTGTACATTTCTGATAATGGTGTAATTTGGGAAACAATCATTAAAATAACCATGTATTTTTTTCCCCTGAAGTTTTGAAAGACTCTCAGGAAATTTTTAACTTTAATTGTTAACAACAGGCTTGCATTTTTGCTCAAAGATTTTTCTCTTATTCCCCAAGCCCTTCACATTTAAAACTTTTATAACCATCTTAGCACACACTCAAAACAAAGCCATAATTATGTAAAAAGAAATGTTTTACAGTTAATGCCATCTAAGACACTCACCAAGTGCCAAAATGCATAGGATTTTGGTAAAAAGCAATCTGTTCTTTGAGGATAATGCATGCAAACTACTCTTGTGCAAAACCTGAGGCAGGAATAGTATACCGCCTCAGATCGCACCTATGGAGCTGCCTTTGATACTATGCCCAGAAGTGGGTTACAGGCTGTGATTTGAATGAAGTTTAATCATTTTTAGAAGCGAAGGGCCTTTAGGGTACTCTTGTTCCATAAGACTTATTATATCTAAGAGAGACGAAGGCATAGGCTTCATTTTTCCTTGTTAACAATAGTAATACAGTAATGATCTCTAATGATGGACTGTTGTGTGAAATAGACGGACTGGGGAGAAAAGCTAGATGAAAACAGCTGTCATTTTACATCGTCAAACCCAATCTTATGTGCACAAAGAGATCATGAATTCCCATCCCATAATCTGATGAAGGCGGCATTATATCACTGTATGTCCACTGCCATTTGTATGGGCTCTAATCTAATCCCGTGCAAATGCTAAAAACATATATTTTAGTTAGTTTCAATGATATGAATAAATAAGGTTGAATTACTGTGGGTCAAAATATAAAGCTCAAATGTTACAATTACCAAGAGATAGGTCTTTTGTTGTTTCTCTCTGCTCACATTCTCCTGACTACTCTCTCATACCTTGACCTTCCTAGGATTTTTACCAGTTTGTTTTTTGTTTTTTTGTTTTTTTTTAATATCTGACACAAACCAAAAAGAAAAAAAAAAGATATTTCATTGGGAAAAAGACTTCTCCCAAGGAGGCAGTCTTGACTTCAACTCTCTGATTCTAAACAAAGCAAGAATTAGCTTTATCTGGCAAACAAAATCAGGAGAGATCACTTAAATTCATAATTGTTACACTCCTCCTGAAGAATTTTTCAAGAGGTCTCATCTTTTATGTAAGTCAGCTGTGTAAAATGGATTGAAAGGTGAATCTAACAAAATATTCAAACCCACATCAATCATTTATACATAATGCACAGTTCAATGAGGGCCGACTCCGGAGCCCAGATAAGCAGTGTCACAGTAAGTTATGTTTTATGGCAGCAAAATCAGTTGTCATCAATCACCTAGTAACCAGGAGAAGTTACAGTTTTACTTTAGTTCTTAAACTCTTTTGGGTGTACTTTGAAAAGTATTGTTTTTATCTAAAGTAGTAGATCAATACCAGTGATCAATAAGCATTCATTCCCAACTAACAAAGACAATGGTAAGTGAAGTCCTTTAAACACTTTTATAAAAAGGACTGTTGGGTTGAATAGTAGATCATTAATATGTCAAATTTTAAGCAGGGAATCTTAAAAATCTCCTCGTGGACAATTCTCAAAGAATACCATTGTTCTTTGAGACAAACTGTTTCATTTTTTAGTATTTCCAGTGAAATCATCAAAACGTCATCTATTAATAGGATCTGCAGTTTCAATCCAGATCCAATAAAGTGTAAATCATTATTTATCGATAGTTTTGGCCTTTGCGAAATTTTATAAGGCATTTGGGATGATGAGGCGAAAGCCCTTGCAATGGCACTTAGTGAATATCAGAATGGAAAATAGTGGGGTTCTGTTCATGGTCCCACGCTTACTTTCAGACATGAAATCATGGAAGGAGGCCTGCTTACTGGTCCTGCTGGGATCAGGAGAAGAAGGAAGACTTGGACCTTAGTGGCAATGGGCAACCTTTAATAATGGTTCATTAGTTTGCATACTTTCTCTTTAACCACTTCTTTGAGGGTAGGGACTGAGGCTTTATATTTCATTGTATTCAGGAATTGCTAGTAAATATTTTGCACTGACAAAGATATTAAGGAATTATCCACTGTAAATATTTCTCCAGTCCTATATATATTTGACTTAAAAGCCACAGCTATCATTGATTCAGTGACTTAACTTCTAGACAACAGAGGGTTGGCCTGGATGAGAGACAGATGAAAACTGATAGGCAATGCAGGATCAGCAGGACCATAAAGTGGCCTTTAAATCAGTAACAGACTTCAGACTGAAAGTGGAGAAAAACAGCGTGGAAAGTGAAATGGAAAAGAAGGAAGAGACTCGCTCATTTCTGGACAAATGTTCTTCACACTCTTTGGATTGAACACCCGTAAATAAAAAACACTTTGACCATATCTCTATGGATGTTTATTAGTTATATACATGTGCCATTATTACCAGTTAATATCTCAAACATGACATTCTGGATTAAAAATCATTTATGACAATGAATGTGGCTGCCATAATGTTTTTTATTTTTGGTTGACTTATTGTCCTAGACATTATCCTTGTTTTAGTTGGCAATGTGGCTTTTGAGGCACTCATGCTAGGAAGCATACATGTCTCAGCTCATGCTTACATTGCTGGTGTCACCTTTGATCTAGCATTTTTAGAACTTGCATTCATTGCAATCTATAGTTTTGCAGCAATTTAAAAACATAAAGTATCCACTTGGTGAGATTGGTATGTAACTAAAGTTAGATAAAAGACTCCATGAATCCATTTTATCAGTACATGTAACCCCCAGTAAGTGCTGTGCTAGCACCTCCTGCCCTCTGAATCCACTGATTATCACACTGCTCAAGGCTGCCCCACATTCACACACATCAGCAGGTATCAATTCATACAGCAAATACTTCTAACGCTTACTTTTTACATGAATGTAAGTGAACATCCCCATATTTCTTCCTGCATCCAAAAAGATGGTTCTGCACAGCCCATTTTAGAGAACAAGGAGCTAGACTATGGGGAAAATACCCCAATGTTCTCTGGACATTAATAAACATTGTTGACATGAACACCAGGATACTGAATTTCACTTTTCCTTTTGGGGGAAGGCAGGCTTATATTATAGACAAAAAGGGTCACTTCTGCATGCTCTCCCTTAAGCAATACATAGGGTTATCCACTTATTAAGACTATAAATATTTACTGGGAGCAAGCTGTAAGTCTGGCATTCAGTCTTTCTGTCCACCTGGCATGTATGGTCTAATGGAGATGATAACACATTGGAATAAATACACTAATGGCAGCAAACGCAGTTGCTCTGTGCACCAGGAGGGACAGAGCTGAGATGTGTAAGGTCAAGTAAAGCTCCCTAGAGGAAGTGATGTGGAAGTTGAGATGAATTCATTGAGCACTAAAGAGTGAACATTTCTTTAGCCATGCAAATATTAACAAACCCATTGTTGATGGTGTTGCTGACGATTTTGAAGATCATCTCTCTTTGGGTCATTAACATATTGATATGCATAGAGAAATTGAGAGAGATTGCTTTTCTTTGCTGTCCTCAAGCTGCCATCTTGTGAAAAGGAAGAAACCCCATCTATTTGTTAGTCTCAGTTCAAAAACTGTCCAAATTGCCGAAACCGGTTTGGCTCAATGGATAGAGCGTCGGCGTGGGGACTGAAAGGTCCCGGGTTCGATTCTGGTCAAGGGCATGTACCTTGGTTGCGGGCACATCTCCAGTAGGGGGTGTGCAAGAGGCAGCTGATCAATGACTCTCTCTCATCGATGTTTCTAACTCTCTATCTCTCTCCCTTCCTCTCTGTACAAAATCAATAAAATATATTAAAAAAAACTGTCCAAATGAATACAGATGTGGAGTTTCGTTTTCTTAGTAGGGAAGATGGGCTATGGAAAATTATCTTAGAAATAGAGGAGTCCATAAAAAGCACCATTTTTAAAGAAACAGGCACGGGCTGTTAAGGGGATAAAGGACTGGCTGCTGTAAAAACCTAGCTGTTTTGGCATTTCATCATACAAGGAAACAGGCGGCTTAGTCCCATTTTTGGATCCACTAATGCCTGCTGTGCTGAAATTAAACATTGCATGAAACAGGTATTTAGAATGCCCATCAGAAAAAAAGATTAAAAACAGTAAATCTCAGGCCCATGAGGCCCAGATGAAACCTGGCAAGCAGCCTATTCTGCAAAAGACTCCCTACTTTTAAAGACAGCAAACTTCAACCTGGCCAGGCAAGACCACGTACAAACAACGTAAGAGAGTCTTTTCTTTTTATTTCTGTATAAAGGGTACTGATGCCTCAATTGTTCCCTAGCTAAGGCAAAATGTATTCCCAAACGGGAGTACTTAATCTCCAGAGACAAGAGTGTGAAAAACCTGCCGGGACCAGTTTGGCTCAATGGATAGAGCGTCCGCTTGGGGACTGAAGGGCCCTGGGTTCGATTCCGGTCAAGGGCATGTATCTTGGTTGCGGGCATATCCCCAGTAGGGGGTGTGCAAGAGGCAGCTGATTGATGACTCTCTCTCATTGATGTTTCTAACTCTCTATCTCTCTCCCTTCCTCTCTGTACAAAAATAAGTAAAAAATATATATATATTTTTTTAAAAAAAAGAGTGTGAAAAACCTATCAAAGGGAATAATGTGCAAGAAGAATACCTCTTCGGAGGATGCAGGGGAAGACCACGGAGAGATGCCTGAAGGAGCTGGTCTGCATGTGGAACAGACCTATCTCCATCTCTCAAAGTGTGGGCTTCTGTGATCCCAGCACCTTCACTGATTTCACCACAATGAGAGTTGATTTTCCTCCAAGTAAACAGCAAAACAAATATTAGTTTGTGATTCTGCTTAACAAGTCTGAAAATGCATGAGAAAGGCAAACATAATTTAAAGTTGGCATTGGAAAGCTAAGGGTCTATAATTTGGAACAGATGATACTTTTGTGCACATTGTCAAGTTATAGTTTATCTTTGACTTTTATGTGTGTTTTCCCTTTTGGGTGTATTTTTATCCAATACGGTTCCAGATTTATATATGTAATATAACCTAGAGAATGATGTACAGTATGCAATACTGGTATTGTTGGTACAATCCATTTACAATAATAAAAAGTTAAAAAGACAAAATGAAATGATAATAGTAAACAAAAGAAATCAATGCTTTTCCAGTTTCTCATTTCTAACTTTTCATTCCTTAGCATTTCCTATAGTATCAGTTGACTGTTTTAAACCCTTTCTCTTTTTACCTTCCCTTCCATTTATACTCCTTGACAATGAATTCTTCTAGAACCCTAACTCCCCAAACATTTCTTCTTATTTTCATATTTATAAGCTCTAAAATTATAATGTTTTTCATTTTTAAATATTCAATTTTCCATATTTATCTTGTCATTACCTTTAGTTTTTTCTCTCTCTTCATTTTCAGTGTTTTTGAAGTATCCTTTTTTGTCTCCACACTTTCTTCCCCCTTTTCATATTCTTTCTTTCTCTAGTTTCTGCTACCTCAACTTGTCTCTTTACCTGTTTTGCTCTTCAATTATGCCTTTTTCTCTAGTTTTTTATCAGCTTCTTCCCCCTCCCTTATTCCTTTTGTTTTTCTTTCCTTTCTTCTATAAATTTATCCCTACTTCTCTCCTTCTCTCTCCCTCCCTCCCTCTCTCTCTCTTTCTCTCTCTCTCTCTCTCTCTCTCTCTCTCTCTCTCTCTCTCTCTCTCTCTCTCTCTCTCTCCTCTCTCTCACCTTAAAATGTATTCTATTGTAAATGCTACAAGTATAGCACTGGTTTTCTTTGAAATACTGAGAGTACAAAGATGTATAAGAAAAGAAATCATTCATAGAAATAATATTATATCAGAAACAAGTATGTTCTGCAATAATAGAACAAGCCTTAGAATTGTACTGATCATAACCTTTTATAAGTTTACTAGAGGCCCCTTGCAGGAAGATTCCTGAAAAGGGGCTTTCTGCTCAGTCTCCACTGCCCCGCCTGTTTCCCTTCCTTCTCTGCCACCCACTTGCTTGCTTCTCTGCACCTTCGCCCGCTTCTGCATAACTTAGCTTCTTTCTACATTATCTTCAGTCTTTCCTGGATATGCAAATTAACTGTCATCTTGGTTGGGGTAATTTGCATACCCACCCTGATTGGCTGGTGGGCGTGGCTTGTGGGTGTAGCAAAGGTATGGTCAATTTGCATGATTCTCTTTCATTAGAGCCTTCAGTCGGTCATTAGGAACCCTGGGTTTTTATATATTAGGATGAATACTAGATCACTGAATTGAAAGAGCTTTTAGCTTATAAATATGTAATTTTATCCCAATCTATATATAGCTAAAAAGGTTATTAGAATCTATCAACTACATATTGTAAACTCACCAAATTTACTTGTACTCATATAAAGTTATGCTTTGAAAACTTGTAGGTTTTCTGCTTGGGCTGCTAATGGCGTTCTGGCCTTAAAACATCGTAGGCACATATTAAAGGCAACTACTTGTTAGAGTTGAGGAAGTAGCTCGTATCCAAAGAATGGACATTGGGAATACTTGATATCAACCTTGTGGACTAAAATCAGGCCCCTTTGAAGAATATGTAGAGAAATTGAACAAATTGCTTCCTTTATTTGAGGTGTAGAGATCAGAAAAATCAAGAAGCTACTAATATTAATTGCAATATTTTAAAAGTAAAATGAGAAAATACTAGTAGGTTGAACAGAGATTACTAAGTCAAAAAGAAATTACCAGGCACTTTTTTGACCTGTTTTTCTAAGTTTAGGTTAATAGATTTACTGTACTGGCTCTTTTTAAAATTTTTTCTTTATACTAGGGAGAAATAAGTTGGGAAGTGTGCCTTCAGTTTCTACAGAGCATTTAGAGAGTAGGAGTGTGTGTGTGTGTGTGTGTGTGTGTGTGTGTGTGTGTAAATGAAATTTACTTTAAGGACTCAAACTCATTGTGGCTTCTGACATCCTCTTAGTTTATAAATTAGTATGAAAGAACTAGTGAATGGTCTAGATTGCAAATGCCTTGAGGACAGAGACCACAGTTCTCTTACTAATTCTTAGGAGTGAGGCTCATACCTCTTATACTTAATCCATCAGTCAACTTTCACTAGGTTAGGCTTTCACCACTCAGGCTTGTTTCTCACTTGGCTTTGGCTCTGTTCTGCTCCATATGACATTTTCATTTAAGAATCTAGGATCAGAAGTAGCAAGAAACCTCTGGAATATGACCTTTTTTTTTTCTGGCAGAGAGAAAAAATAGAGGAGAGAGATAGAGAAAACATATGTAATGATCTTAAAGGTTTTACTCAGAACAGTTGTACCAGACATTCACTCTCATTTCATTGGCCAAAGCAAATCATATGATCAAGCCTAATGCTTCCCCCAAGGAAGGTATTGTAAGTCACATAGCATCAGAATATTCTTACAGGGAAAGGGAAGTAGATAACTGTCAACAATGATATGATTTCCATACATAATAAATTCTATTAAATTGAATCATAATCAGAAGCAGTTAATGCCCACTATATTCTATTGAAAGTTTTAAGAATTGTTTTTTCTTTAATTATCTTCCTCAGCAAGATCCTCCACTTATAAGAGGAGTTGAATAACATCATCAGACTGAGTGCTTAGTACTGATTCAACAGACATATGTAATTGTGAAATGGTTAAACAATAAAGATAATGCAACACAGGAAGAATTATAGAATTATTATGTATTTTTAAGAACTTGGGAAAGATGTTTGGTGGAGTACTCAGGTCAGAAATTGCTCTATTCCCACCCAAATCCAGAGGAATTTTTAAAAATTCCATTTTTTACAACTACCATAGAGGGAAAGAGCCATGGGATTTCATAGACTGTTAACCGTGACAAATATGCACCAATCATTGCACAGGATGCCATGGCAGCTCATCAAAGCAGATTGTTATAGCCAAATGTGGTTGAAAAAGACCCAGGACCCAAAAGTCTGAACTTTCTTTGACTTCTCTAATAAGGATACTTTATAGCCCAGGTTCCTGTCCTTCCTGGCCCCTAGCATAGTTCCTGAATGTGTTTGTTCTTAGATTACTTTTCCTTCACCAGACTGCATGAGAGCTGGTGCCCTGACACAAGGTAGGTGCTCAGTAAGTAGTTGTTAAATGAATCAATAAATGTTGAGCAATTGGTGAGAGAGAGGCTGAGAATTCTCTACAGTTAGCATATCAGTCTAGATAAAAGGAAATGGTTGATTTGGTTTAAACTCCTGTGGACTGTACACTAGCCTGAGTGATGTTGCAATAGACTGAAACCTGAGGTACCATGCAAATGAGCTTCCAAATACAAGGAAACTTGCATTTATCCCAGATCCATATTGTGGTTTGATTTGTATCTTAATTGTAGCCTATTGTCAATGGCCATATCTATATTTAAATTATTTAGCTTACCCTGTATATGTCATTGCATAACCTATAATTAGACATTCTAAATAATTTCCCTTTTTTTTTTTTTTTTACTAACTTTTAAAAATAAATTTAAAATAAATCATTTCTGGCTAAGAAGTTCTAAAATGGATGGCGCTAAACAGACCTTCATCATGTATCCAAGTTGTCAGAGAAGAAAGATCATAAGGTACATAATACCCCTCCAAGAGTCTGCCTGAGCAAGACCTGAGCTTCTTCAGATGTTCCCCCACCACACAAAAACCTTGCATACAATAAGCACCCAACAAATATGTGCTGAATTAAATGGGCAAGTTAGAGTCAGGTCATGGAGATCAGATAGAAAGGCTAACTCACATCCGGTCCCAGAAATCCCAAAGACTGAACACCAGCTAAATATGTCTGAGCAACTCATTAAAAACCAGGGGAAATGCAGGAGAACGTTTCTTCCTTACCCCATTACTCTATGGGAAATATAAATGAAATAGATCATTTACATAACGGCATAATGTGCCTAGATATAACAGATTATTTGCATAACTGCATAATGCCACTAATCAGGGAAAAGCCTTAAATATTTCTGGGCTATGAACATACTGAATTATATAAGGTATGCATATCAACCAATAATCAAAGCCTTCTCTTTTTGTAACTTATATCCCAACAGGGAGAAACAAATCTACTGCAGGAATGAGTGAACTTCCCAGTACCATTAAATGAAGAACAGAGTGCTTGTGAGACAGAAGATTGCAAGATCTGGGTTCAATGTCCCCAAACTCATGTTATTTTCCCTCATCAGGAGCAACTGATAAGGAACTGTACTCATTGGAGCACAAGTACAAGGCCATTTGAAAATGATAACGAGGAAGGAAGGACAATGTTGTTCTCTTAGGTATCAAATGTCTTAACTTTCTTGTTACCAATGATACCACCTGGAGGCTCTAGCAGGACTAGGGATGCGAGGAAAGGCAGCATGGTTCAGGGGGCTGTCATAATCTTTTCTTTCAGAGTAGCTATGCCAGGTTATATGTTTACCTTAGTGCAAAAGTTCTTTAGTGTGTACAAGTCTGCTGAGTTCATTATATTTTTTAATGTATCTCAGACTCATTTGAGATCCTGATTTCCCAGTGCAAACTAGAGTAACAAATATATAATTATTCTCATAAATAACTCAGCACCTTATATTTCAAACAAGTTTTCCCACAAGGCACAAGTGCCTTATATTAAATTCTTTTAAGTGTAAGTTGATTAAGGTAAAAATTAGTTGTTATTACCTTATGGACATTTTAGTTTTAGCAGCAATTCAAAGCCAGGTCTATCACAAGTAGATTTGTTGCCGCCCACAGGTATAATCATCAGGAAAATTAATAATCATGTTCAGTGTGACTATAAATCATTGTGGTTTAGGCAATTAATTTCTGTAGAAAAATGAAAGATCTATAAGCATTATTACTGTGCAAACTACATGTTGTGAAAACCCAGATCTGACACAGTCAAATTGCAAATTCAGGGTTTCTAATTTCAGAGTGTGATAATGTGGGGTCATCAGAGGCAGGGAAGTTGACGATTCTGAATAAATAATGTGGTAAATTTTTTTGCATTTTATGACTGTAGCTTTCAGTGCATACTGTATACAGAATCTCTAAACCAGGTGAAATAGAAAGAGTTGGTAATTTTAGTAAAGGCAGAGAAAAAGACAAGAATAAAATGCACATGGGGATATTTGAAAGAGCCCATCCTCAAGGTTGGGCAAATATGCTGAGGACCCTAGTGTGAGATACACTGCTGGCAGACTTGTTTCCATAAGACTTTTATTCTGGCTCCTCTGTTCAGTGTGCAAAGTCAAATGGGGAAAACAAAGGTCTCATAAAAAGGTAACAACATGTACTAATTTGTGAATCCTAACAATGTACCAGTCTTCTAGGCACTTATTATCTCATTTAATTCTCATAACTATTGATACTTTATAAAGTGTGTATGAATATCTACATTAACAGACGAGGAAAGAAACTCCAAATGTTTGGAAGGTTATATTTTTTCTAGGAATATGTCCATTTAATAAATTGTTCAATGACAGAAAGCTGGGGGATGGTGGAGTCAGGAATCACATCTAAGTTGACCTTCAAAGTCTATGGCCTTCTGCTCTAATGTCATTCTCTGCTTTTTTCTTAACTTTTTTTCTTTTTCTTTCTTTCTCTTGCCCACTTATAGTACTATTATGTGACATTCTTTGTCATACTTTTCTCTGTATTTTTATGCCTTTCCCTTGTTGATGTTTGAGGTTTCCTACTGATGCCTCAGAGTGTTTCTTAGACAATTAAATGGTGCCTCAGTTCAAAAGATTGCTGCCCCTTTGTGCAATGGTGACATTGGTAGGTGTGAGGATTTGAAGAAAAGTATATATATTTTTTATAGTTGTAGGTATTATTTTTTCCAAGCCTAACTTAGTCTGTATATTCTTTGTCCCATTCCATCCTAATTTAATCCTAATTTAGTACAATTTATTTTCTAACAAATACTAAATCTTTTTTGTTTGTTTGTTTGTTTAGTTGTATCCTGTGTTTTTAACATAAGTTATGTCCTACTTCATGGTTTAAAGAAACCATACAGTTGATATTAACGTTAAAAAAAAAAAAAGAGAACAAGAAGGAAAAAGAAAAAAATGTTGCAGAATTACTGTTCATATTAAAAAAGATTTGTCATTTTTTGCAGATTCACCATAGTTTTCTTTTTAAAAAAAAAGTTAATTAAAAATGGTGACTGCTATTTGATTTGTGTAACTTTTTGGAAAATCACTCATTGCCATTAAATGTGCCACCTCTATTATTTGTTCAACAATACCTCAGAGTATGATAATGTGGGGTCATCAGAGTCAGAGAACAGAACTTATGGTTAACAATGTATTTTTATCAACCCAACTCATTTGACTCAGAAAAACTACATGGCTTTATAATACAGCTTGAAATATGGTATTGAGATCCCTCCTTCTTTATTCTTTTTTCTCAGGATTGCTGCAGCTATTAGGAGTCTTTTTTTTATTCTAGATGAATTTTTGGAGAGTTCGTTCTAGGTCTGTAAAATATGCTGTTAGTATTTTAATGGAGATTGCATTGACTCTGAAGATTTCTTTGGGTAGTATGGACATTTTAATGCTGTTGAGTCTACCAATCCATGAGCACGGTATGTTCTTCCATCTGTTTATGTCTTCCTCTATCTCTTTTTACAGTGTCCTGTAATTTTCCAAGTACAGGTCTTTTTCTCCTTAGTTAAGTTTATTCCTAAGAATCTTAATTTTTTTGGCACAATGGTAAATGAAATTTTTTTTTTAATCTTTCTTTCTATAAGTTCACTATTGCTGTATAAAAATGCCATAGATTTCTTGGCATTAATTTTGTATCCTGCTACATTGCCAAATTCATTTATTAAGTCTAATAATTTTTTGATGGAGTCTTTAGGGTTTCCTGTGTACAGTATCATGTCATCTATGAATAATAAAAACGTTTTATATCTTCTTTTCTAATTTGGATGTTTTTTATTCCTTCTTCTTGTCGAATTGCTATGACTAGCACTCCCAGAACTATGTCAAACAGGAGTGATGAAAGTGGGCATCCCTGTTTCACCTAAGAACCGGAGTTCTTAGGTGAAACGGTTTCAGTTTTTGCCCATTGAGTATGATGTTGACTGTAGGTTTATCATATAAGGCTTTCATTATATTGAAGTATGATTCCTTTATTTACATTTTGCTGAGGGTTTTTATCAAGAAAGAGTGTTGGACTTTGTCAAATGCTTCTTATGCATCAATGGATATGACTATGTGATTTTTATCTCTAAATTTGTTTATGTGATATATCACATTTATTGATTTGCAGATATTGTACGATTCTTTCATCCCTGGGATAAATCCTCCTTGGTCATGGTGTATGATTTTTCTGATGTACTGCTGGATCCGATTTGCTGGAATTTTGCCATCTATGTTCATGAGGGATATTGGCCTGTAATTCTCTTTCATTGTGTTGTCTTTTTCTGGTGTTGGTATTAGGATAATGTTGGCTTCATAGAATCAGCTTGGAAGTGTTCCTTCCTCTTGAATTTTTTTTTTTCAATAGTCTGAGGAGGATAGGTTTTAACTCTTCCTTGGATGTTTGGTAAAACTCCCCTGTGAAGGCGTCTGTCCCTGGGCTTTTGTTTGCTGGAAGCTTTTGATGACTGCTTCAATTTCTTCCATAGTTATCAGCCTATTGAAATTTTTAAGTTCTCCCTGATTGAGTTTTGGAAGGTTACATTTTTTCTAGGAATATGTCCATTTCCTCTAGGTTATCTAGTTTGTTGAAATAGAGTTGTTTATAGTATTTTTAATAATCCTTTGCATTTCTGTGGGGCCTGTTGTTATTTTGCCTCTTTCATTTCTGATTTTGTTCTTTGGGTCATCTCTCTTTGCTTCTGGGTGAGCCTGGCTAAAGATTCATCAATCTTGTTTATCTTTTCAAAGAACCAGCTCTTGGTTTCATGGGTCTTTTGTAATTTTTTTTTGTCTCTATGTCATTTATTTCTTCTCTGATCTTTATTATCTCCTTCCTTCTGTTCACTCTGGGCTTTGCTTGTTGCTTTCTTTCTAATTATTCCTGCCTGGTACTGGCACATGGATATTCAAGTGTTTCAGCACCAATTTTTGAAAAGGCTCTATTTTCTCACTGAATGGCCTTAGCAGCTTACCACCTAATTGACCAAGTATCTGTGTGTCTATTTCTGGGCTCTGTACTCTGTTGCATCAACTTATTTGTCTATTGTTTCATCAATTCCACACTATCGTGATTTCTATAACTTTAGAGAAAATCTTTAAATCACTAGACAAGTGGAGTTCTTCAACTTTGTTGTTCTTTTTAGGTTTACTTTGTCTCTTTTAGCTTCTATGTCAGGTAAATTTTAGAATCAACCTGTCTATTTCTGGGAAAGAAAGTTTGTTTGTTTTTTCTTGCCAATGAAAACACATTTGACTATGATTGCATTAATTCTCTAGATGAGTTAGGAGAGAATTGACATCTTAATAATATTCACTATAACAATATGATAGCATTAATAATAATATTGAATTTTAAAATTCAAGATGATGGTCTTAGTCAACTTGAGCTGCCATACCAAAACACAATAGACTGGGTAGCTTAAACAATGGCAATATGTGCGTGTATGTTTTCACAGTTCCAGAGGCTAAGTCCAATATCAAGATGCTGGCTGAAGTCTTTCCTCATGGTGTGATGACAGTTACCTTAGCTATGTCTTCACAATGCAAGAAGAGAGAACTTAGGTTTCTTTTTCTCTTCTTTTTCTCTTATAATGAGGTACCAAACCTATCAGATTAAGGCCCACACTTATGATTTCAATTAACCTTAATTATTTACTATAGACTCTATTTCCAAGTATAATCTCATTGGATGTTAGGTCTTCAACATATACATTTTGGGAGGACACAATTCAGTGTATAATGATTTTGTTATAGCTCTTCATTTATTTAGGCCTCCTTTAATTTCACTCAGCAATATTTTACAATTTTTAATATAGTGATATTAGACATCTTTTGTTAAATTTATTCCCAAGTGTTTCAGGTTTTAATGTTATTTTAATTGTAATTTAAAATTGGTTTTCTACGTCTTTTCCTTCTTCTAAGATTTATATAAATACAATTGGTTTTCATTTATTTTCTTTCTTAAGGGGCATTTTTTAAGGTAAACTTCAAAAAAACTTGGTAATGTCTAGTAAATGCAAAAAAAAAAAAAAAAGCACTTGTTACAGCCATCACTTTAGAATTAGGCTGAAGTAGCCACACAGTTCTTAGCTTATAACTCCCAGACACAAGGAATAAACATTGCTGTCTTTCAGTAAAGTAGGCATTCTTCCCTTTCCCCAGCAGTAAGTATCACCTCTGACATAATCTCTCAAGATGGCTCCTGTCCAGGATCCTGCTTCTGACACTTAGGACAAGACTGTGTTTTTATCAGTCTCACATAGCTGTCTGTGGGCAGCCATCCAGTGGTCTAGTTTCTTAACTAAAGACAGTGTCATGGTGCCATGTATTTTGGTGACAGATACAGTTTTTAAGTGGCAGAAGATATATTGAATATAACCATTTAAAACTTTTCTAGTACATATCTATTAATATAAAGTTTCTAGGTAGCCAAGGAATGCAGCTATGTTTTTTTTATTGTTCAAATGGATCCAATGCAGATTTTATAAACAGTGAACCACAACAAGGAGAAATTCTAAAAAAAATAAAAAATAAATAACAATAATTAAAAAAAGCCCAACAACTTTATGGAAATTTAACTCTGTGGTCACAGTATTTCTGACATCCTCACCTTGGACAATTTGGAGACACCCGTGTAGAAGAAAATATATTGTTTATAAGTTGTGTATGTCTCAAAGACACTTGGCTGAGTGCAGGGGATTTATAAATCTTTAGGTCAGGAAGTAAAATTGCCTATTCCAAACAAGCTTAAAACTTTTGCCACATTCTTTTCTGAAATGTAATCAGGTACTTACATTGCAAAAGAAGACCAAAGTTAGGAGCAATCGGGGTTTCCCTAAATAAAGCCCTATGCCTTCCTAGGAGATATTGAACAGAAACACTGAAAATTTGGCCCTTGATAATATCATCCATTTGACAGAGGGTCAACTTTTCTATTTGGGTGAACTCACCCCACGTCTTCAAATAAAGTGACCCACTAAATACAGAAGAAGATACTAATTCTCATCTCATTGTCATAAAAATAACTACAAGACACACCTCAGTAAATATAATCTTCTGTGAAGTAATTCTCAGTGATCCACTTTTCATTCCCAGAGTTTGTGTTGCTGCTAGATACCTCAGGAAAGACAGGATTGCAATAGGCCAGCCATTCAGTCTTGTGATGTTTATTTAGCTCCTTTTAGTTTATCCTCTGGAGAAGACACTGTTTCTGAGGAGACAGGGGACATAAATCCATCAGTGGGGATTTAGGGCAAATTTAGGTTTAATAACCACAGAGTTGAAATTTTGCCACTGTACTTTCTAAAAATCATTCCAATGTCTTAACACAGCATAGATTAGTTTGAAAATGATTGCAGACTTCCCTGTTGAGAGTTTTAGATATGTAAAATCTTGCTAAAGTTAGAAATTAAGTGTGCATAGTCACAAAGGGTCTTTAATTTCATAAGATGATAATACAATTTTATGGTCTAGTTAAAATTCTTCTCCCAGTTATTAAGGTTGAAGAATGAATCTTAGACACAATGAAAACATGCTTAAAGAGTGATAAATGTAGCTACTGTTCATATCCCATCAGCAGAGCTGCCATGGGGAAGGCAGAAGATAAAAGTAAGAAAAAGAAAACAAAAAGGCTTCCAACAGACAATTCACACATGTCACAAAAATCCACCCTCCTGTGTCTGAAGTCACACATATGTCTCTCTATTTCTATATTTAGGCTTATCTTAGCAATATCTTTGGTTGTAGAAGCCATAGAGCTTTTTATTCAAATGGGCATTTACAAACAATATGTTCCCATTTGCAACATACATCATTTCTAGTCATCCAGATACCATGAGCTCTTGCTTAGTCCACTAATCCATGTGACTTTGGAATTGTCAGATTAAAGCCTAATTTGATGACTTAAATTTCTTTAAACGTAATTAGAAATACAAGGCACGAGGCAACCATAAGGCAGCTCTAGCTGAGTTAAAACTATCTATACATCCTGAAACTTTTGCTCCTTTTCATTTGAATCATCCATGTCTTATATTTAGATATGTATTTTTTTTTTTGCCATCAATAATAGATTTACTTTCATGTTGTGCTGAGCTCTCTTAAAAGATAATGTCAAACCTATAGGCTCTTATCAAGATTTTTTGAAGAATGCCACATGACCACTGCAGATGGAAGAAAGCCACACTAGCATTTGTCAATGGATAAATACATTGTGTCTAAGTTTGTATTGTATAGCAGTGAAGATACCATTAACTGACATGGTGCATATATCCCCTTATCTAAGAGGCTAATCTTGAAGGGAGGTAATTTCTCTCTTATGTGAAGTTTAAAATAAGTGTTCATTTAGAGTGAGGTGGCTCTCTTCCAGGTGGGGGTTCAGAGGGCCAGACTCATAAGTTTAAAGTCACCATTCTCCCTTGAATTAAGCTGGTGAACATTGCAAGAATATGATGCATAGAAAGGGGGAGGTTTTGATAAGTGAAGCTTGGAACTGACATGCATCACTTCTCACATTTCATTGGCTACAAGTCAATCACATTGGCACAGGTAGTGCAAGGAAGGTTGGGAACTGTCAGTTTTGTGCCCTGGAAAACAGGGACATCCATATAACTAAAGTTAGCTGTGCTTGTTTTCTCATAATATCAAAGTAAATAACTGAACCTCTTTAAGAAAAACTGTGATAAAATGTCTGAGGGTAAACATTTCTCTATTGGTGGGCATACCCACATTTAAGTGGTAAGACTATATATACAGTTTTGTTCTCTGACTCTCTTAGAAGAAATGCCCCTTAAAGAAACTGCAAGAAACTAGGTTCATAAACTCTGAATTGCTTTTGCCCATCTGCTACTAATTACTTGAGTGACCTTAGGCAAGTCACTTTCTGGGCTTCATTTTCACACATTGGTAAAATTAGAGTATTAAATTAAATTATTGCCAGGGTTCCATCCAAATGCTAACAGTTTGTAAATTGCTGAATTTGTTGTCTTTTACTATTATATACTTACAATTAGGAGAATGCTAAAGAAATACTTAGTATATTATTTTTGTTCTATTGTCTTTCTTTTTAATAATTTGTAAGCCTTTTGTGAGTGTTCAATAAAAATTTTTGCCTTTTCCCTTCTGTGCATCAAGGTTTTTAGAGATTTACCAACTTTCCAAGTTTTTCACTGATTATTTTTTGTGGAACAAAGGTTAACAAAGATATCACTTTTACTGATATCTACTCATTAAATCACCATAATTAGGTTTGGAGGATAATCTGAGTCATGAAGTTTACTGGCTGTCATCTGTGAGGACAACTATTGAGGAACTGAACCAACATCTTTTTTTTTTAATATATTTTATTTATTTTTTTTACAGAGAGGAAGGGAGAGGGATAGAGAGCTAGAAACGTCAATGAGAGAGAAACATCGACCAGCTGCCTCCTGCACACCCCCTACTGGGGATGTGCCCGCAACCAATGTACATGCCCTTGACCGGAATCGAACTTGGGACCTTTCAGTCCGCAGACCGACGCTCTACCACTGAGCCAAACCGGCTTCGGCTGAACCAACATCTTTTCACTTCCTATCTGTCCAGTTGCCCTACCAGGGGTCCTCAAACTTTTTAAAGTGGGGGCCAGATCACGGTCCCTCAGAGAGCTGGAGGGCCGGACTATAAGAACTACTAATTCCTACTGTAACACCTCGGCTGCGCTCACTGCCCAAAAAACCTGGCGGGCCGGATCAGACTCCTCTGCGGGCCGCATGTTTGAAGACGCCTGCTAGACAATAGATAGAATGTTATTCAATGTTAAAATATTTCCTGATCCTCTTTGCCTTTCAGATATACAAATGTCATGGATTTTTCAGATTTTGTCTCTTTACCCTAATTTCTTATTTTCTTTACTTCCATGAGTATAGATATGTATGTGTTTAAAGTAACCTACACACTCTTGAATTTCCTTCATTCTTAAACATATTTTTGCAGCCCCAATATTCTCAATAGGAAAATGGAAAATTCTTTTTCACTTTAATTCTTCTATACCTGCCTTATCCTTCCAAAATCTTTACAAAAAAATCTATGTCCCCATGTTAATACAATTACATAAGACAGGATCTGGAAACTCTCCCACTGAGTGGCAGAAGACAATATGTTAGTATGCTTCATTTTCTTGGTAAGAGGTACATAATAGTGGCCCGTGGGACTTACAACATTTTCTGTTTTGCTAGTAGAAGGAAAACAAAGACAAAGCAAAAACACCACACAAAAACTTAGGGACCTATTTCCTTTTATAGGATAAATTCAAAATAAGGGGCCAATGCCTCACCCTGTACAATCCTGAGAGACGATAATGCTTTAATTCCCTCTGAATTTAAGGCAATAAGGATCTGGCTAAAACCTGGTTCCCCATTATCTGTTTACATCAGAAAACTTCAAAACACTTTACCAGTACAGATTCACTCTCACTACATTTGTAAGAAGTAATATTGTTCTCATTTGCTGATGGGAAAACTGGGGCACTGAGAGTATATAATAAGTGACAAATTCAAAGCATGTGGTGGAAAAAAGAATTGTACCCAGGGCTCTGGAGAGCCAGGCTCCCGTTCCAACTTCTTCCGAGGCTGTGGAGGTGGCTCACGTGTTTGAAAAGGATGGTTTATTTCACTTTTAAGGCACAGAGAGACTACTGAAGAGAAAGATGGATGAAAAAAATCTAATAAGTCTTATTTGGAAGGTTGAATGATCCATATTGTTAGAACTCAGAACGTCTCTCCCACCTGGAACAATCGAAGACACTGAAAAGCTGTGAAACTATTAACAAATAGAAAAACAGGAAATGAAAAATATTCATAGTGTAAAGATAAAAATAGCTTGGTCTAAACACTAAATTTAAAAATGAAACAATCACAGCTTCTTTTAAATGCTGGACATCTTCATACCGAGTCTCGCCATGAAACAGTATTTGGGTACTTTCAATTCCACGAGTTCTCTGTGCGTCAATCTCTCCATCAGTTCAATCCCGTTTGTGATCTTTGTCATTTGACACTTGCATTTGGACAAGCGTGCTTATGCATTAAGCAAAAACCAAAATATGCCAAGTGTGATGAACTGTTCCAGTTTTGAAAACATCAACTTCAGTAAGCTTTGCAACAATAAGACATTAATAATCTGCATATGATATGAAGCAAATTTTAATAATTGATTAATAGCTCTTTGATGCAAACAGTGATAGCAGCAAATGTACATTTTGTTGTTGTGTAGACAGATAAATCGTGATTCAAATAAAAATTAACCTATAATTAATAACAAAGCACATTCCAAAGTCAAATATTTGTGCCTCCACTCCTTAAGGTCAGTGAACACATGAAACTTATCAAGTATTTTTTGTTTTACTGAAAGAAGTAACACTGATATGATGGAGGGCAAAAGTGTTTTTCCAGGAATTATTGTGCTTTTAAAAATTGCCCAATATAATCATGCAAATAAGTAGATTTTGATAAGCTCCAAGCTAAAAAATAGTATGCTGGGCTTAAAAGGAATCAGACAAGCCACTCAAAAGAGATGTTCCACTTTGCTCTGTTAGTTTCTTCTCATTCAAAAGTCTATGTTGACCAAGTTTTGAGTTAGTCTCCTGAAGAGCTGATATTTGTATTCCTTGATTGTGAGAGCACTTAGAAGAATATTAGTTTAGACCTGGTTGACCATGATGAAGCACGGTGTGGTGAGGCCCATACAAATGTTGGGGACCAGTTAGAATTTAAGGATGTTTATGGAAGTTTTTAAATCTATTGGGAAGGAAGAGGATACAGAACAGAGCTGTAGGATAGATATTGGAAGGATGTATAAAATTACAAACCTTTAGGAATGTGTTATTGCCAAATGATATTTTCTCTTTGTTAAATTCTAATAGTCAAAAGGAACTCAATGTAACAATCATAAAAATGATGGGCATTGAGAACTGGCAATGAGTTGTGCTGTGGGCTTTGCAAAGAAGCAGTTCTGAAAGTGTGATCCCTGGACATACTATAAATGCAATTCCTGAGTCCCATCCCAGACCTACTGAATTCAGGAACTCTAGATGTGGGCACCAGCAATGTAGACTTTAACAACCTTTTTGATGGTTCCGACTCACACTGAATTTGAGATATGGCTATAAGCATCCAGCAGGACTCCCAGGGTAACATGACCTTATGGGAGGGCCAAAATAGATGGAATCTTCAGAAGGTTTACATCTTGGGGCTAAGATGAAGGACTTATATCTGAGGACTCAGGTAGGGACTTAGGACCAGGTACAGTAATTCTAAAAAGTCTTTAAGTAAAATACAAATTTATATGTTGAAGGTTTGAATTTCCCACCTTGAAATTTTCCTCAGTGTACACTCTAAATTTAAGTGGTGGTGAGGCCGGAGCAGCCCTAGCCAAGTTCCCAGAGTATATCCTGCAGAGAAACAACAGAGGCTCCTGTGATTTTTTGTTGTTGTTGTTGTTAAGGCAATAATGCAAAAAATTCTCTGTTAATAAATTATTCTCAAATTTCCCCCCTTAAAAATCAAGCTGCCTCCCTGTGGGGTGTGTGTCCCATGTTGTGAACTATTGGTTTAGAGTCTAAACTTTAGACAGAGGGAGGTTAGTAAATCAGCTTTTATTTGGAGATCACCAACCCATCAAATGTTAGAATATTGAATCTAATGTAAAATCTGCATGTTGTAAAAATAGAGAATTTGTGAAACTAACTAAAAATTACCCTAAAATTATAAACAAATATTGCATCTTTCTCTCCATTAATATACTCTCAGTGTCATCTTTGTAACTTGTGCAGAGATGCATAGATGAGAGATATACAACACAAGGGTGACACTAAACATAATGAACAATCAGTATGGCCAGGCATCTGTGATGGCTTAGAGAGGGGACAGTGTGGCAGGGCAGAGAGGCCCAGGGGAATCAGGGAAGTGGTGATTTATCCATGAGTATGAACATTGTGGTGCATACATGTTGTGTTACAGCCTGAACTCAAAAGGAAAAAATACTATGAGATGAAAAGATTCTATTAATATTAAAATTTCAATGCCATAGGCCTCTGTATGGTATGTCTTGGGTGGGTTCAGAGTGTGGATTGGATGGTATTTATGCTTGCTTGACCAGTTGTATTTTGTCTTATCATAGTATTAATTACACTGTATTATAAGAATTTGTGTTTTTTGCCTTTGTCTTCCACTGGACTGTTAACTTCTAGACATAGGGGTGTCGAACTCAATCAGAGAAGGGGCCAAAATCTAAAATCCAGCCTAAATCGCGGGCCGAATGGTTTACTGAACAGTCATAAACTGTCATTGTGATGGAAACGCAGCGGAGTGCAGTGATGACAGCGCAGTGCGGGCCACATTGCAAGGCCTGGCGGGACGGGTTTGGCCCACGGGCCTTGTGTTTGACACATGTGATAGTATAAGGACTCACTATTTCCTTTTTTCCCTTCTTTTATTGCCCTAAGATCTATGGTGTCTGATACAGAGTAGGTAATTAATAATATTTCTGAATAAATGAATGTTCAATTATAAACTGACTAGATTTGGCTGCTGATTGGCAATAAACAGACAGCAGATGCCTCTGGTCCCATCATGGGACAGGGTGGCTCCAGGTTCTAGATGAAATAATGAAGAAAAGGAAAAGAAACATTGATGTCTCTGTGGGAGACAGAAGCCAGTTACACAAATCAAGAGAATTAGTTTTTATAGAAGCTGGGTACCAGAAACAGCATCTTATTTGGGGCATCAGGATACTTCAGAAAGGAGTAGGGCTCAGCTCAGACAAAACATGGACCTGGTAAGAGAAGGAACAGAGTAGGCAGGGAAGACACAAACAAACAAACACTTCTCTTTTCCTTAAATAATTAGTAGAGTTTGCAGGAAAGCTAGGTTTAACCAAGGAATATTCTAGTGAAGTCACAAAGGACCTTGAGAAAAGAAGCTGTCAGTCCAAGGACACATCCAGGACAGTCACAAGGAATCTTGATCAGAGAATCTCTAAAAAGGGTGTCTTAGTTGAAGCTGGACAGAGTCTGTGTGTGGGCCATTCACTTGCTACTCATTCACCAGTATAATCTAACTTTTGTAAGAAATAGTCCTGTGTATAACATATTTTGTTATATTATAAACTAGAAGCCTGGTGCACAAAAATCATGCACTGGATGGGGGTCCCTCAGCCCTCTCGCAGTCCAGGAGCCCTCAGGGGATGTCTGACTTAGGCCGTGAGTGAGGGAAGTGGGCCTAAGTTGTCAGACATCCTTAAAGCCTCTGTGGAGACAGGGGAAGCTCCCGCCACTGCTGTTGTGCATGCCAGCAGTGAGCCTGGCTTCTGGCTGAGCAGCACTCCCTCTATGGGAGTACACTGACTACAAGGGGGCAGCTCCTGTGTTAAGCATCTGCCCCCTGGTGTTCAGTGCATGTCATAGTATAAGCCTTTCATTGCATATTAGCCTTTTATTATATAGGATAACTAGCCTAAGAGATGAGTATTGGCAACGACTTTGAATAGGTGTGGTTTGAATATCATAGGCAGTTATTGAGTATTGTTGAAAGAATAAGTGAATCATGGCAAAGGCTGTGCATCACAAGCACTGGGAAAGAGCCTGAGAATCTTAGGTGGGAGCCCATTTTATCACCATTCAGGGGCCTTAAATGTCTGAGGTGACTAAGAGCAAACAAAACACTGAAGCCATCAATCAGCTTTTGATGAGTACAGGAGGCGCTTCTTCAAGCTTTGGTTTGGTAAGACATAAAAACTGGTACTAAGAGAGGTGATGTCCGCCATCTACAATTATTTTAAAGAAGAGAAAATACCTCATACATTATGAAGAGTTTTCCTTTTCCAAGCCTAAAGGCAGAACTTGGCTGTGCTCCATGGAAATCTGGACAGTTTCTCAGGACTTCTCTCCCTCACCCCCTTCCCTGCAGCCTGCCCTTTACTTCTTTCTCTTTCTCATCCTTCCTTCTCAATATTGGCTGGGTCTCTGACCTTCCTGTTTTTTTGTTTGTTTGTTTGTTTTGTTTTTGTTTTTCACATCAAGACTATTTCTTAGCATTTCTCCAGACCCTTCCTTGGTAGCTGCATTGGGGAAAGTGGCAGCTAGGCTCACTGTGCTCTGACAACAGCCCAGCCTCAGCTCACTAATGAAGCTTGGGAATGTGTTTCAGTCTGCTTAGCCCAGGTCTGGAGAACAACCCTTGTTTGATCTGACAGGTACAGTCCACAGGGAGCTCGTTGTCCAGGAGGCGGCCTGCTCTAACCAGTTCTAACCACCAACAAGGCAGCTTCCCCTAGAAGGAGACATCTACCAACTCTGACAATCACTGACGACAAAATGGACTGCTGCTCCCATTGTTGGAGGCATAAGCATGGGATTGTGCAATCAGTTGAGCAATGGGAACCATGGGAGTCCTGGACAACAGGAGATGTTGATTTCAGTGTCCTTTCATTCTCCATCGGTGCCCTAGGCCTCCTCTGCTATCACTCTGCACTTCAGAATTCAATGTCAGGAAGGTAAATTAGTGCAGCCACAATGGAAGACAGTGGAAAACCTAAGGAGGTTCCCCAGAAAATTAAAAATAGAACTACCATATGATTCAGCTATCCCACTTCTGGATATACATCTGTAAGAAATGGTATCACTACCTTGAAGAGATATATGCACCTCCGTGTGAATAATTACCGCAGAATTATTCACAACAGCCCTTAGGAAACAACCTTAAGTGTCCATCAACAGATGACTAGGTGAAGAAAATGTGTACATATATAACAGAAAATTATTCAGCTACAATTAGGAGGTCCTGCGATTTGTGACAAGATGGATAAACCTTGAAGGCATTGTACTAAGTGAAATACTGTATGGTCTCACATATGTGGAATATATATATATAAAAAAAAAAACCTCATTGAAACAGTGAGTAACTTGGTGGTTGCCAGGGGTGAGGGGGTGGGGGAAACAGAATACATTGGTCAAATGGTACAAACTTCCAGTCAAAAGATTACTTCTGGGGACCTAATGCACAGCATGGTGACTATAGTTAACAATACTGTACTTTATACTGGGAAGTTGCTAAGAGAGTAAATCTTAAAAATTCTTACCCATTTGCCCACCCCCATATAAATAAATGGTTACTATGTTAGGTGACAAATGTGTTAACTAATTTTAGTGGTATCATTTCTTAATAAATTTATGTATCAAATCATCATGTTGTCCACCTTAAACTTACACAATATTATGTATTAATTATAACTAGAATCTGTGCTGTCCAATAAGGTGGCTCTTAGTCATTTGTGGCCATTTTAATTTAAACTAATTTAAATAAAAAATATAATTCCTTAATGGCACTAGCCACATTTCGAATGCCTAATAACATTTGTGGCTAATGGCCATCATGTCGGACAATGTAGATTTAGACCATATCCAGCATTGCAGAAATTCTATTGGATAGTGCTTAACTAGATGACTCCTGTGTTTAAAAAAAAAAATTCCAGGATTTTTATGTTTACATGTAGGACCTGCTTAGCTTCAAAGTCACAATGTGACCTGGCCCATAGTGAAGTTTTTCAACTGCCTGTTAAATCTGAATGGTGATGATAGTTCTTATTTACTTCTGATGGATGGCAAGGATACCAATTACTGCCTGAGAAGTATTATGACTTTACTCAAAATCTTAGGTTCAGTCTTTGTGTCTCTATGAGTTTTTCTCCATTTGAATATCCACTTTTCCTAAATCATACCAGTTATTTATTTTTTTAATTTTTAGAGGGAGTCTGAGATTAATCTTCCTTAACATTTTCAAAATCTTATGGGGAAAACTAATCTTACTGATAAGTACGTCCTTTTTTTTTAATCTTCAATCTACCAGAAAATTGCCAATGTGTTGTAAAAGCACTATTTTTATAGAACTGGTGTAAACACTGTTTTGGATTCCATCTGTTAAATCAGTCATAGCCACTAACAAGTATTGTTGTGAGATGTGCCATCATCAGCAATGTGTATGGGTACAAACTGAGATGGTGTGGCAACATGCAGTGCCACATAAATTAAGCTGTTGTCATTGTCATTAAAGAAAAGTACCAATGCATTTCCATTCTGTGCAAGATTGAAGGTGGGAGTAGTGGATGGGTTACTTGCTTTCTGAATCTGAAAGGCCAAAATCATAAAAAATATTAAAGTGATGTCTAAATTTCCAAGGTTAAAAGAACAAAGAAAGAAATAAATGTGAGAGAAGAAGAAACAGAAAGAAGTCAGTGTTCATTAAAAATGACGCAATCAACTCTATCACCAGATTAAAGACAACCTCTGTATGACAAAGCCTTCTTAAACTTTGTCTATCTCAGAGTAAGGAGAAGCTACAGAGCCGGACACTATTCTTATTCTCATCTTGAAGTAAATAAAATAAAAGGAGTAAAGTCTGAATATACATGGTTATTATAAACTAGAGGCCAGATGCATGCAATCCGTGCAAGGGGCTCAGCCCTCACAGCCCCAGCTGTCTCTGACCTTGCAGCCCTGGCTTCATCTGGAAGGTTGTCCAGAAGACGGTCTTTCTGCTTTTGGGTCTAATTAGCATATTAGCTCTTTATTATATAGATTATGGGGCAGCATTGGCCCACAGAATTGGCAAGGATGTACAGCAAAGTCCAGTGACACTCCAATCCAACTTCACAAACTCTCACCTCCATGCCTGCTCAGTCTGTTTCTTGTCAGTTATGGGTTGTTGCCCATGTTACCATATTGCCCATGTGCTATATACTTAGAGCAGAGAAACTCTGCCCCTGGAGTGGGCTTGTGTCAACATTTTTGTTGTAAATTCCCATTTTCTGATTATTAAAAAGCTTTCAGCACAGAAGTAACTTTGTAAGAGTTCAAACTTTGAAAGGATTCGTTTACTGGCTTAAAAATAACACTAAGGCCACACCCATAATTTAAAATGTTCTAGATGGCTTTGTGGCCTGGGTTTTTTCAAAGTGAGTAAACTTAAAATATGAAGGGACTCAGGACTTGGAGCAGTTCCAAAGACTGGTTTTTAGTATTTGGTGAACTGAATGAGGTTCCTTAATGGTAATCTTTACTTGCAGAAATGAAATTGTAGAATCAATTTAGTTGGAATGTTGTCTAGCTTCAGCTAGAAGGGGTCTCTCAATAATTTCTCACAGATTATGAGGGAAGAAAGGTTGGTCCAAGGACAGGCTATATAATTTGGGGAATCCAGTGCAAAGTGAAAATTCAGGGCCTCTTGTTAAAATATTATTAAGACAGTGAGAGTGACAGAGCATTAAACCAAGTGTGGATCCCCTTTAAGTATGAGGCCCTGGCAGGGCCATTGCATTGGTTGCATATCCAGGAAAGTAAGTTCCATGTAGGCCAGTGTTCTTCCTTCCTTCCTTCCTTCCTTCCTTCCTTCCTTCCTTCCTTCCTTCCTTCCTTCCTTCCTCCCTCCCTCCCTCCCTCCCTCCCTCCCTCCCTCGCTCCCTCCCTCCTTGCCTCCCTCCTTCCCTCCTTCCCTCCTTCCCTTCCTCCCTCCCTTCTCCTTTTCTTCCTTTCTTCCCTATTTTCTTTCTTTTCTCAAGGTATACTAAGGATTTTGCTATTTTTTCTAAAGCACTATTAATGATCATTATTGGCTGAAGTATAATTTACACATGAGTACTGTTATTTTAACAGGTTCTGTCTTGATTTTTTAACAAAATATTGTTGTTCCCAACTTGCTTAACCAAACACAGTTTAATAACAAATTACATAAGAGAAAATGGTTTTTCTGAAGCTGGTAAATTATTCTTTTACCTATTTTCAAATGTGAGTTTTAAAATAATCTCATGTGGTGGTTAGGCTGAAACAAACACATTGTTTTACATTAAGAAACTGATGCTTCACTGTAAGATTGAGTAATTTGCATAGTTTTACAGATATTTTATTGGTAGAATCAGGATCAAGAACTTTATTCTCTTGACACTTACTCCTATTTTGAGTTAAAAGGTATTAGATACCACAAAATTTAAACACCAATCAGGAGGAAACCTTGGACCAAGAAATAATGAAAAATTACAAAATTATTTTTTCCTCCTAATGCTTGGATTAGAGCCAACTAACTCCTTGCAGAGATATTAAAAGATCATGGTGTAATAAATGAAACTTACTCTGTTTCAGGAGATCAGACCTACCGTCTGGCTGAATCCATTCGATATGAGGTTGTGATATAATTGGACTTGTTTAAAACTCGGTAAACAAAAGAGATGGAAGGGGTTAGCCATGGACTACTGGTGAATTCTAAGAAAAATTTCAGGAAAGACTAGGCGATAGAGGCTTGAGGTTTGTAGCTCATATTTGTTTACCAAAAGGTTGTGGGTCCTGCACTTCACAGTGCATTCCATGGCCCATTAATATTGTGTTCCCAAAAAAAAGAAGAAGAAGAAGAAGAAGAAGAAGAAGAAGAAGAAGAAGAAGAAGAAGAAGAAGAAACTCTTTTTGGTCAATTAAGTTTGAAGAAACAATGACTGACAAAGTTAAACAGCTTCCTAACTGCAGGACATTTCAAGTCCTTAATGAGCCACTGTGATTTGTGACTCTTCAAGAGAGAATGCAGCTTTTCCAAACTAACTTGACCACAGAACATCTGAATATCTTAACTCTTTTTTTCTTTTCCTTGTTGACAAAATCTTAAGGGACTAGTGTGCCACAGAACACACTTTGGAAGTGAGGCCTTGGATTAAAGAACCAACATCTTGATGATAGCCCCGTAGAAGGCTCTCAAATATTATGTTTACCCAAAACCTCAGAATGTGACCTTATTAAGAACAATTACATGTAGATGTAATTAAGGTGAAGATTTCAAGATCAGATCATCCTGAACTTAGATTAGACCCTAAATTCAGTGACTTGTATCTTTATAAGGAAAAGAAGAGGGATATTGGAGGCACATACAGGAGAAAAGCCATGCGAAGGTAGTAGAACTTGGATTTATGTTGACTCAAGCCAAGGAATCTCTGGGGCCAACAGAAGCTGGAAGAGGCAAGGAATGATTCTCCTCTTAGAGCCCTAGACTTGCAGTCTCCAGAATTAGTTCTGACTGCAGTTCCAGGAAACAAATACAAGATTCTCTGTCAAACAGAACCAGGCAGAACTTTCGATCTCGGCATATTTCTGAGTGGCCTGATAGGAGAGCTTGTTGCCAAGTGAACAGCTGGACCAGAGTTCCACCATCCTTGCTGGGACTGCTCTGGGAAAATGAGAAGCTTCTCACAAGAGGGCCGACTTTGGACCTAGATAAATTGAAATGAATGAACCTTACAGAAAAGGCCAAAGCTGTCAGCACTCCAACAGTTGTAGGAAGGAAAATGACATGATGGGACAGAGTCATTGGTGAGGCTCCTAACAATGTCACTCCTGTCCTAAGGGGATTCTCCCACGGGTCTCCGAGTGGCCTGTGGGATGAGAACCCTAAATGCTCTCAACTGCCTCGCCCCTCCCATCTGGCTCTCACATAATACTGGGAAAATTTCCGATTTTGACTCCTCTAGGCATGTTCATGGTTTGTTCTCTTTACTCTTAGTTGAAGAGGGACTTTCTTTTTCTTTTTCCTTTTCCTTTTGTCTCTCTGTAGCCTTTCTCCACATTGTTGCCTTAGACATTTATTTCTGACCTATGATTGGGCAGCATCCTCGGGGCTTTCTTTGGCTCCAAGCAAGGAGGAGCTGTGTTAAATAAACCAAACTAGTCTCTAATTACTAGCATGCTTATTGTATGTTAGCAGAAGTGGCGAAAATGTCAAAGAAGCTTTTGCTCAATGGCTTTCCCTCTGGAGGCTTAGAGGTTAAGGCGGCTCAGGAGGGCACTTGAGTTACACTGGGCTTTGTGACTGCCATTAACATAAAATAATGCAAGTGAAAGGCTACAACTCCTGCACTCATGTGGGTCCCATTCTAAAGACTTGAAACTGTGACTCTCGGAAGGCGATTGGAAGGTACGGCCAGGACTTCAGAAACCTACTCACCCAATGGCTTTCAGTGATTGTTCAACACTTGTCTTTTGGGAGCCTGTGTAGAGTTCCTTTGCCCTGTTTTGTCAACTGGAGGCATCCTGGAAGGGACCAAGGGGTGAGGGAAGTGGCTCAAGGAGCAACTCTGGACTCCTGCTTGTCGGGTCTGTCCTCTGCCCCTACTGACAAGAGAGAAAATTGAGAGGGAGCCTGGTGCCAAAACAACTTCCTGGTGCCACTGCAGAGAGCAATCTGGCTGGTAGTGGGAAAGTGATTAAGAGGTGGTGAAAGGGGGACTAGTAGAAATTTTTCCCCTGTGACTGATCCATAAATTTTGGAAACCTTGGTGATCACCCCTATTAAAAAGGCAAAAATATGGGTCACAGAGAGGTTACTCCAAGTTCATCCTGAGACACCGGGGCAGTTCTGCAACTAAACTTCTGACTCCTGATGCGTGTTCTGCACACCATTCCAGGATGAACCACGTTCCCCCCCTAGCCTGTCACTGCACTCATAAATATAAGCAGACGAAGCCACTTCCAGCATTCTTTTGCCTACTTCTCTGACTTTAAATATCCATCCCAAATTGGAGTGCAGGAGCAAATATGTCAGGCAGTGAAAGCTTTCAGGGACTGTGCAACAAAGCCAGGAAGCCTAAAAGCAATAGGTAGAAAAAGAGCAGAGAAACATCTGGAAAAAATAACAGTGTGCATAATTATGATAACAACTCCCAGAAAGGTCTCGGCTTAAGATTTCCAGGGATTCTCTTTTCCTTATCTGTTGCACACTCCCCCCCCTCCCCCCCCCAAAAAAAAAAAAAAAAAAAAAAGCAAAGCAGACATCTTGGCCCTGGCGTCTCCCCTCGAACCAGGCATAACTCCCAGCCCTCTGCGTCATTAAAAATGACAACTGCTTTATAAATCTTTCTAGAGTTACTTTCGTATTTCTAATATGTATTTGCTTCTAACATGCAGGTGCCACAGACTTTCTTTTAATGATTTAAGGTTAAATCATTAACTAACAGACCTCTTTGGAAACAGATACCATATAAGAGGCAGTTCTTTCCTTTGAGAAGTGCTCAGGAGACCCTGCTCTGGGCTCTTTCTAAGCAAGACAAGCCCTCTTTAGGAGTCTCAAAACACATCCTGTGCCCTCCTCAGTCAGCACTTGTTAAGTCCCTGCCGTAGTGAAGCTGCCCATACATATTTAGATTAAACATCCAAGTAAAAATCTAAAGGAATGGAGGCTAATTCGAGAATGTAAGACCCATTAAACTACGCAAGTATGCATGAACTGGAAAAAGTGGATCCCATACACAGCACTATAGCCCTCAGCTGTTAGCAGGTGTGAGTCAGTCAGTTGTACAATTCATTTGTCTACCTAATTGCACTGAAGATAGGCTTTTACTTTGCCTATAACATCTCTAATGAGTAGGTTTTCAGTTCGATCTAACTAATTAATTCTTGTTAACTTCCTTTGCATTGCTGTTCTTTTAATTTAACCAGAGACAGCCCAGAGTCGCTACTAGTGTTTAGTCTCAACTAGATTACCCCTATTCATTAAGGGCTGTAATTGTTGGTCATACCCTTCCAAGCGGTCATTACAACCTCTGGCTTGCATATTGAATAACAGCAATTTCCTGACTCCAACAGACTCTTGTGTAAGGAAGGAGAAAATGCTAATAAAGAAAGAATAAATGATTCCCAACTCCATTCAGGGCCGCGTAGATTTCTTTTGCAGCAGAAATTGTACTGAGGCGGTAAAGCGGGCTTCTTGCAGGCCCCCTACCTCCACCCTGAGCGAAAACAATAAGAACCAAGTGAAGCATTCCCTGCTACTGTGATTACAGCATCCGTAAAAGTGATTATATGGCTGCTGTAATCAACTTCAATGAAAGCTGCCTGTTAGAGCTTCAATAATTACTCATTTCTGTTAACAGCTTGCTTTCAGTTTAGCACTTTGAGGCTAAAGTGGGGGGTGGGAACTGGGGGCATTTTAATAAAGGATCCCACTCACGTGATATTTTGGGGGGTAAGTGCTTGTGTGTGGGCAAAAAAAAAAAAATGCACATGTAAGTTTTTTTGTGCCTTTCTCAATAGCAGCCCCCTTTCATTTTAAGCTTAGATTCTATTTAACCAGCAAATGCACAAGTTCATACAGGGTTCAATCATGTACTGAATGTTTACTGAAGGAGGCACAATAGTTTAAATAAAGTGGTGGTTTTAAATATTTTACCCATTTCTTTAAACAAATTGCCAATCCTTAAAGTCTGTGCTAAATACATTTCAAAAGCGAAATACCACAAGGACCTTTCAATAAAACCTCCGCATTGAGTGTTTCATTTACTCGCCTTCACTCCCCTATGCTCTCTTCCTTTGGATGCATTTTATTATTTATTTTCTAGGAGAGGGCAAAGTTGGAGAGAATAAAATTTGTGCTAAATGCCTTCAAATATTTGTTCTCAATGCTTTCATGGTAGGAAATAAAACAAAAGGAGAGACTATTTTAAGCCCAGGGACATCAGTCACTTGGGTGGTCAGGTTTTGGAGGTTCTGAGCAAGGTGTAAGTGGTGGATGAAGAAATAGATCAGACCCACTAGATCCTGCCTCTCACAGGCCTCATTCTCAACCTTTCTGAAAAATCAAAAAGTTGCATCAACATACTATTTTTAAAACCAGAACAAGAGACCTTATTTACATCAAAGCACAAAAGTTCTGAGTCCAGACACCACCCAATAAATCGACCTCCTTTCTGGGACCCCGAACCATCCCTGCAAACAGAAAATACTGAAACCTTATAAAGTTGGACCAGGTTAGATTCCAGGCCTTCAAAGGTCAGACAATTTGAAAATTTCTCAAAATTTGTATGTAATTTCATACCAAAGCGTTTTTCCTCCCTACAAGAAATAAAATTCAAAACACATCAAATTCAAATTCTGGTGTTTTCAAAAAATTGCTTAGAAAAACACCCCTTTAACTTTATTTATTCATTTTTTTAGATTTCTCAAATGACTAAATGGTTAGTGAGGAAAGTCTACTCATATTTGGAAGGTGTGAATGAAAAAAAAAAGTGTTTATCAATAGTTATAATCCTATTTATTTTGATTTTATTTATATTTTTGAAGGTTTCAAATTTCACCTCTTTCAAGATTTTATTGCATTGTCATATACAACACAGAGCAAGAGGGTAGCTTGTCTAGAAAATAAACCTTCAGCAGTACACATGACAATGTTTAGCACATAAACAGACTCCACACTTCTGGGACTTACTGATTATTTAATACTGTAAGGAAACATGTTTTCATTCATCTTTCTTTGTAGCTGTTTCAATGGTTCAAATGGGTTCTCATCTAAACTATGTCTTGCCAGCCCTAACTGGTTTGGCTCAGTGCATAGAGCATTGGTCTGTGGACTGAAGGGTCCTGGGTTCAATTCCTGTCAAGGACACATGACTGGGTTGCAGGCTAGATCCCCAATTGGGGGCATGTAGGAGGCAACCGATCAATGATTCCCTCTCATCGTTTATGTTGTTATCTTCTCTCCCTCTCTTCCTCTCTGAAATCAATAAAAATATATTCAATCAACTAATTAATTAATCAATTATGTCTTGCTAACCCTAACCCTCTCTTTGCTCATATCACCCTCAGCTCTGATTTTGTTTCAGAGTGAAGCATCCTCCATTGGGTTGTGTATTGATGTTCATAGTACAGCTGCCTTCTTACTGAAGTCTGGTTGTGTGTACTGTAGAAGATAGGGGTGAGCTGAGTGTGAAGTAAATGGGCTAGGAACTGCTGAGATGTGGTGGGTGGGGGAGGATAAGTATTCAGAGAGATTTTCCTTGTTGGTGGTTAAGGCTAAGGCTGTTGTTTCAATAGCTTTCTGTAATCAGTAAGGATATGGGACTTCAAAACCAACTTTATTGTGCTAATTCTATTTTCTTCCTTATGATCAAGCCACGATTGTCTCATTGTAATTTGAATTGTTCTTTCATATTCCCCATTAGATTTTTTGTATTTTTATAAAGAGGGAAACATGAAATTGCACATTTGGGATTCTAATAAATATAGGAAAATCTCTATTTAGTCTCAAATTTTGAGGAAGAAGAATGTAAGTAATATTAATAGAGCTTCAAGAAAATTTTATTTATACTTATCTTTATAAAGTTACAATTTAAGCATGAAATAGAAAGTTTAGATTTTGATTAGCATCTGTATAAAATGCATTATATGTGAAATATACAATAACCATGGTCATTGGGAAGATTTTGGGTTTATTGTGGCCTTCTGTTTAAGACAGCTCCATTCTACCATTATCTCAAAGAGTTGCCACCAGCATATACAAGCCAGATTTATTCCATACAGGCTAAGAATCTAGCATGCTATATTCTAAGAAATGTATTCTACGAGAAAAGAGATAAGGTGAGCCTTTGAAGTCAAAAGCAAGCAGAGATTTCCAGGGTGGTTCTTCCACTAAGATTTTTATATTATAGTTGGGTCCCGCAGTTTCTAGTTTAGTGTTTCTTCTGGTTTCTAAACTCTATGGCATCTGTCTTCTTTTGTTTGTCTCTAATAAACAGCCAATATTTGATGGGATTCAGGTCTTTCAAGCCAGGGCATCAAAAAAGAGAAGTAAATTGGTTATGTTCTGAATATTTTTTTTTAATAGCTCTATTTTTTAATCACAGTTGACATACATTATTATATTCGTTTCAGGTGTACACCCCAGTTATTAGACATATAACTTACTAAGTAATCATCCTGATAAATCTCTCACTCATGTGACACCATACATAGTTATTAGAATATTATTGACTATATTCCTTACGATGTATTTTACATCCCCATGATTATTCTGTTACTACTAACTTATGCTTCTTAATCCTTTTACTTTTTTCACCCATCTCCTTATGCCCCATCCCATAAAGCAATCATCAAAATGTTCTCTGTATCTGAGTCTATTTCTGTTATGCTTATTCATTAAATTATTTTGTTAGATTCAATTATTAATAGATATATATTTATTGCCATTTATTATTTACTAGAGGCCCAGTGTAAAAATTCATGCATGGGTCTGTGTATGTTTCTCAGTGCAGCCTGCACCCTTTCCAATAGGGAACCCATCAGAATCAGTCCTAAACAGGCAGTTGGAAATCCTTCTCACAATCAAGGAATGCTTGCTCCCAACAGCTTGCCTGCCTGCCTGCTTGATTGCCCCTAACTGCTTCTGCCTGCCAGTATGATCACCCCCTAACCACTCCCCTGCCAGCCTGATCGACACCTAACTACTCCTCTGCTGACCTGATTGCTTCTAACTGCCCTCCCCTGCTGGCCTGGTCCCTCCCAACTGCCCTCTCTTGCTGGCCATCTTGTGGCAGTCATCTTGTGTTCACAGGGAGGCAGCCATATTTGACCACATGGGGGCGGCCATTTTGTGTGTTGGAGTGATGGTCAATTTGCATATCACCTCTTTATTATATAGGATTTTTTTAATCTTTTCTTCATTTTCTTAAAGAAGACTCTTTATTTAATACTGTTTTGGTGGTGATGAACTCCTTTAGTTTTTTTTGTCTTGGAAACTCTTTATCTGTCCTTTAATTCTAAAAGACAGCTTTTCTGGGTATAGTAATCTTGGTTGTAGGTCCTTGCTTTTTATCACTGTGAATATTTCTTGCCAATCCCTTCTGGCCTACAAAGTTTCTGTTGAGAAATCAAGTGGCAGTTCTATGGGAGCTCAATTGTAGGCAACTAATTGCTTTTCTCTTGATGCTTTTCTGATTTTAACCTTCAACCTTTTGCATTTTGATTATGAAGTATCTTGGTGTGGGCCTCTTTGGGTTCATTTTTTTGGGACTCTGCACTTTCTGGCATAATGTATTATTTGAACATGAAGATTGGCCTCAAGCCTTTTGGCAGGAGATGATTGAGAAAGATAGGCTCAGTAGGTACTGAGAGAAAGTGGTATGCTAGTGCTGTAGTTTCTGGCTGCCTTATCATTAGATAAGCTTCTGCCTCCCAATCAGCCACTCCAAAAAATACTAGTATTCCCTAGTTGTTGAGATTGGGAGCTGGGCATAGGGAAGAAACTACAAAGATTTCCAGTATGAATCTGTTCACAATTAATCACTTCCTTTGCAAACTGAAGGTACTGGAGTTAAATACTCTGTATAATCTTTGCTAGGAGGCAAAATAACGTCATATTGATCCTCATTGTCCTGAGAGTTGGTAAACTTCAGGATGCTCCCAATTTGGACCACCTGCTACAGAGCTTTATAAAATGCTTTCAATAAATATTTGCTTCATTTGGTGTTACTGATTTTTACATTAAAATATCTACCTTTAAAAATTATCTTACATGCATTTTTTTACTACTGAAAACCCCAAACTTTTCAAAGGAAAGAAGTAGGATTTAAAATAATTACCTTTGGTTTTAGATTGGCCATAGGGTCCAAGGTTTCACCAATCTATAGAGGAAATGACAAGTGTCTGTTACAAAACTATTTTAACAGTATTCATCTAATTTTTATTATGATATTCTTGAGCATCCAAACCTGCTTTTTATTAATGTTCCTAAATGTTTGGACATGATTTTGTCCAAAATTCCTAGAAAACTACTGTATTCATCAAACTTCATGAAAAAAAAATGTTGTTAATATTATCCTATCTGTTTTGGAATTTTACCTACACTTCGAGATGTTGCTTTTATTATATCTTAAGATCAAGATATAATGATGAAGAATACATTAATATATTGATAATATTGCCAATGGTGGGAGAGTAAATTGGTACAACTCTTTTGGATGGCAATTAGAAGAAGTCTACCAAAATTTAAAATATGTGTAACTTTTGAAGCAATAATTCTCCTCTAAAAAATTATCCTGTCAAAAATATTTTACAAGTGTGTAAGGCAATGTATATAGAATGTTCACTGTAGTATTATTTGTATTATGATAAAAGAATCAGAGACAACCAAAATATTCATTAATATAAGAACAGTTAGATAAAGTATGGCACAGCCATTAAAATAAATAAGAATGATGTGGAAAGATGCCCACAATATATTGATGAGTATTAAAAAAAATGCAAGCAAGTTGAAGAACAAGATGCATGGTATCTCTCTATTAAAATTTACATACATGCAGTGACAAAGGATCTAGAAGAATACAAACTTACCTGTACAATGATAGATGAGGAATGGGTCTGGGAGTCTGGGGAATGAATTTTATTTTTGACTTTAGATCCTTTGTAGTTGAGTAATTTTTTTTAGTAAGTAAAAATTCTTCTTATTAAAATATTTATAATTTATTTTTCAGGATTCAATGAATACATGCATTGGGAATCTGTAGTTTTAAAATATCCACTATCATTAATCATAGAATATTTCATTTTAAATAATGAAAAAAAAGAGATTATTAAATACTGGATTAAAATGAGAAATATAAGACTGAATATCAGAATAAAATCCATTTAGAAAAGTTAAAAGTAATTGTTTTATAATGATTTTCTCAATCACATTATGCATCTAGATTGGCTGCTTGGGTTAAAAAGCAAAATTTTACTCAAGCTAGCTTTTAAAAGAGGCTTTATTTTGGAGAATAAGCATAGACTGGAATTGAAATTTTGGAAAGTAAAGAGTTCCTATAGACAGGTTTTTGTCTTCTCTCTGTGTCAAACATGCTTTTGTTTGAAAGCAAGAAAAGCAATCATACTGGTTCAAACAATAAGTGGTACTGAGTGGTTTAAGTTTAAAAAAAACAACAGGCAGATCTATAACTTCAGAAGCAGCTTGATCTAGCAGTTCCTAAATATCACTAAAGCCCGTGTCTTTTTATCTTTGTCTCTATTGTTATTTCCATGATGTCAACTTTATTCCAAGGTTGACCAACTTTGTGGTTACCAGGAGTTCTCAGAAATACACCTTTCTTATTTCAAGCTGAGGAGAGAGGGCATCCTTTCTAGAATTTATAACAAAAATCTTGATATGCACCATAATTGCTTGGACTGCATTCCCACCCTTAAGCCAATCTCCATGGCCACATGGCCAGCTGGTTATGTGCTTGTTGGCCTAGCATGGGTCATTGTTTCACCCTGATAGAATGGTTGAAGTTGCATGCTCAGAATCACATAGTTGCCTAAATGATAATCAGAGTTGCTAAGAAGAGAATCAATGCTGGGAAGACAATCTAGGAGTGCTCATTGTGTCTCCTAAAAGCATACCTGCTTCTCCGTGGCCACAAGCTCCATGTTCCTGCCTCCACTGGTCTGTTTCTCCTGTTTACCCTATTTCTACTCCTTTATAATGTCCATGTTTACTTGGTAATCATAATCTCTGTCTGCTTACTCCCCACTTCCACCTATCGTATTATCACTTTTCAACTTCCACTTCCACAGTGTAATTCATATCTCTAAACTGAGATGACTACTGGCCCCACTCATTTTTTAAAACCAGACCACAGGTATTGGGTGTCTTGAATTAGGTGTACACCGCTGGTCCAATGCTCTGTAAATGAGAGTGAAGTTTGGATAGTCCAGTCACATGGTCCAAAACATGACAGCTTGAGTAAGAAGGGCTATGGGCAGGTCTTTTCCTGTGGATGGAAATGTAGATATGGAACATTGTCTCAAAGTTTGAATAAAAAAATAAAAAAAAGACTACCTTTTCTTATGGGACCTTTGAGATATATATATATATATATATATATATATATATATATATATATATATATTTAATTTCACTTTCCTTTTAGTTTCTTTCATAGTTTGCTATTTGTTTGCTTGCATTTTGGGACTTAATTGGGACAAATATTTGTCTTTTGAAAGTTGGGTTGATTTTTGGAAACAGCCAGAAATTATAGAGAGCTGTTTCTGATTAAGGGTAATGAAGGTAGGTATTATAAATTTGTCAAAAATGAGGGGTGACTATAAAAAAGATAAATTATCTTTTGTTGTTCATAAATTGACCCTGAAGGTAATTCCAAAAGGAATTTTAAAAGTGCTTTGAGCAAAAATGACAGCACATTAAATAATTGTGTTATATTCCTGAGGTGATTGCTTCATTTGAAGGACAAAATTCAGGTATTTGTTCAGGTTCGTGAGCACGTGTGTGCACGCCACATTGTTACACTGTGATTAATCTTCATTCCATAGAAATGATGGAAACACTGGTCTCAATCTAAGTTCAGGAAGAGCTGATATTTAGTACATAAGCCTTGGAACAGTGGTATTGGGTATTCATAACTGGGATTCCTTCCAATTGGGTCTGATGTGTATTGGTAACTATCAATAAACTAGTGATCTGTGCATGGTTTCATGCACATTGAAGGAAATTAATTAGAAGGTGCCCAGCGAGGCAGGACTGGGTAAGATAGGCTGGACACACCCTGGAGCCAACCTCCTGCGGTCCCTCCCTGGCCAGCCGCACCTGGGGTGGTGCCTTGGATCAAAGGGCATATGCAGAGTGAGCGGGGTCCCTCCAGTAGGTGAGGTCCCTCAGCCTGGCCTGCTAGGATCAGGCTAAAACCAGCTCTCTGAAATCTCCTGAGCAACTCCAGAGTGCGAAAGGGCATTCTGCAAAGTTGCTGTCATACAGGATGTGGAACACAAATGCAAAGGTGCAGTAAACCAGATTTGGGGCTGACAGTGCCCCAGCAACAACATAACCCATGGCCAAGGGGCAATCACATGGGCCCATGAGAAATTGGGCTCCCTCCTCTCTGTTTTGGGGTGTATCACTGAAGAACCGCAGCTTCCAAGTCACTGCACCTTGGAAGCTCCTGTATTGACTGTCTGCCCCCTGTGGTCAGTGTGTGTCATAGCTACTGATCAGATAGACACTTAGCATATTAGCCATATATATATTTATATAGACTAGAGATATAGACTAGAGGCCCAGTGCATGAAATTTATGCACAGGATGTGTGTCCCTCAGCCCAGCCTGCACCCTCTTCAATCTGGGACGCTTCCAAGGATGTCTCACTGCCCATTTAGGCCTGATCCTTACTGCAAGCCTGGTCACCCTTAACTGCCCTCCCTTGCAGGCCTAGTCACCAATAACTGCCCTCCCCTGCAGACCTGGTCCCCCCAACTGCTCTCCCCTGCAGTTCTGGATCCCCTCCAACTTCCCTTTCCTGTAGGCCTGGTCCCTCCCAACTGCCCTTCCCTGCTGGCCATCATGCATGGGGCCTATGGTGGTTTGCAGCCCTGCCACACCTTCCGGTGACCCAAGCAGAGGCCCTGATATCTGGGATTTATTTATCTTCTATAATTGAAACTATGTAGCCTTAAGCAGAAAGTAAGAAGGGCTATGGGCAGGGCTTGAATAAAAAAAGGAGGTCAGGGCAGGCGGAAAGCTTGTCTTCCTCCATTGCTGGGGAAACCCAAGCCTCCTGCTATCTCTGTAGCTGCAGCCATCTTGGTTAGGTTAATTTGCATACTTGCTCCTGATTGTCTAGTTGGTGTGGCTTGTGGGTGTAGCGAAGGTTTAGTCAATTTGCATATTACTCTTTTATTAGATAGGATAATTTATGAACATTTTAAATATCACCTCTGATTTGGGCTTCTATCATCAATCACTAACTCCTGTTCAGTAAAGAGAAGAAATTGTGGACTATTCTGTGGGACACATAAATACCTCAGTACAACTCAAAGGCCAGGATTAGGTCATGACTAGTCCAGAAAAGGTGTGTAAGAGGTGAATCCAAATTATTATTGTGTCTCTAATCTATACTAATAAAGAGTAATATGCAAAGTAGGCCAGACATCTTCTGGACATCCTTCTGGACAAAACCATTGGCAGGGGCTGAGGCAGAACTGGTTAGAGGCTATCAGGCTGGCGGATGAGAGCAGTTAGGGGCAACCAGGTCTGCAGGAGAGGGCAGTTAGGAGAGATCAGGCCAGCAGGCAGAGGTGGTTAGGGGTGACCAGGGAGGCAGGGGAGCAGTTAGGGGCAAATAGGCAGGCAGAGTAGCAGTTAGGGGCTATCAGGCTGGCAGGTAGAGGTGGTTAGTGGCTAAAAGGCAAGCAGGCAGAGAGGTTAGGGGTGATCAGGCAGACAGGAGAACAGTTAGGGGCATCAGACAGACAGGCAGGTGAGTGATTAGGAGCCAGTGGTCCTGGATTGCGAGTGGAATGTCTGACTACCTGTTTAGGCCCTATCCCACATCCTAAACCGGTCATTGGATATCCTCTGAGGGGTCCCATATTGGAGAGGGTGTAGGCTGGGGTGAGGGACCTTCCCTCCATCCTTTCTATGTATGAATTTCATGCACTGGGCCTCTAGTATTATTATATTTGCTATGTTTCCAGAAGACCTTGGATTTCTTAAGATTTCCACTAAGAACTAAAGACATTTGAGAACAACAATCTAAATATCATGGCCTTCACTAGTACTCTTTGTTGAGTACTTTCTACAGAAACATGGGGGATGTGGAACAGGCAGTATTACCCCCAAGGTGATTACCATGAGGAAGTGGAGGTGTTTCACTTCTGATGAGCTATTTAGGGGAGAACTGTTTTTTTGCCATCATTATTTAGAATGATTTCTTCTTTCCTCCTCATACAATAATATCCATTTCCTCATACATTCTTTTCATTTCATAAATTTATTTTAAATTTTATTTTTTAATTGCCCTCACATACAATATTATATTTCTTTTAGGTATACAAGATAGCAATTAGACATTTATACACCTTACAAAGTCACTACACCATAAGTTTAGTATCTGTATAAAACCATATATAATTATTACATTAGTATTAACTATATTCCCTATGCTTTGCTTTATATCCCTATGACTATTATTATAATTGGCAATTAATAATTCTTAATCTTCTTCACTTTATTTATTCATGCTTCCAATTTTCCGCCCATCTGGTGATCACCACTTAATTCTCTGTATTTATGAATTTGCTTCTGTTTTGTTTATTCACTTATTTTGCTTGGTAAATTCCATTTATAAGTGAAACCATATGATATTTATATTTCTCTATCTGACTTATTTCACTCAGCATAATACAGTGTAGGTCCATCCATGTAGTTGTGAATAGTAAGGTTTTATTTCTTTATCATGGCTGAGTAATATTCTCTTGTAAATATGTACCACATCTCTAACCAGATGTTTAAAGGACATTTAGGTTTCCATTAATCACAAGTTAATATCAGGCAGGAAAAGAGTGCACGAACAGAAAGGCCATATACGTGGTGAGGTATTACCATAATATAATAAATATATTTTAAAAAATCAATTGAGACTTGAGTTTGAATTTTGGCCCAGGGAGCAACTAACTGTATTGCCTTGAGGAAAACCTTTGGAAAGTTTTTCACTTCTTTCAAAGTCTGTTTCATTATATGTGTAAAATAGACAATATCAAATGAATTAATACATACTATACAAAGTACTCTCATAGTCAACTTCTTATAGTTCCACATAAAACCTTAGTAATTAAAAAGGGCATACCTTTCACCTTAATCTAATCCATGTTATCATTTGTCATTTTTATTCATACAATATTTGTGAAGGTCCTTCTATGTTCTAAGATCTCAGTTATCCTCATTAGGACAATAGCAGGTAATATGCTTTTACAACCTACTCCAATTCCACGTACAACAATTTTTACCCTTCAACATTGCCCCTAATGTTGATTTTTACCTGCTTTTATCTACATGAAAATATTGTAGGATTTTCCTTAGAAATTAGACTTTTGTTAGGGATGAGCCTGAGTCCGGCAGAGACACACTTGTCATAGGAGATTGTGGGTGTTGGCGGGGGTTGGGGGTGTGGGGCAATAACTAGACATCCCAAGTTGATAATTTATAATTGATCCAGAAGCCTCATCCTACATTTATCCTGAAGTCCTCATCTATGTTCTATTGTTTAATGAAAGAAGAAATTAATTAAGAATATGTGCAAGAAAGCCCATGGGTTCCATTTTAACATAAAATAAAATGCTTACACCTAGTCGAGTGGCTTTAACAGTGTAGTGCAACCACAGGGATGGTGGCAACCTTAAAAAGCATGGCCCAGGCCAGAGGGGTGTGTGTCTGAATACTTTTTCCACCACCTATCTTGTTTTGTTTACGGTTAGTTGAGTATGGTATACATGAGGTCATGGTTTTCAGTTTAATCATTTTTGGGGCCTTCAGCATCAGTTTGGTTCAGGGACACAGTTGAAATTCTGAACTCCAGTTAGGCATTTTGCAAATCCTGCTACTGGTCATGAAGCCAGCATTTCTTTCTCATAGCACTTGTCCCGGTTTTATTTGTTTATATGGCACCTTTATTTAACAACTGATGAACTCTCTGGGAGTGTACATTACTCTTTTTTTGTTTCTCTAGAGACTAGTACAGTGTCTAGATGGTCAATAACTGCTTATTGAATAAATGAATCCATGAACAATAATGGCAAAGGCACAAGAACTGTTCCTGGCTTAAGCTAAATCTATTACCACAATTATTAAACTATTATAGTAGTGTGAAAATCAATCAACTTTCCTTTCCACAATTGTGGGTTCAGGTAGTATCTCCACTGAAAAAGAATGACTCATTGACCTGAGGTTGGTTCTAGTTTCCTGATTAATTTTCTGTTTCCAGGTAAAATTTTGGAAGCCCTTTTTAATGCTGCCTGCTATTCTTAGGACCCTCAGGTCATTGCCCCACATAGTGATACCATCTCATTAGTTTGGCAGAAAGGTGAGATTTACAACTTCTGTAGGAGTTTTCCTGTACAGAGTAACAGCAAAGGAAGCTGTAACTGCTTCAATTAGCACAACATATTTGCTTTCCTTCCGGCTTCCATAAATTCTTAGGATGACACAGAATCAACATTTCTGATGATTATGTCTGGCTTGTAAATTGTCCTCCAAACTGTCACCTTTTCGTCCTAGCACCACACCTGGAGGACTTAGCTATAGAATAGCCCTGATCTATGGCCTTAGAGTCAAGGTTAATTGATGGCAAGGTTACATAATTTCCAGTTTCTTTCAAGTTATGCCTTAGGAATTCTACTAGGTTCTTTTTTTCAGAAGTATTTGTTTTGTTTTGTTTTTTGTTTGTTTGTTTTTACTAGAAAACTTTGTATTGTCAAGAGCTCTATTATAAGACTCAACTGAAAATTCTTTAAAAAATGTCAAAGTTACACTTAGCTCCTTCGAAACTGGAGTCTCAAAAAAAGGACCCGATAGTGATTGCTTACAGCAGGTAAGTCACAGCTGTTCTTGAAACTCATGAAAATTCCAAGTACTTCAGTGTGAATAAATATTCAAAAAAGTATTTATTTATTAGTTAATTCAGGTATGGTAAATAACCAAAAAGGAAATACATTTTATTTTTAATTTCAAGATAGAAAAGTAAACAGAATCCTATATATTACATTTCTGTGGACATTCAGAATTAAAGAGTAGCTCTTTTGACTAAATGTCTCTATACTCCTTAGAGGTTACCAAAGAAAATATTTTATATTAGGACACATTTGAAGGAATGAGGAGAATGCAAACTATCTATTCAGGTTGACATTCATAAATTATCTTGAACAAGTTATAATGTATACTAGAGGTCTGGTGCATAAAATTTGTGCACAGGGGGTGGTCCCTCAGCCCAGCCTGCACTCTCTCCAATCTGGGACCCCTCGGGAGATGCCTGACTGCCTGTTTAGGACCGATCCTGCCTGGTCGCCCCTAACTGCAACCCTGCCAGCCTGGTCACTCCCATATCCCTCCCTTCCCCTGTCAACCTGATTGCCCCTAACTGCCCCCTCCCCTCTGCCAGCTTGGTCACCCCACACACCCTGCTATTCAGTGGTCTGTCTAGTTGTTTTGGTCTATGACAGCCCCTGGCTTTTTATATATTAGGATAGGAAATTGTAGGTAAGTTCTGAAAACTATTACTTAATTCTATTTTTTTTAATATATATTTTATTGATTTTTCACAGAGAGGAAGGGAGAGGGATAGAGAGCTAGAAACATCGATGAAAGAGATACATCAACCAGTTGCCTCCTGCACACCCCCTACTGGGGACGTGCCCGCAACCAAGGTACATGCCCTTGACCAGAATCGAACCTGGGACCCTTCAGTCCGTAGGCCGACGCTCTATCCACTGAGCCAAAACGGCTTCGGCTACTTAATTCTATTTTAAATTAGCTCAGAATTTGATCAAGAAAAAATTTACATTTTTTGTGGAAGGGTAAAATTGGCATTAAGGCTATCCAATGAGAGGAATGAAAGAAGAAAGAAAAGAAGAAAGGAAGGAAGAAAGGAAAAAGAGAGTGAAAGAGAGAGAGGAATTGCTTACTTGTAGGCTCCCTATGGCTGCACATTGTATCTATTTTCCCAGCAATGCTCATCTCTCTCAATCTGGCTCTCACCTGAGCTTTCTCATTCTTATTTGGCAGACTTCCCTGAGGAACCATCATCTCCAATAAAGGGATTTTAAAAGACTAATAATCCAAGGCAAAGACCAACAGATTGGGTCCTGCTTCTTAACCCCTTGAATGTTATGAATTCAAATAAATTTATTATCCCAAAGAAGAATGTTTGCTCATTGTAGCAGTAAAGCATTTGCTTCCATCATCTTGCGCAATCACTGTTTTAATCTGACCAAAACATTTATAAAATTTTTCTGTCTTTGTGAAGTAGAAGTTTAAAAAAATGACTAAATAGACCACAATTGGGAAACTTTTAGGATTACCTAGATTTGTCTCTAAAACAATATTGTTTTCAATCTTGGAGAAATAAATATGGAAAGTCTTTAAATCACTTGACAAAGTACCCAAACTACTTCCTGTTAAAAGCCAGGAGACAGCTTTTGCTCTATCTGAGTGTGTATTTGCTTTTTCTAAATAGAGAGCAGTCATTAGGAAGGGTTTTTCCTATTGTCATTATTGTAATAGGCCTGCAGTAGAGACTGTGTAAACAACATGTTTTGGGGTAAGATTTTTATGGATTTCAAGTGTTTATTTTGACTCCAGAATGTATGCTCCTCTTTTCCCTCCCTAGTAACCATAATTTCTATTTTGTGAAATATGTATTTCTTAGGAAACAGGCTCTTCTCCTGACATTAGGGTTAGAGCATGTAAACCAGGCCAAGCCTGTGAATGCATTCCCTGGCTCAGTTGCAATGATGTTGGAGGGGCTATATGACTAAAGCTGGTCCAATCGGAGGACAATCATGACTTGCTAGAAATGCTGAAATAATGGTCTTTTTCTTCTTGGACAAGAAAGAGGAAGCAGGTAGGTCCAGGAGATTGGTAACCTCAACTTAGGAGTCCTCTTTAGGGAGAAGTGACATTACAAAAGGCAGAAGAGAGAAAAATTGGAAATAGGTCGTTGGTGGGAGTATTGAATGACTGGATTAAACCTTAATATTTGCCATATTTCTGCAGTATAAATTATTTTTTTAATTTAAATTAGTTTGAGTTATGTTTCACTTAATTGTAATTTGATACATTTCAATTGATACTATAATAAGTACTGGAAGGCAGCATGGTTGTAGGAGAGGAGTTAGTGACACACTCGTGGTAAGTCAACTATGAACTTACCACGAGTGTGTCATTAACTGGGTTTGTCTCCCTCATCCATGCACAGGTATCAAAAGCTTTCATTTTCAGAGATAATGAAATCTCTGAAATCTCTACCCTCATAAAAGTGAGTATAAATATTTATTTGTTGTATTGAGATGATCAAAGGCAAAGTTTTAGGAAATATGAGCTATTTACTGGTGTGTGTGTGTGTGTGTGTGTGTGTGTGTGTGTGTGTGTGTTTATATGTGCTGATGGAAAATGGTTCTGTGAACTAGAGTATGTTTATGTATCACCGTTGGCCTCCATACACTCCCCACCATGTAAATTCCAATGGGCAACAGAGAGGAAGCGTGGAAGGTGACAGTATTGGAGAGAGGGGATCTGAGTTAGGCTGCATAATTGAGTAACAGGTAGAGTGTGTGGAATAAAAGATACTATATTTAAAAATAACGAGCTATTTAAAAAAATACCTTTTACCAAAGAGATTTTTAAAAAGATAAGACAGTAAAAAGTCATGTCATATATCAGGCATCTAAAACAACATTTTATCTTACCCGTGCAAGGACATGCCACAGCAATTTAAGCAGAGAGAAAGGCGAAGCCTGAGGCCTGGAAGGATTCTGAGAAATGAACGAGAGCAATCTGAGGTATGCAGAAATGCAGAAAGCTTTGCCTTCGTCGGCATTTCTAAACCTGGTGGGATCATTTTTATAACCAGAATGCAGGCAGTCCTATCAGGGCATTAGAATTCAAGAGTGCTAATTTTGGGGAATTAAAATAAGAATCTAGTGAGTATGGTATTGAAGGAGGGAATACTAAGACCCAGGAGAAGGGCAGGCTGCTGGAGAATCCACCATAATTAAAGCAGATTACAATTGCTCTGAGAAAAGAAGAATGCAAAGAATAAGAGTATCCAACGTGCCTGATCAAGACTGATGGGACAGGGGCTCTGTAATGGCAGTGAGGAAATTGGGAGGGAACCCTAGAGAAATTTCTCTTAATACCTATTCTTTTTTTTTTTTAAGAGGAAATGATAATTATGATAAAACCAGAACGAATAAGCTAAATAAAGGAGCTAAGTTGAAGAACAGCCATTTGCACCTCATATGGAAAGCAAAAGCAAGCAAGGCAACTACTATAAATCAGAATAAATGAGATAATGCTTTGTTATTAAACTTCTTTAAAAAAAGGGGGCATGAAAAAACACTTTAAAAAATACTGACACTTCTGTTAGAGTCACAAAGCAGGAAAAAAATTTGAACAGGTACACTGACATATTTGGAAATCCACAGATCTAGATGACGGACATAAAACAGCTGATAAGGAAGACAGATGTTTAGACGCACTGGTTTTTACTCTCTGTGAAAAGTGGGAAAGAGAGTGTGCAGGAGACTTTGAATATGTTTGATACTTCCTCTCCCCTTTCATTCAATTTTTTATAGAAACTACGTAAAGTTACCTGTACTTTCTATATAATTATAAAATAAAATAAAACACACTGGTCAAGACTTTAACTGAGGAATGTTAACGATTAAGCAAAAGTGTGTAATGTGGAAAGAAGATAGAGTATATCTAAACACTATGGATATAAACAAAGAAAATACTCTTGGGAAGCACTGACTATATCACCTTAATGAAATTAAAAATCATCCCACTCAACTTGATACATCTAGAGCATGACAGTGGCCATCACCCACAGAAATGGCTGTACAGCAGATAATCCTCAGCAGGTCCACATGATGATCTAAAAAAAAAAAAAAAGGTGCACATGTGTATCAGCTACCTTTTCATATTTGTGGAATGTTATGGTTTGGTTGACCTTTATGGGCAATTCCTACCATCAACTGTGATGCAATCTAATTGTAAGCAAGGTAAAGCACATGTAAAAATAGCTTGCAGTGTAAAGCAGTAAATGTTAAGTGCACTTTAGGCTGAGGAGTTTAGATCACAGATGGAACCAGATTTGAGGACTCAGATTCAGGAGTTCACTGAATTCTAGGCAGGAGTGAAGGAGAAGTTAACACACAACAATGAGTCTCTCAATCTACCTATAGTAGAAGAATTCAAAGTGGGTACTGAGATCTCATCAAACATAAGAAATTATTTAAAATGAATTATAAGCTTGAAAATAAAATATAAAACAATGAAACTTCTAGAAGAGAACAAGAGCAAATATTGCCATATTGTCATAATCTTGGGAAAGGAAAGATTTAAGACACAAAAAGCAATTATCCTATCTAATAAAAGAATATGCTAATTGACTCTCACACCACCCCACAGGTAATAAGGATGGAATATGCTAATTGACTGTCTCACCCTCAAAGATGGTGGTGCCCACAGCCACAAGATGGCAGCACCCAGGTCCCTCAGCCCCACGTGGGTGGCAGGAGCGGGGCAAGACCAGGCCGTCCTCCAGATGGACCAGGCTGCTCTGTGCCTGCCTCAGGAGTCCCCCAGTCCCTCAGCCCTCCAGCTGCCCAGAGCTGACCCGAGGCACAGGCAAGACTCAGATGTTGGCTGCCCAGCTGCCCAAGGCTGGCCCAAGACACAGGCAAGCCTCAGATGGCAGCTGCCTAGTCACCCACGGCCACCCAAGCCTCAGGAAACCAGGGCTGGCCAAGGCTTGCACCACTGGCAGTGGCAGCAGCAGAAATGTGGTGGTGGGGTATTGCCTTCCCCTGATCACCAGGTCACCTCTGGCCCCTGAGGACTCCCGAATTATGAGAGGGGGCAGGCCGGGCTGAGGGACCCCCCTCCAGTGCATGATTTTCATGCACTGGACCTCTAGTCATAAAATAAAAGGTTGATAAACTGAACTACTTGTCAATGAAAATATGTCATTAAAAGAATAAATAGACAAACCACAGACTGAGAGAAGATATTTGCATAGCATTATATCTATATTTATATGTGCATAAATATTTAAATATATGTAAAGTATCTGGCAAAGAGCTCATATTTGGAATATATAAAGAGATTCTACAGAACAATAAGAAAAAAGATTTGAACAGACACTTTATAAAAATGATATTCAAATGGCTAATACAGATAGGAAAATGTGGCCAATATGATTGGTCAGCAGAGAAATCAAAATTAAAATCATAATAAGATACTACTATGCATTTAGCAGAATGGTGAAAATTAAAACTTACAATACCAAGGGTTGACAAAGATGTGGAACAAATGAAATTTTCATACATTACTTGTTAGTTCGAGTATAAATTATTTCAACTAGTTTGGAAAACTGGTAGTTTCCATGAACCCGAATACTCATGCAGCATTTGACCCAGAAACTTTACTTCTAGGAACATACCCAACACAAATAAGTGAGTATGTTTACAAAAAGACATATACAAGAATATCCATTGAGTTTTATTCATAAAAGCCCTCAACGAGAAAAAAACATTTGTCTATCAAAAAAGATTAAATAATTAAGTTGTGCTATATTCACATGGTGGAATACTGTGTGTATTAAAACAAACAACTCTATAGTGATATTATGTTGAATGGAAAAATAAGGCTGAGTGAAGATAGATGGACACAAAAGAGTACACACCATATAAGTGCATTTGTGGGAAGTTCAGAATAGGCAAAACTAATCTCTGGTGATAATGGTCAGAATAGCGGTACCCTTTGGGGAGCATAGTCTGGCAGGGAAATGAGGGAGATTCCTAGGGGGACTAATAATTGTTCTTCAACTTTATTTCTATAACAGTTTCTTGGGTGGATAACATATATAAAAGTGTACTGAGTTGTGTACTTTACTGTATGTAATTCACCCCCCCCCCCCCAGTTAAGATAGTAGTGGAAAATACATTTGAAGAGAAAATTAAACAAAAATGGCACATATTAAGTGTCTCACAAAATCTATACTAATAAAAGGGTAATATACTAATTAGACCAAGAGACCTTCCAGACATTATTCCAGACAAAGCTATGGTGGCAGGGCTGAGGCAGAGGAAGTTAGGGGTGATCAGGCCAGGAAGGAAGGGCAGTTGGGGGTGATCAGGCCAGCGGGGGTGGGGGGCAGTTGGGAGTGAGCAGGCCAGCAGTGGGGGTATTTGGGGGTGAGCAGGCTGACTGTCAGACATCTTTCAAGGGATCCCATATTGGAGAGGGTGCAGATCAAGCTGAGGGACACCCACCCAATGCACAAATTTTGTGCACTGGGCCACATATAAAATCCTAATATGCAAATTGACTGAACAGCAGAACAATTGAACAACTGATCATTATGATGTGTGCTGACCACCAGGGGGCGTGCATGGAACATAGCAGGCATCAGCAGCAGGCAACAGAATGCAGAACATGGTGGGCATTGGTCGTGGTGGGATGGTGGAGCAGGTAAAGGGGGGTACCAAACCAAGGTGGGGCACCAGTCGCTGTCATAAGGGCAAGCCTCTGATGGTTACTGAAAATCTTTTCCACCGCACGCCACGGTCCCACCCAGCACTTGTACCTGCTGCTGGTCCCGTGTGCACCCACTGCCAGCACTGTCCCTGCTCACACCTCCAGCCAGCACTGGATCCACCAGTCACACCTGCTGCTGGCACCTGGTGCCAGTCCTGATCGCTTGACACCATCAGCGGGTGCAAGTGGCAACTGCAAGCCCTGATTGGCCCTCAGGGCTTCTCCACCTCCCACTGTTCCTGAGGGGTGATTGAGATAGCAGCTGCCACTCACACCTGGTGCTGGCACTGGCCTCAATGGCTCTATGACAGCACAGATGTGCACTGTCAGCATGTGGGAGTGGCAGTGGTAGGAGCAGGACTGCCAGACAACAGGGAACCTGGGGCCACAGTGGGAGGGAGGGACCAGGTAGGGGTGTGGAAGACCCGCCCCTGTACTCACTGCAGCCTCACAATTTACAGTTCCTTTCAAGGTCCACAAATTCATGCACTGGGCCCCTAGTAGATAACACATGCACTGAGTGGCCAGACCATTATGATCTCTGAATGCATAATCTGGCCACTCAATGTGTGTGTGTGTGTAATATATATATATATATAGATATAGATAGATATAGATATAGATATAGATATAGATATAGATATAGATATAGATATAGATATAGATATAGATATAGATATAGATATATAGATATATAGATATATAGATATATAGATATAGATATATATATAGATATATCTATATCTATCTCTCTCTCTCTCTCTCTCTCTCTCTCTCTATATATATATATATATATATATATATATATTTTTTTTTTTTTTTTTTTTTCCTGTGCCATTTTGTTCAAGCCACAGTAGGGCTTTACTTAGGCCTTTTCTATGGTGATGAATCTTCTTTCCCCTTTCCCACATATATATATTAGAGGACTGGTGAATGAATTCATGCATGGGTGGGGTCTGGCCAGCCTGGTCAGGGGGAGGGGCCATGGATGGTTGGCTGGTCTGCCTACTGGTTGAATTCCTGGTCGAGGGGACAATTTGCATATTAACCTTTTATTATATAGGATATACACTGAGTGGCCAGATTATTATGCATTCAGAGATCATAATGATCTGGACATTCAGTGTGTGTATTTCTTCCCACATCCTTTCAGGGGTTAGGGATCTAAATGTGGACTGGCTTGAAAGACAGGATAAGAGTGTGGATACTATTTTGTGGGTAATAAGAAGCCATTGCAGACTTTTGGGGCAAAGTTGATGTCTTAGAAAGATTAACCAGTTAGAAAAGAGTTTGAAAGGAGTGGGGAAAAAAAGAAGAGGAGCAAAGAAACTCCTAGAGAGGTAGCTATGAAAATATAGCAAGAGTACAGTGTTCACATGAAATCACTTGTTTTCCAAGCTGAGGTTACAACAACAAATCAGTTTTAGTTTTTAAAGCAATTGCTTTAAATCCCATTTGCATTTATGTTCAGGAAGTTTAGTATTTCACTTTTGAGGTCCACCCAATTTTGAATTGTCCAGGAACTCTGGGGGATTGCACTGTCCGGAGGATGACAGACGATTCCATGTATCGGCCCCACACTCGTGGGGATACAGTGGGGCCAGCATGTCTTTCCCAGGAAATCAAAATAACAGATTTAATTTCAATTTTAGTTGCATAGCTATATTTTTCTTCAAACCCAACACTGTTCCAGAGTGGCTAGGTCCAGAGGGCCTTTCAGACACAGGTATGAACTATGCTGGAACCAGTTCTGCAACCCAACCTTTAGGTGTTTGTATTGAGGTCAAGTCACAGCCAGTCCCCATGTCCCTAGACTTACTAGCAGGTTTGACTTTGGGGTCTCTGGGGACCTCTCTTGTAAGTGGACCTTCAACAGCACAACTGTAATCCAATGAAAGCTACCCCTTACCTTGAATCTTAAAGAAACAGCCTTGATTTTCTTATTAAAATTGGTCAACTCCACTTCCAGAACTTTCTATATTATGGATCCCAAAAGGTGCCATTTTGTTCAAGCCACAGTAGGGCTTTACTTAGGCCTTTTCTATGGTGATGAATCTTCTTTCCCCTTTCCCACATTTTCTTAACAAGAGGGGCTCACTCAAGTGGAGCCTCTCACAGTGGTGAAGATCTGCCTTGAAAGTACTAGATGTTTTCATCTTTGGGCAGAAAAGCATTTCTAGGATTGATTTAACCTCTCCAGGTAAGCAGAGTGTTATATAAATGGGCTTTGCTAGAAAACTCAGGTTAAAAAAATAAAAATCAACCTAACCTAAGCTCACTTGCTTCCATTTGGTATAGGATAAGTGATTAAAAATTCTTATGTATCATATGCTCAAACAACTGATGACATATTTTAGATAAAGAACAAATTAAATCCATATTTAGACATGCTTATTTAAAGAGGCTAACACCCCCCCCAAAAAAAAAAAATAAAATAAAATAAGTAACAAGAATCAGTATTTTCTAGATTGCATAGTGGGATAAGAACTAGACTTAGAGCTGGAAAAAACTGAGTTCAAATCCTTGCTCTGCCGTTAATTAGTTGTGTGACTTGTAATTTATTTCACATATGAAAAACATCTTCAAAGAGTTGATGTGAGCACTCAAGGAGACAATGTAATATATGAACGCATCTGGCACACATATTGTCTGCCCTACAACAAAATGTCAGACAGTGTTTGTAAACTGAAGACTGTCTGGGCTTGGGAGAGGAAGCTTTTCTATAGATGGGTTTCAAAGCCAGTAGTAAGTCTGAATTTGTTTATTCATTTGCCTTTGTTAGTGATTTGGAAAATGAGAGTAAATCATGAGGTTGAAATTTGTAAAGAAACTGAGGAGCAAATTGTAAGGTATAGTTTTATAAGAACATAAATTGTTTCAAATAGGTGACCATTTGCTTGGGCCTGCCATAGGTAACACTGGATGAGGAGGCAGAAATTGCCTTAAACACAATTAGAAACAGATCTATAGTCCTTGGTTCTCAGTGCAGGAAACAGAGACCTCTACCTTTTAAACTGCTGGGTTACCACAGTTGCATAAACTTCAACACTGTAAGGAAAAAGAAATATAGAATCCAGAGCAGAATACTGCTAAATGGTTACTAGGAAATAATTTATCAAGAAGAGATTCAAGTAAGTGTGTGTAATTCTACTGAATAATGACAGAATTGGATAAATGCATTGGATATGACAAATGTTTTCAAGTGTTTGAGATGAAGGTAAAGAAATTAAAAGGACAGAAAGTTTAGCAAAATAAACCTGATATAAAACAACATTATAAGGGAAAAGGAACTAAACTTTGACTAGGTAATACTTAGACTTGATTTTAGGAAATAAATGTGACCTTTCTGACAGTGGGAGCTTCATGTAGGAGAAGAAAACATAGAATAGAAATATCACCCATTAAAAGGTGAATAATCACCAACTCCTTTTGAAGATTTTGAAATTTTTATGCTAAATAGAATTTGGGGAGCTATGGCAGTCATTTACCAAGTTTTTTTTTTTTTTTTTTTTTTTTTTTTTTTTTTTTTTTTTTTAATTGGAAATACAAATGGTTTTTATTTTCTTCTTCAAGGTATCATGATGATTGGGTAAATGTCATTGTCCGTACATATCAACCAAGAGAAAGTCATTTCCCTTCTTGCTTTAATTTTTAATTCTTGGGCCTCTCAATGTGTACGTAGATGATCCTTTGAACATTCTGGTCTCTCCAGCTATTGATCAATTCTCTTGTGCTTTTGACTTCCAACCTATCTCAGCCACACACTTGACCTTATGATTATCAATAGCTAAAACCTCCAGATAATCTCAGTTTAATAGATTCAGTACCGGTTCTTATCTGTGCAGCTGACTCCTTCTGGTCCATCTCCAACAATTCTTTAATCTCATTGTGATCCCCATCTTTGATTCTACCAGCTTTTCTGCATCCCTCTATTTGGGGACCTTGCTTCCCTCACTGCATGATTATAGTAATGCTGCATTACTATAATCAATCTCTTGCTCATGATCTCACCTATTTTCCTCATGCCTAGAATATTTCCTATATCTATTTTTATTGTGAAGCCAGAGTAATCTTTTTAAAACTTATGTGAGATAAGTTAATTTCTTCCTAAAATGCTCCAGTGGTTTCCCCCCCTCCCCCTTTTTTTATTATAAAAAACCTAATTGCTATAATGGGAAAGCTAAACTTAGTATTTTCACATTAACTCAAGCCTCTCAAATGAGAATGAATACTCTCTGCTTGGAAATTTTCTGGCAGAAGCAAATGAATAACTTTTTTTTTTTTTTTTTTTTTTTTTTTAAATAGGAAGTCATTCCTAATTTAGAGCTTGGTGGTTCCCATAGATGAAGATCACTTAAATATAAACACATGTGACCATGAGTGAATATTAGCTGAAATAATGAACAAAGATCTAGATTTTTCAAGGACTTCAGTTATTAAATTGGTAGATATACAATATCAAATATTAAAGTATACAAAGTATGTATAGGGCATAAAATGAGATAATTTACAGGAGTCCTGAAAAATCCCTTAAATGTTTTGGGAATAAAAAACAAAATTTAGCCCTACCTGGTTTGGCTCAGTGGATAGTGTTGGCCTGTGGACCAAAGAGTCTCGGGTTTGATTCCAGTCAAGGGCACATTTTCAGGGTTGTGGGCTCCATCCCCAGAAGGGGGCATACAGAAGGCAGCCGGTCAATGATTCTCTCTCATCATTGATGTTTCCATCTCTCTCTCCCTCGCCTTTCCTCTCTGAAATCAATAAAAATATATTTTTTAAAAACCTGAAGATAAAAATATCATTTTAATTTAGAAACAGATACCTGTAGAGAAAGAATAGTACAATAAATGTAGATCTGAATAGATTATTACATGTCATCCAGAGAGATAAGTGGGTAGTATGAAAGACAGGGTAAGAGACCTGGGAGCTGGAATGAGAAGTCTAACAGATATCTAGTAGGAGTCATAAAGAGAAACTAGAGGGAATGAATGAGTTTTAATAATCAATTAACAGCTCAGAACTTCCTGGAACTGGTAAGAGTCAGCAAAATTTTATTAAGTTGTAAAAATAAGAAGACATCTACATCTAGACTAGTGTAGTGACTCTGCAATTATTGGAGACAAAAAGAAAAATCTTAATAGCAGCCAGTGAGAAAAAGAATGACAATTCTTGTAAAAGAATGACAATACCGATAGCAGAGTTTGCATCAGCAATAACAGACACAATAAAAGCAGAAAAAAATATATTGAAATAAAAAAGCTATACACCTAGAATTGTGTATCTAGTAAATTATCTTTCAAAAAATGATAATATAAAAAGGTTTTAGCATAAACAAAGCATGTTATTGCCATTTTATCATCTGCAAATCTTCATTAAAGGAACTTCTAAAGAAAGAATATGCTCCAAGTCGAATAAAAATGAGTCCAGGAGGGATGGTAGCAATGCAAGAAAAAATGAGAATATATGATTTACTAAACTCAAAAATAAGTTTTAAAGTATGTTGTCTGTATAAATTAATTTAAAATAATATTTAATTTATGGGGTTTAAAGAGACAGGATTGAAATACTGGGCCTGGCTACCACATGAGTGAAGAGTAGGGTTGATCAGAGTAAAAATGTTCTAAAACTTTTATATTATTCAGAATAAGAAATTATAAAATATATACTACATTAAGTTAGCATGCAAGTAAAAATTTCAAGTGGCCTTTAAATTATAGAACTAGTATACATAACTTTTAAACTGAAAAAGGGAAGTGTAATAATAGAAAAAAAAAATTAACTTTCTATAAGTAATAAGAAGCAATTAAAAAAAGGCAAGTTGGTAGAAACAATCTAAAAGTATCATTATGGAGGAGGATCCAAGATGGCTGCACAGGTAAACACCTAACTGCAGCCGCACACAACAATCTCAATGGAATACAACTAAAATATAAAATGGACATTGCCCAGAGCCACAGGAAGTCAACTGACTGAAATTCTACAAGAAGGAAAGAGAAAACCAGAAGGAAAATCAGAGAAGCTGTAAAAGCCTAAGGTACCGAGACAGGCTGTGCGCAGGCGCACAGAGAGGACAGAGGACGGAGCAGGAGAGGAGGGGAAGGCTGGGTGCTTGCATGGAGTTCCCAAGCAGGAAGGAAATAAAAGCCCTGGACTGGGCTGAACCTCAGAACCAGCAAAGCTGAGCCCCAGTGCTAGGCCAGACCCTGGGGACCCAGGCTCAAATAGAGGGAGACGGGGCTGTGAGGCGGAATCCCAAGGGAGCGGCGAAAAGCAGAGCCCCTGGAGTCACGCACATTGTGTGCAGAGGACGGAATGTTGACTCTGATGTTAGATTGCCCTAGCAGGAAGGAAACAAAAGTTCCGGCCATGCTGAGCCCCAGTTCCGACTGCTCTGAACCCCAGTTCTAGGCCAGACCCTGGGGACCCAGGCTCAAACAGAGGGAGACGGGGCTGTGAGGCGGAATCCCAGGGGAGCGGCGAAAGGCAGAGCCTCCGGAGTCGCGCACATTGCACGCAGAGGACCAGTCTATTGTGATGCTAGACTGTCCTAGCGGGAAGGAGACAAAGGCTCCAGACTGGGAAGAACGCGATGAGGAGCAGGCGCTGCTGCCAGACACCGGCAAGCCGGGTGCCGGCAAGGAACCGGGCGACAGGGCCCCCAGGGGGGAGGTGCCGCTGGGCCCTCGACCGCTGATCTTGGGCCATGAAGCCCAGGTGAGGGGTGGTTTCCTGGGTGGCGCCGACCCTGGCAACAGGCTGAAGCCGCAGGCTCCTGCTGAGAACAAAGGGGCTCCGCAGGCCAGCCTGCTGAGCTTCCAGGACGAGGAGGAAGAAACCAAAGAAGTTTTCAATGTGAAGAAATCAAGATACAGCAAAAGATAGTAAAATTATTTAAGAAAGAATACAAAGAAGATCTTGAAAAATCAAAGACTAAGACAGAACTCAACTCAGCAGCCAACATTGCGACATAAATGCATTAAAAAAAAAAAAAAAGGATAGAATGTTGGAGCGGCGGCCAGGCCCAGAGTGGCCAGGCCCAAGGCAGCGGCAGCTGGGCCCGGAGCAGCAGCAGTCAGGCCCCAGAGCAGCAGCAGCCAGAACCAGAGCAGCAGCAGCCAGAACCAGATCAGCAGCAGTCAGGCCTGGGGCGGAGGCGGCCAAGCCCAGGGTGGCCAGGCCTAGAGCAGCCAGACCTGGAGCAGCTGGGCCCAGAGCAGCCGGGTTGGGAGCAGCAGCAGCCAGGCCGGGAGCGGCCAGGCCCGGCGCAGTTGGTTGTGGAGTGGACCAGAGCAACAGAGGCCAGGCCAGGAGTTCCTCGCCTGCCCATGTCCCAGGGCTGCCTCTCAGACATGGCTGGAAACTTTTGGGGGAACTTGAGGGTCTGCTGAATCAAGAGATGAAGGCTTAGATCTGGATGTTTGAGTTATTGTAGTAGTGCTGTAGTGTTGATCTGTGAGTGCCTTGTGTGGGGTCTGGATGAGATTGGTTGATCTATTTGGAAGTGTCTTTTGTGTGAAGTGTATCCTTGGGCATCTGGAGGTATTATTGATTTGAGAAAATGCTAAGCTACTGATTTACTACCTGAAAAATTTAAAGTTCTGAAAGTTTAAGGTCTCTTGCCTAAAAGAGGTTTTAAAGCTAACACCTTAATTTTAATGGAGAAAAGGGGAGGACAAGCCCTTCCCACCCAGAACAGGTAATCCAATTCCAGCCAGCAGCTATCTTTAAACAATGTGTTCATTTACATTTGAATGGCTACACCTTTTGATAGCCTAAGGGCAAATTTACATGTAAACAAGTTTGCTTCTCAGTTCCCAGGGCAGAAAAAACAAGGTTTAAAATTATTAGATTTTAAAATTTATTCTTAAAAATATAAAAGTTTATTAATTTAAAAAAAACAACAACAACAAAAAAAGGAAATTAAAAAACCTGATGAACAATATTAACTGTTGATTATAATAGAATCAGAGATACGGGAGGGGAGTGGACTGACAATTCTCCAGAAAAGGGGAGTGGTGGATGCGGGAAGAGACTGAACATAAACTGTGCACCTATGGATGAGGACAATGGGGGGTGGGGAAAGGGCAGAGGGTGGGGTGGGAACCTGGTGGAGGGGGGAAGAAATGAGGAACCTTGGTAATACTGTAATATGAACAATAAAGACTGATTAAAAAAAATAATAAATAAATAAATAAATAAATAAATAAAAGTATTATTATGTATAATAAATACAGGTTAAATGTGGTAATTAAATGACAGTTTGCCATATTGATTAAAAATAAAATCAATTGACATACTGTTACAAGAAACACCAGTAACATTTAAAGATATAGAAAGGTTAAAATTAATAGCATAAAAATAGGTAAATACTAACCACAATAAAAGTAGAGTAGCTATATTAATGTTAAAAAATAGGCTTTAAGTAAAAACAAATAAACATTATTGGAAAGTAATATGATTATCTATTTAATTATAACAATTTTCATTTACCAAAAGTGTATAACTATACCATGCTTGAGTTGACTTAATAAAGTAGACTCAAAATATGAGAAAAAAAATCTATAGAGTTACAAGGAGAAATGGACAAAATCCCTATTTCAGTGAAAGATTTTAACATGTTCCCTCAATTATTGATTAAGTCAAGTAAATACTACATTAGTAAAGATAGAGAAGAATTAAGCTTTTCATGTTCAAAAATGATACAATGGGCATCTATAGAATTCACCCTAAAAATAAATAATACATATTATAATCAATAGATATAGTTATAAATTTTACCACCTATTAAAGACATAACTGAGTCACAGCAAATTTCAAAGAATTGTTACTGTATAGATAATATTCTCTTTCCAGAGTGAAATTAAATTAGAAGTCAATAACAAAGAGAAATTAAAATGTGCACATTTTTGGAAATTAAAAACATACCATTCTTCTAACTAACTTATGGGTTAAAACGAACCATCACCAATACATTGTAAAATTTATCTATTAATGAGGGATATGACAATATTGTATACTAAATCTTATGGGAAGCAGGTGCAAACAGATTGTGAAGGTCATTTATAATCTAAAATTATTACATTAAAAAAGAATAAAGGCCAAACATTAATAGGCTACATATCCAATTTAATAATCTAGACCAGTTATTTGCAAACATTTAAGTGTAAATACCATGTAACACTCTTAGTAATTATCAAGGCCCCTAAAGAGCTTTTATTTTTAGTTTTTTTCAATAATTAAATAATATTTATTAAGCCATAACCATGACACATTCATATCTAATATATTTTATGATAATTTCAACCAATTAAAATAAAATTAAATTAAAAATAGCTTTTATTCCTGTAATTATAACTGTCAATATTACAAAATTAAAAGTAAATTTTAAGTCACTTATGAACTCATTTAAAATAATGATGTATTCTATATACCTTATATTTTAATAAAACATATTTTCCAAAACTAAAAAATTTAGTTGGAAACAGAATTGTTTTACATTATAGAAAAGCTCTTTAATGTCTGACAACAGAAAAGAACTAGATTTTCACATCTGTTTCTGCATTTAACCTGTTATAAAAGATTAGTTAGGTTGAAATGTACAAAAGTATCTGGCCTTACCCAGACATGTATTGAGAAAAGGAGGGTATTTTAACAGCCTTTTTACATGATTGTGAAAAATTTTTCTTTGATAGTATGCCAAATCTCCACTAGTGATAATCTTTTAAAGGTTAGTTGCAATGTGGAATCTGAAACCACATCAGTGAATCTTTCATGGTCTGTTACACTGAGAGTTATCAGTATGTCTTGGACTTTAAAAGGATTTTTTACCCATGCATGATTTTGTAATATTATGTATTGATAATCAAGAAAATATTGGTACACTAAGTTCCAAAGATCTTCTGAATGTTGACATATTTTATTAACTTATAAGAGAAAAAAACACTTATTAAAATCACCATTGATTTCATTTGAACAGCCTTTAAATATTGGCAAGCTGTCAAGCTCACTGACAGATACAATGCTAAAATCCAATTTTACTTGAAAGCTCAAATTTTGACATTGGTAATAAATATTTTTCGTTGTTTTCAGGATCATTTCATTTATTTTTGGAAAAATGTCTGCCAAATGTTAGAAGCTGAGTACCCATAATCTGTCTAGTTCTTTTTTAAAGTTAAAATGGTGTTCCATGATGAAAATGGCTAGTTGATCTTGCAACTCCAGCATTACATCATTTATATATAAATCCCAATTCCACAGGCAGAATATTTTAAAAATGCAACCAGAGATCAAAATACAAGAAAAATAATTTGTACTATTTCATTAAAGGCATTCTTAAATAAAATTGGCATTTATTTTTATAGCAAGAGTGCATTGATTTGTGCTGCGGTTCCAGCAATTTTATTCACCCTTGTTTTTGCACTGTCAACTTAAGGTAACATGGTGAAAAAGTCAATTAACAACCTAACATTATTGTGCAAATATGGGCAATACATTACAGAATAAAGTTATTTAGTTCCATGAAAAAATTGTCTTTGATTTTCTTTTTAAAATCCGCAATTACTTAGTTGCCGACCCAATAGTTTAAAATTTTTTTTTTATTGATCTGAGAGAGAAAGGGAGAGAGAGAGATAGAAACACGAATGATGAGGAATGATGAGAGATAATCATTGACTGGCTACCTCCTGCACACCCCTATCTGGGGATTGAGCCCGCAACCCAGGCATGTGCCCTTGACTGGAACTGAACCCAGGACCCTTCAGTCTACAGTCTGGCACTCTATCCACTGTGCCAAACCAGCTAGGTTTGTGCAAATAGTTTTGACCTTACCTCCTGAAAGATTCTCAGGGACCCCACAACCCTAAAGAAAGCTACAGACCAACTGTTGAGAATCAAAAAAGTTAGACCAAGGTTAAATGAACTATGTGACCCAAGAGCCAAATATTGCACCTGTTTTTGTTAATAAAAATTTATTGTAACATAATCATGCCCACGTACATATTGCTATGGTTCTTTTCCTACTACAGTGGCATAAATTGAATAGTTGCAACAGAAACTGTATGGTTTACATTATAAGACCTAAAACATTTATAATCTTGCCCTTTAAGGAAATGTTTGCCAACCCTTAAATAGGCTATAACAATAGAATTAACCCAACAAATATATTTGAAAGAAGCAATGAAGATCAAAAGTTAATGTGGCTTGGTTGGTGTCGCCCAGTAGTTGAGTGTCGACCCATGAACCAAAAGGTCACTGGGTTTGATTCCCATTCAGGACACATGCCTGGGTTGTGGGCTCAGTCCCTAGTGGGGAATGTGCAGGAGAGAGCCAATTGATTATTTTCTCTGTGATCAATATTTCTTTCTATCCCTCTCCCTTCCTTTCTCCCTAAAAATTAATTAAAAATATATTTTAAAAGTTAATGTAAAAAAAATAATGTAAAATAGTAATGTAAAGGATGAATAAAGACAAATGCTAATCCTTTAAGAAGACTAATGAAATACAAAATTCTCCAGCAGAGTCTTTTAAAAAGTAAAAGTCTTTAAAAAAAAAGTCTTTTAAAATGCTTAATTATAATCAGCATTCATAAGAATGAAAGGGGGCTAAGATATAACATATTTAAAAATTAGAGGTAAATATGAATAACTGTATGCTAATAAATATTGAACTATAAACAGAAAAGACAAATATTTTAAAAATCTAAATTTCAAAATCTGACAAAAGAGGAAACAGAAAGTCCAAGTAGTACTATCATAATTAAAAAAAATAAAATCTGAATTAGTGATTAAAAATCTCACCTAGAAAATACTAGGAAAAGGGGGTTTTACATACAGTTCTTCAAAAATAGTCAAAGGACATGTTTTTTCAAATTTAAATTTTTCCTAGAAAATCAAATAAAAGGAAATACTCTCAAAATTATTATATAAAGCTAATATTATATGATTTAAAAATACAAATGTAAAATACTAAAAAAATTACAGTCTAATTCTATTCATAGTCATGACCTTGACAATCTTAAACAAACTATTAGAAAACTGAATAAGTAGTGCATGAGAAACACTAATTCAGCATGACCAAGTTTAGATTGTCCCCAGAATGCATGGAAAGTTTAGCTTTACAAGCTTGATCAATATAATTACTTTAGTATTAGATTAAAGAAGAAATATATATATATAAAGAATTTGATAAAATTCAACATTCATTCATAATTTAACATCCAAACAAAATTCTTAGAAAACTAGGAATAAAGGAAACTTTTTACAAAAACCTATAATAAATATTGACTCTTAATTATCAAAAGTTATAAGAATATGCTTTAAAATCAGAAAGCAGACAAAGGTGCCCACTGTCACTAATTCCATTACATATTTTACTGGACGACCTACCTAGTACAATAATAAAGCTTTTTAATGAAATTAAATTAAAATTGGAAAAGATGAAACAGAATGCTATTATTCTCAAATTATCTTATTTTATACATGAAAATCTATGTGGGCATTTGGAATTAAAATGAAAATTTACTAAAATGGCTGGATATACAACCAATACTTAAAAATGAATTACACATCTATATATGGGAAACAAAACAAAAATTATATATAATTTCAACAAAATATAAGATACCTAGAAATAAATAGATTGAAACATTTAAGACCCATTTGATAAAAATTTAAAAATTTAATTAAGTACACAGAAGTAAACCATGATCTTGGATAGGAAATCTTAATATTGTAAGAATTTCAGTTATTCCCAATTTCAATTATAGCTTATTGCATTTATAAAAACTTCAAAGGAACTTGATAAGGTTATTCTAAAATTTACATGTAAGAACAAAGGCCAGAGAATAGTCAAGATTTTGTAAAGAAGAATAGGAATCTAGAGTATTTTGCTGTTCTGTCTATCAAAAAGTATTATAAATGTCCTAGAGGCCTGGTGCACAAATTCATGCACCAGTGGGGCCCCTCAGCCTGACCTGCAGGATTGTGCCAAAACTGGCTCTCAGACATCCTTGAGAGGTCCCAGATTTTGAGAGGGCACAGGCCAGGCTGAGGGACTCCACAAGTGCATAACTGGACCTGGGAGGGACATTGGAGATTGGCCAGCCTAAAAGAGACCACAGGAGGACTCCAGGGTGTGTCTGGCCCATCTTGCTCAGTCCTTATCAGCTGAACCTCATCAGTAAGCTAACCTACCTGTCAGTGTGTCCAACCCCCAGTGGTCAGTGTATGTCCTAGTGAGTTGTTGAGCTGCCTTAGCATATAATTAGCATATTATGCTTTGATTGTTTGAATGGATGACTGAACACTTAGCATGTTAGGCTTTTATTATATAGGATATTATCTCAGACAGTGTATTGGCACGGAAATAATCAAATTGAACAATATAACAGAATAGGAAACTCAGAGACAGATCCACTTTTACATGGCAACCTGATAATATTTACCATAAGTGTTCACTATGACTCAGGTGACATAGCAGTTCATTGAGGGAGTATGGACCACAAAGTAAATGGTACTTGGACTGTTGTCCATGTGGACAAAAATGAAATTGAATCTCTATCTCCAGCAGTTAAAAAAATCAAATTCCAGGTGGATTAAAAATTAAATTAGTAAAATCAAGCTTTAAAACTCTTAGAATTACTTATAACACAACTTTGTTCTACAAAAATATAACTTTGTGAGCAAGCTTACTATTATTTCTAAAAAAAGAAATAAATAAAAATACCATAACCAAAGTGAAAAGATCAACAGAAAACTAGAAGTTCCATATACTATTGACTGGATTATATGTCTCCCTTTTATATTTCAAATTCATATGTTGGAGCCCTAACACCTATTTGGTCATATTTGGAGATGGGGATCTTTGGGAGCTTATCAGGGTTAGATAAGACCATAAGGGTGGGGTCCTCATGATGGGATTAGTGCCCTCAGAAAATTTCCCTCTCTCTCTCTCTCTCTCTCTCTCTCTCTCTCTCTCTCTCTCTTATGTGAGGACACAATAAGAAAGTGTCTTTCTGCAAGCCAGTAGTAATGTTATCACCAGAAATTGACTGCACTGGCACCCTGACAAGTCTTCCAGGCTCCAGAATTGTGAGGAATAATGTTGTTGTTGTTGTTGTTGTTTAAGCAAGACTATGGAATTTTGTTTATGACAGCCTAGCTGACTAAGACAACATATAACTAACAAAGTATTATACTGAATACATAAAGAACTCTTACAAGTCAATAAGAAGAAAAAAAAATAAACCAAATTAAAAATGAGTACAATATTTACAGAGGCATATCACCAAGGGTAAATATATGATGCAAATAATTATATGAAAAAATTTCTCTAACTCATTAGTAATACAAATAAGAGCAAGATAAGATATAATTCATATTTACTAAACTGGAAAAAATTAATATCTAATATCAACTATCATGAAGATGTGGCACAAGGGACATATTTTTGCTACTCAGACTAAAAATTGGCATTATAATTTTGAAAAGCTACGTTGTGAAATTAAGCTTTCTAGCACCCTGTGACTTGGCAGTCCTTTGCCTACACAAGGTGCACCGTAGAGTAGAGATTCTAACCTATGTGAAGTGGTAGACTAATGTGTTAAGGAGAAGCCAGAGATGTGCTGTTGGGTTGCATAGTGGGAACAGAGCAGCATCCATTGTCAAGCCAGTTGCAGGTCAGTGCAGGGTCTGACACTGCCATGATGTGAAAAATAGGGAAACTCCATCCAAGAGAACTTCTGGCATATGTGCCATGTGTGAATTGTCAAATATACTCAAAGCTTCACACCATTTTAATAAAAGTCATTATAAATCAAAGCAAAAGATATTTTTAGAGATACACTTATGTAATGGAGACAGGAATAGAAAGAAGTAATAAATATAAAACTCAGGTTGTTACCTTTTGGAGAAAGAGATGCCAAGGATTTGATGGACCAGCACCTACACTAGAATAAAGTAACATGAAGTTAGTTTTACATGTACTTTCTTATTCTTAAGTTGATAGTGGGTTTATTTTATTACTAGGCTTCATAACTCACATACAGGTTACATATGACATTTTTAATGAATTATATAAAACTAGAGGCCTGATGCATGAAAATTCTAGCAAGAGTAGGCCTTCCTTCCCCCCTGCACCCGGGACCTGGGCTTCCCTCCTCTGGCTGCCAGCAGGCACATGGGACCCACGCTGGCTCCCTCTGGCCCTGGCTTTGTCAGGAAGGACGTCTGGAATGACTCCCAGAAGATGTCTGGTCTAATTAGCATATTACCCTTTTACTATTATAGATGGTTAAGGTCCAATTGTGGTTAAAAAAAAAATGGGGAGGGTTGAGAAAAGGGGGAAAGTGGAAGAGGTGGAAGAGAAAGAAAATTGGGTTAAAAAGAAGAAAAAAAAAAACCTATGACCTTTGCTCTTCAGAAGGAAGGTGAGAAGGGCAGTCATATAAGCTCCTATTTTACAATGGAATTCCAATGTGGTTGAAACTCACACAGGGCTGAGTTTTTAGAGTCTATTATGTAAAATCATATTATTTCTAATTTATCTTAAGTACCATGCATGTGGCTTGGTGGTTACTTGCCAACTCTTAATAAGTTCTAAATAGTTTCTTTCATAGTGTTGGGAAGGATTACTGGTGGTTTTCTGTTTTTGTTTTGTTGTTGTTGTTTTTTCAGAAGAGCACCAACTTCTGAAAAACATTTACATTTAGGAGCCAAAGTAAATATGTTTTTAATTTTGTGCTTGCTAAATACATCTAGTTGAATCTGTTTAAGTTAAATGCATATGTGATGTCATTGAACTGTACTTTATTGTTATATAAATAGGCAAACTAGTACTGTAATCTATCAAATTAATAATTTCAACTTTTATATGTCTTTGTTAATTGCCTCATCTAATATTATGTTACATCCAGAAGGGACTGTAGATACCTGGTATGTGCCATAAGTGTTAGCTGAGGCAAGAGAAAACATTAAAATGCGATCTTAGATATCAATACATCCAGTGGCTTTGGGGTGTTTTTTTTTTTACCACAACCCACAGTAAGAAATGTATTTTACATCTCTCTAAACACACACACACACACACAAACACACACACACACACACTACACAACTGAAACAAAAGTTACACAACAGAGTATTTACCCTTACTATATGCACTCTGATGGTTTTTATTCCAGTTCACTTTGTATTCTTTAAATTGCTTATTGTTACCTACTAGGTTACTCTCATGACCCGCCATGGCACACAATTAGAAAAACACTAATTTAGCTCACCCTTTTATTTTATAGAGGAGGTAATTGAGCCTCAAACGGGACTAGAGCATTATTTGGAAAAGTAGTATGTGCTCATGTGTCTAGAATAAACTAACATGAAGTTAATTTTACATGTACCTTAGTCATTGACATCTCCTTATACATTTTATCTTCGTTCCCTCTTCTCAAACACCCTCAGCCCATCATTTGTCAGGTATGTCACTCTGTCTAAAGAGATCAGATTAATCCAGTGCAATTTATTCTGAATAAGCCATGCTGAGAAATAGCTAGAGTATTCTCCTTGTTTGCAAATCAATCTCTTGATGACTTTCTAAATTTTTTCCAGGTACTAAAGTTAAATGTACATAGCTATCTTTTTTTAAATGTTGTGATAAAACAACTAGCTACACAAAGCAGGTTCTGGATCTGTGATTTTGCACATTTATTTTATTACCTAAGCCAGAATTGAAAAATGCTCTGATGTCCAAACAAAAGTTTGCATTCATGTTCTCTGATGAAGCTCATAACATATTGGCAAAATATCAGTTAACATAAAAGAAGAATTAAGCTCAGGTTTGATATATTTATTTTTTACTTCCCACATGCATCTTCCCAGATTTTTGTCTAGATGGTTAGATTCATAGTTCACCACTCTTTCTAAAGATTTAAAATACACTCCTCTATGCTTAGCTTCAGAGATGATTTTTAGTTTAAATCCCTAGGTGAATTGAAATAACTCACAGGTGGGTTCCTTTTTTGTTACTGTTCTCATTATCATGATTATTATCAGCAATTATACCATTATTTTAAATCAAATAGAGTTTAATTCTTTGCTTTCCAACTACTTAGGGGAGTCCAGAGCGAATGTGTGGTTTGTCACACAGAAGGCAGGAAAATGTTCACTGAAACCCTGCAGGGCACCTGGCAAAGGCGTGTTATTGTTCTTCAACAAGCGTGCATCAGGGGGAATGGCCCTTCTAAGGGAAACAGTGTATGACTGGAAAATCTCTCAAAGGTATGTCCATTGGCTCCTGAGGGAGGTATTATTTTTCCTGGGCTGGTACTGTGTTAGCATTCTATTTCCTGTAAAACGACATGATGCTTTCCACATAGTAAATGCTCAATAAAAGTGTATTTGATTTTGCAAGACAAGCTCAGAATATTGTCCTGGCAGAGATCTGGGGAACCACAAACAGTAGAGTGCCTCACTCCATACGTAAGAAAAGTGAGGGGTGAGGTCAGATTTCTCCTCCAGGTCTTGTGGTACTCACTGTCAGAGCTCAGAAAGAGGAGCTCTCTTTTCTAAGTTGTGTTACTCTTAAATCTGGGTTCTTTCCATGTGCTCAAAGAGAACCAGTAAAGCAAATGAAGTAATTCTTCTAGTTATTGTCTCTCATTAGTTTTAACAATAAATCTTGAAATCTCTTAATCTGTACATAGCAAGATTTCTTCTTCCCGCCCCACCCTCACCCCTGAGAAATCCTACCTAATCTTAAATCTTAATAAACCATTCCTTTTCTCTTTCAATAAATTACTTCTACCCCACAAAAAAAGTACAAAATTGCCAAAAATATTTTAACTCTTATTAATGATTATCTCTTTAAGAGTCACAATGCATTTAGCTTAGTCTCGAATACCTCTTTCATCTTTATCTGTCCGATCTACTTACAATTGTTTAACAGGGTGGGCAGATACCTGGCTAAAAGCCTTTTCACGGAATAAGCATTGATATAGTTGCTAGACCGTTCTTAACTCAGATGAGAACTTTTTGCACTAACATATTTTTAAAGTCTTTATAGAAATCTTTGAAACAAATTTTTTCCTTCCTAATCAGAAATTCAATTGATCAAAATTCTATATTCTCTGCAAATTCTAGTTAAAAATATTTTTAACTATAGTATTTATGTTGTCGTGTTTTAGTATCTTTGTCTCTGGCATTTTGGTTTTAGAGTTAATGCAGAATAAAAACAAGACATCTATTAAATACTATTATTTGCTATAATTGAGTAAGGGACACACAAGCCCAATATTATAAAACAAGACTTAACACTGTACATAAAAAAGTAGAATAAAGTTTCTAAGATGAGACTTGTATAAGTCAGGGAAAATGGAAAGGGGGAGATCATCTATATAAATAAAAGCCTAAGCAAGGGGATGACTGGAGGACCAGAGGACTGGATGACCCACTAGTAACTATGACACACACTGGCCAACAGGGGGCAGACACTCAACTCAGGAGCTGCCCCCTGGTAGTTGGTAGGAGCGCTGCTCAGCTGACAGACTGGCACCAGATTAACAAAATTTAGCTGGTGAGCACAGCTGCAGTGGTGCAAGCCACTCCTATGGACACTCCCCCTGCGCACCCAGTGGCAGTGGTGGCTCGGAGGCAGGTCTAGCAGGGCTGAATGAGGTTTTATTGTTAAAACCCCAGCCTGGGATCAGGCTCCCCCCCAGCCACCTGCTGCTTCATGCACTACTTTGTGATATGCAGGATCTACACGGACAGCGGCCTGGAGCCTGATGAGCTGGCAGGTAAGACCAGGCTGCAGCAGCGTGGAGATCCACTGATCCCCGCAGGCCAGGCTGAGGGTCCCCATTGGTGCACGAATCTGTGCACTGGGCCTTTAGTTTCAAATAAGA
>NW_023425515.1:133759169-134049169 GCF_014108245.1 Pipistrellus kuhlii | reverse complement strand
CTTCCCATTATTTGATGGAATTTGTTCATACCTATTGCCCATGGTCCATAGAATGGAGAATACAGTAGGTTGAGCCCTTCCTACATGTGGCTAACAACAATGTAGGGTCCTATCCTAAGCATATTTCCTGAAAACAAACACACATACACACACACACACACACACCCTCCTCAAATCCTCCAACAACCTGAGAGGCAGGAGTATAACATATCCCCAATTTTACAGATGAAAAACAGGTACCTAGAGATATTAGGCTCCTGGCCAAAGTCACGTACAAGTAAAAGATGTGGCTGGGATTTGTATGCTTGTATCTGTCAACAAAGCCTGGTATTTGACCCCACACTGTTCTTTTCTCTCAATGTGCACTGCATGATTCTATCATAGAGTGCCTGATCTTAAGGAAATGGTCATCTGGTTGAGCTGATGAGCTTTGCAGTACTCATGAATGAAGGGCCTGATATAACTAGAAACTAAAGATATGGCACAGGTAATAGGTGCTGTAGCATCTGTGATGGCAGCTTTTGGTCTATGCTGGCATGCTAGCCAGGGAAGACTTCATGGAGAAGGTATGACTGCTTTTGAGATTTGAGGATGTCAAGGATGTAGATAGGTAGTAAAGAGGTGAGAGTTATTTCTTTGTGGGTAGGGAGAAGAAGGGGAAACAGTTCATCCTGCAGGACAGGCAAACCTGGGCAAGGAATAGTAAGAGAGGTTGAGTAGCTATGTGAGGGCCATGAATGCTAGGGTGAGAAATAGAAAGCAGAACTCAAAGGAAAAACATGCTCATGTGATTAAGCTTATGACTTAGAAAATCATCATCTTTGAGTTTGTTTAACAACCTAGGAAATGGAATGAATTCAGAAGGCCTTTGCTTTTTCATCATGGGAGAGAAGTACCACCTACCTCTCCCTTTGCAATGCAACATCTGGGCCCCTATCCTTCCTGCCTTCTGTGAGTGGGGGAGCTGCGACAATCTGAGGTCAGTAAAGTGAGGTCAGGAGGACCTGAGCAACAATTTGCCTGTGGTTAGCAGGCACTGGTGCCTGAGTCTCCCTGGCTAGACATCCTGGATACTGGTGACTACATCAGCTACATCAAGCATTTTTTGGATTAAGAATTCAGCCTATCATGTTAAGATATAGAAATTTCAGCATATCAGGTTAAATCCAGTGAGTCTTCCCCCATCGTCCCACAAAAAGTAGTCATTCTTAGCATCTTTCCTAAAATCTGGTTCAAAAAGTCTACGTGTTCCAAAAATCTCAAATTGACATCCAGCTAATACAAGATAGCACATCATAAAACAGTCATCAGGACTCAACTGGGTGAGTCCGACACGCTTGGAAAATACATATTAATACTTTGACTTCCACTTGAGATATTCATATTTGGCTGAGTTCTCTCTGCCAAATTGGGGCCCGCAATACTGTACATTCTCAAAAGGAATTTCTCCAGGGGCCACAGGTGATCTAGGCCTCAGACATGTACATTCTCTTGCTTGAGCCTCATGGGAGATTTTGAAATTTTAGGTGGAAGGGCTCTCACTATAGTTACATTTTTAGAGAATATTTTTTTAAAAGCATTAGATCAAAAGTATTTTCAGAAATTATAAACGTTTTCATGTGCCTTAAACTGAGAGAATTCAATATTAGAAGGTACAACCCTTCCCCCAAGAGATCATTTCTCTCTTTTATCAAATGAGGAACCCGTAAGCCCAGGGAGGTGAATGATTGGCCAGCACTGAAAGCAGGCATGACACTGAGGTCTTTGGACTTGCACTCCTGTGCTTTCACTAGTTCACTGCGCTCCTTCCTAATTTATCTTTGAGGCCATTCAGGTGCTTGGGGCTAATTAGAAAGAGTTCACATTGGTATGGATAATGAGCAGAAAGGCACCAGCTTTGAGTCAAAAATCCTAGGCTTCAGACCAAGCTCTCACTACCTGGAAGACCTAGAGTAAATCATTTAACTTTTTCTGATCCTCAATTTCATCATCTGTCAAATATGTATAATAATAATACCAAGTGCCCTTGGCTGTTAAGAGCATCAAGAAAGACACTACATAGGAACTTATTTAGTGGACCATAAATTTAGTTGTAAAAAGGGATGAAAATATGATTCTGAAATGTGATAATGTGTGTACTGACATGGTTTATATCTGTGCATTTCTTCTCTCCCACTCCCCTAAAATTAATAAAACAAACAAGAAATGGTAGAAAAGACACCACTCCTAAAATTTTGTATTCTAAATTGAGTGCCCTTGAAAGGTTACAAGGCCCGGGACACAGCACATTCTAAATCTTTGCTGCTGAAACACATCAATGTGCCATCAGTGGTTGTTTCAGGGTCCTAAGAATGTGGGAAATCCTTTTTAAAAATTCCCTTTTATTTTCTCAATGATTGATAATGAAAATGAATTAGTTTTATAATTAATCAAAAAGCATTTAAAAATAAATCTTGTGGTACATTTGTAAAGGTCTCCATTTGAAAGCAATAATAATTGCTTCCATTTATCCATTGCATAGTATATGCATATTCTTTACATATTTTGCTTTATTAAACTTTGGAAATCCCAACTGTGTGATAAGTACTATTGCTCCATTTTAAGACAATAACCTGAAGCTTGGGGAGATTAAAGCCCTCGCCTGAGATTGCAAAATCCATGAGTCCCTTTGCCTCACAAGCCCATGTTCTCTTTACTGCACAGCAGGATTGAGATTGGGATTTGTAGGTATTTCACTTTGCTGTTCCCTCTAAGCATTGTGTTTTTAGCAGATTGCTTAACCTGAACTTGGCATCATGGTCAGGGGCCTGCCATCTCTCTGGTCAGAAGAACTGAGTTTCAGTCTTGACTCTGTCAGTTAAGAGCTAGAAAGTGACCTCACACGAACCTCCTCACCTTCTGGATCTTGTATTTTTTCATCATTTGAAGGGCTTGGATTAAATAAATGGCTTTCAAACACATCTTAGCATGCATACCTAACACACTTTTTTTTCAAATGAAACTTTCGTTGCCTGACCCAGGTATTAGGATGCGTTGGTCTTCAAAATCTAGAAGGGCTAATGCAAGCTTCAGCCCACACCCTGTGGAAGCACCAATCCCAGGGCCTCATCCTGTGGATCTCACTGCACCGGGGAGGGACCCTGCTTTGTCTCCTCTGCACATAATGGATTCAAGCATAACCTTGGGCTCTTTCCCACTGAAAACAACAGTAATGAGAGTCTGAGTGTATAGAGAAAAAATTCACCAATTTGGGGGAGAAAATAAATGAGCTTACAAACTAAGAGCTTAAATTTCTTAGTAGAGAATCATGCCACTAAACATGTTTGCCCCTTCTTAAAACTTGAGCTCCAAGCCCTGGCATGTTGGCCCTTCTCCCCTCACTCCTCTCCCATGTTCCTTCCTTTGCTCGCTGACCTTCCCAGATTTCTGCTTCCCGTGCAGAGACTAGCTCTCTACCTGTAGCCTCCAGACTCCACCTTGCACAGGCCTACCTGCCCTCCCAGGCAGCAAGCCCTGTTCTCTTCCTAAATAAAATGCCCACCTGGAGGAACTTGTGTGCCAAATGCTGACAATATTTTTACAAACAATGCCTCACTTGCCACTTCCGTAAGCAATTGATGCTTTCTGCTTGAAGCTATGAGGGTAGGCCCAGCACCTCGCTTTCTGAGCTATGTAGCCCTCAGGGAAATGTAGCTGGAAAAAGCTGGACTAGATCATCTTTAAGGTGGAATCTCTACAAACCATTCCCTTCTCTGCTTTCCCAAAGACAGTTGGCCACTTTTTCCTTTGAAACCTCCACTTCACCCCAAGCAGAGGTCAGGTGGAACATCTTCAAAGTGTGTTTGCATGTTTCTGTGTAAGTACCTGCTCACCAACTAGGCTGTGAAGGGAGAGGGCGGGGTGGATTGTTATTTATCTCTGGACACCAGGTACGTGCTGAGCAGGCTGCATTGACTGCTTGGGAATGAGGGTACCCAGCTGTGTGTGTGACCACTCAATGTCAGAAGTGGGCTAAAAGGTACCATATAGACAAGAAAGCAGGGGAACCTGTGTACTGTGCTTGGAGGAAAACCACAATGAGCTCTTGTTCTCTCTGCCCTACTCCACATGTGTGATGTCTGTAGCATACATAGCATGTTTCATGGTGCTGGGAAGAAGCTCTCCTTGAAAGCTTTATTTGTAAACTTGTTGTTATCAGCCCATTTGGCCATTTTATTTAGATCATTTTGTGAAAGATCATGTTTGGATTAGTGTTGGGCATAAGTAAATGGCAGTTCTTTATCCGTTCTGAAGCGCTGAAATGGCTCACCGAGGCATCGGTGCAGCTGTTGTAGGACGTGTAATGGCATTAGGCGCTGAGTTGGAGAGGAATCCGGTGCCAGGCATTTCTGGCAGCGGCTGCAGTTCTAGAGATGCTCCCAGGGAGGAAGTAACATTAGCAGCCACGCCAGGGACAAGGCCATCAGAGAGTGCCTTGCTGGAGTAGAATCCGGGGTTTCAGCACAAGGAAGAGGAAATGGAGTTTTTACTCTTGACTCACAATCATTAATGATTATTCTTGAAATCCCATTTCAATAACCCAAAGTGCTTTGATCTGTAACTTGTGTGTTCTGTGCAGCCCACTCATTTCCCTCCAACCTCCTTTCCTTCTTTTTCCTTCTGGTCAGGTGATGTAAAAAAAAAAAATAATAAATAACAACAAACTTATTATAGTACCCTATCCTTATTGGCTTCTGTGGGCACTAATGTCCTTTAGTTCTCTTATTCTAGAATTTTTTTTTTTTTTTAACACTGATTCAGCAGATCTGGGGTGAGGCCCATTTATCTGATTTTTTTAAAATACATTTTTATTGATTTTTTTACAGAGAGGAAGAGAAAGGGATTGAGAGTTAGAAACATCGATGAGACAGAATCATTGGTCAGCTGCCTCTTGCACACCCCCTACTGGGGATGTGCCGGCAACCAAGGTACATGCTCTTGACAGGAATCAAACCTGGGACCTTTCAGTCTGCAGGCCGATGCTCTATCCACTGAGCCAAACCGGTTTCGGCTAGAATTACTTTTTGATGGAAGTAGGGATTTGGTTCCCTTATTCCATCAGTGTCCTACTTCTTTCTTTAATGAAACTGACAGGAAAGGAGAATTGCTGTGATTAGTATATCTCAGGTAACTTACCAAGCTCTCTTTAAGGACCCATAAGAAATCTTTGCATTTTCCAACCACATGCACATTCTCTCTCTTTCCTTTTCCATTCTCCCTGCACTTAAACACAAAGACAGGAAAAGAGGGTTAGTAACCCAGAACACAGAGCTGGAGAAGCATGGATAGGTTTTCTGGATGACCATTCCAAAGACACTTTATAATTAAGCAATAGACTAAAATTAGCTTCAAGTCAAGTGTTGGCACATACAGAAATGTAAAGATGTGGATACATATGGAATAGGCTGTGATGCTCACTCATTAAAGGTCAGAGCCTGGATCAACCAAAGGACTTGCATGCATGAATATAAGCAAAACCAATGAACACAGGCAGTAGGGGGGATGAGGGCTTATTCTTGGAGGTAGGGTGGCTGGGGAGAGGTCAATAGGGGAAAAGGGAGACTTATGTAATACTTTAAACAATAAATAATTTAAATTAATAAAAGGTCAGTGCCTCCTCTACTTATTCATGCTTCAAAGTATTTTTAACAGAACTACATGCCACATATACTTTTTTGAAACTCAAATGTGCACGTTTCTGATCATTAAATATATTTTCCATGGAGCACAGGGCAAAACAAACTTTTCTGTGAAAAATGTACCAACACAAAGGACAGTGATCAGAGATTTTGTTATACGTTAATTTCTTTAATTCACAAACACTTCTTAAACACCTTCATTGGGGTTTTGGAGTTTCCATAAATAATACCACCCTTCCCTGCCTCATGTTTAGAACCATTTCAAAGATAGATGCACAGTCAAAAATATTAAGATCAAAATATTATTACCAGTAAGATTAATTGACAAAATGACCATATATACTTAATTACTAACATGGCAACAACTGTCTGAGTTAAATTTGTCGACCAACTTGCTCACTAAGGTTTCAGCACAGTGGAGAGAAATTCCTGAAGGCAGGTCAACTTCTTCCCAAGTGATCCATGATTGTCTGCTACATACACATATAAAGAGATTTATTATTAGAAATTGGCTCACACCATTATGGAGGCTGGGAAGTCCCAAGATCTCCAGTTGGCAAGCTGGAGGCCCAGGAGAGCTGGTGTATGGCTCCAGAATGAAAGCCCAGCAAATCCCAAGAATCAGTGTTTCTGTATGAGCCGGAAGGCCAGTAAACATCAATTAATATCCCAGCTCTGCAGCCAGGCAGAAGTAGTTCCTTTTTACTCAGCTCATTCTGTTCTACTGAGTTCTTCAATTGACTGAGCGAGGCCCACTGACACTAAGGAGGACAATGTCTTTTACTCACTCTAAAGATTCAAATGTTAAACTCATCTAGAGACACTCTCACTGACTACCATAATAATGTTTGACCACTCTTCGGTACCCAATGGCTCATTCAATTATCCGTCACACTTACCAACTAAGGAGGCATGGAGATCATAAAGGGGTGAGCAAAGAGCCAGACAGATGCTTGGAATACTGTACTCATGGGCACCTCTTGCCATGGAAATCTGAGGTGTAGCGAAAGAAGAGTTCTTCCAATAGCAGGTGGTATTAGACAATGGCCATACAAAAATGAATATAAAAGATCCCATGGCCATACAAAAATGAATATAAAAAAAACAAACAAACCACATGAGAAGAATAGAGACCTTAAAATGTTTGTTTTAATACCACATAGTAAAAGCTAATGGAGATAAAGATAATACAAAAAGGCTGGGAATGGGCACAGCATTGAGTAACTAATTTGCCTCATATGAAAAGCTAACATTTCTTGCAGGATATCATTTGTCACAAAAAAAACACCACATTTCATCTTCCAGGTACTATGTTCCAACTGGATCTTGAACATATCCATGAACATGCCTGGGTTATGGGCAATGTAAATCCCCCTACAAGAACACCGTGTGCAATGACCAGGGGAGGATGAAAGGAATTATCGAAATGGTGGTTTCCAAAAGGGTCAGAGATACAAGTATGTTAGCATGAAAGACAGGAGTGGAAAATTCTTTGGTTGTCACCACTACTATACCTTAATTACTGCCCAATTAGCTCTGCATTCTTCAGATGCTGGTGTTTTTTGTTTGTTTTGTTTTTAGCTTGTGAATAATCTGAAACTTTTTTAATCACTCTTCTTGTTGGCCAGTTGCCAGAGGAGCCCAAGGGGAGTAACTGACAATGAAAGGCCAACCAGTTAACCTGGCAAATCTGAGCCATTATAGTCTCATGGGAAGAATCTGGTATTTGAGGATGGCAGGGTTTGGATTCAAATTCTAATCCTACTATTTATTGGCTCGGTGGCCTTGGGCATGGCTTTAAACCTTTTTAAGAGTCTATAGCATGAGAATGTTAATAAAATGATGCGTTATAAAATTATGCTGAGGATAAAATTAGATAATGCATGTTATAATGCTCTGAAAAATACAGTATAAGCATCAGTTATTATCTTATGAGATATTTGATGGAGTTGCAAGTTAAAACTAATGGCTGAAATATTGTGCAAATCTTGGGCATTTTCCTTTCGCCTGCTGTCCCACTTCTTCTACAAATACTGCATTCTGACCTTTCATTACATGCTCATACCCACCCCATGAGAGAAATCCATGTGGAATGGTGACCAGGGCCAAAAAGAGCTTAGTCCAACATGCTTTAAAGGCTGCTTCATATGATGCTGTGGAACCAAGTAGACTCAGTTTCTTCATTGTGGGCCTGTGTTTCAACCAGGATAATGCATCTCACAAGAGCACATCCATTCCAGGTCAACTCTCAGATTCTGTTTCCATTGTGGGCTAAAAATAAGTCAAAGTGATTTAAGAAAAAATTCAGAATAAGCAACATCTCACTTAGGTGAAAAGAGATTTCTAGTAACCTGAAGTGCCTAGATTATGATAGAATACCCAGAAATAAATCGCTCCTTTTTAGGCCTGATTCCATCTTCTCCAATAAAATAAAAACCATATTAAATGAATTGGAAAGGGAAGTTTCACTTTTAAACCCTGGGGGTTTAAAAAGTAACATTAAGTAGAAATTAAAAACATGACCACCTGAATTCAAATTCAGATCTCTGACACCTATTAGTTGTAGGATTTGGGGACATTACCTAGCTGCTCTCTATTTCCTCATCTGAAAAATGAATAAAATTATATAAAGTACTTATATAATTATTTTAAAAATTAGTAACACATACAAAGTACTTAGAACAGTGTTTGGTATATACTTAAAAATAATAATTATTATTATTCTTACTAGAGGCCTGGTGCATGAAATTCGTGCACTGGGAGGGGGGCTCTCAGCCAGGCTTGCACCCTCTCAAAGTCCAGGACCCATAGCTCCTTACCACCAACCTGCTCACTGCTCCTTACCACTTGGCTCGCTGTTCTTTAGAGCTGCCATGGAGGTGGGAGAGGCTCCCGCCACTGCCACTGTGCTTGCCAGCTGTGAGCCTGGCTTCTGGATGACTGGCACTCCCCCTGTGGTCAGTGTGCATCATAGCAACTGGTCGTTCTGGTTGTTCCACCATAAAAGTCCCTTAGGCTTTTATTATATAGGCTAGAGGCCTGGTACACAAAATCATGCATGGGTGGGGTCCCTCGGCCTGGTCAGAGATTGGGGTTGACCAGGGAAGTCTTGCCCAATCCTGATGGGGGTTAGTTGACCAAGGGGGAGGGACTATAGGAAGTTGGCCAGATGTGGGAGGTTGGCTGTGGGAGCGCTCTGATTACCAGGGAATAGCGCCTGCATTGATCATCTGTCCCCTGTGATCAGTGTGCATCATAGTGACTGGCTGGCTGGTCGTTTGGTTGACCAGTCACTTAGGCTTTATTATATAGATTGTTATGGGGCACTGAATTGCTCCCTTGCCCACTCCTTTCCAATTCACATGTCAAAGTCTTTACTCCCTATGTGGCTATATTTAAAGATAGGATAGTACTTTTTAGGAGGTAATTAAGGTGAGATAAGGTCATAAGGATGGTGTCCTAATTCAATAGAATTGAAGGCCTTCTAAGTAGAAGGAGAGACCTCATGCACCGAGAAAATGCCGTGTGACCATGTAGCCAAAAGGTGGCCGTCTCCACCAGAGACCTCTCACCAGAACCTAACCCTGCTGGTAGCCTGGTGTTGGATCCAGCCTCCAGATTTGTGAGAAAGTAAATGTCTGTTATTTAAGCCACCCAGTCTATGGTATTTTGTTTTGGTAGCTCAAGCTGACTGCTACACTTATAGACTAGGGATTGCAAACTCAAATTACAATAGATTGATACAAGCAATGTTATTAAATGAAAGAATTTGTTCTTAGAAATACAATAGTATAAGCTTAATGAAAAAAACCTCATTGATAAACTGATACTGGGCATACATGACAGATACCCGAGAGTGATGGAGCCTGCTGAACTGTAGAGTGACAGCTAGGTCAAAAGTTTTCATCCAGCACTTGGTTGAGTCAATTGATTTTTGGTGTGTGTGAAACTGGCCTAGCATTCCAGAACTGTTTGACATTAAAAAAAAAAAAGAAAAAAAGATGAACTATGTTTTTGTTGTTGTTGTTGTTGATGATGATGATGGGGTTGTGAGATTTCTAAAATGTAAAATGTTGACCAAAATACTGTAAGGGCATAAAAGTAATACCTGGCCCACAAACCACTGAACTGTTCCATCAAAAGTGAATAGAGACCAGTGCTAGAAACGACTGGTCAGGGAATGGTAGTGACCAATGATAGAAAGACTATTTGGGATAAAGAAACACCAAGATGGGATGTGGGAAGAGACCAAGAATTCCAGTTAGACTTAAAATCAAGTTCTATTTTGGCTCTGTAACCTTTAGCTAATATTTGAATCTTTCTGAGACTCAGGTTTTTTGTTCTTTTTTTCAATAGAAAAATGATGATGAAAATAATCCTTGTGTTATATGGTTCTTGGAGGTATGGATGGAAAATGTATATAGAGTGTTTCATGAACACTTGAACATATTTGTTCCTTCTCTTATCTTAGTTGATGAATAAAAACCTGAATAAGGAACTAGTGGTGAAATAATGCTATAGAAACATTGCAGGCATAGAATGACTGCAATTTGATTGGGTGAGGAAGACTTCAAAGTTGATGACTCTTGGGAGAGAAAAGATATAATGAAGCTGTTAACCGTGGTTCACAGGAGGAGAGAGATTAATTACTTGTGTTTTAGATAAATTGAACTTGAGGAGTCTCTGGAACATTTGGTTGAAATGTCCTACTGATATACAAATAAGCATGTGTTAAGAGCAGTTTTTAGTGCAGTCATCTTATAGAGAATAGTTGAATCCATAGGAGTAGTTGAGATTTTTTTAGCGATCATATAGCATAAAAAGAGAACCATACCAAGGGTGGTACAAGAGAAGACTAAGTGATGGAAGAAAAGCCAGCTTGGAAGAATAAGAAGGAACATCCAGAGGGAGACACATAATACAATGAGCAAGTAGTATCTTGGAGCAAAGGGAAGGAACATTTTAAGAAAGAAGAGATTGTTATAGAAATATTAAGTGGAATGAGAATGAAGAGGAAAGACCTTGATGTCTGTAATTTGAAGTTTACCAATGATCTTTAGAAGAGACATTCAATGATAAAAACTCACGTAGTCTGACTTTTGAAAATCAGCACTGGTGACACCTCATCCACTGTTTTATCTGCACTTTCCTAACTCTCAGCCATGACTCCAATCCATCAAAAAAAAACATAAAGTTTTGTTAAGAACAAAGAAGGTACATTTACATTTCAGATGAGGTATTTCTAGAAAATATGCTGTAAATTAAATCTAATTTTCTGGTAGCAAGAATGATATAGAGGAGGATTATGATTTTGACATAGGGCCTTGTGCCAATGTTTTATAGGCATGAACACAAGCTTCATATTGAATTAATTAATTATAAATGATAACCATGTGTAATATAAAGCCTCTTCAAGTATATATAATTAAACAGGATAACACAAAACCCAATAGCATAAATTATATTTAATATGATGGAATAGCATAAATATTAAACAAAGTTATTATTTTATTTCCTGACATTTTTTCACATTGGCAAGTGATGGGAATTTCAGCATTATAGAATCAGAAGGAATCCTTTGAAATATTTTTCACAGACATATTAATATTTGAGAAGACTTTGGAGGCTATTGGGGCTGCTTGATCCCTTTTTTTGTGTGTGTGTGTGTGTTGCTTGATCCCTTTATAAAGAGTTGATGGACTATGCTTTGCTTTCTTCTTTTTCTTGTAATAGTTTCCATACTAAATGTTGGAGATCAAGATGTTGACTTTTCAGCTACCATCAAGAATAAAGTCTTTCTGCTTTCCTGAACTGCCATCACACTAGGATTAGCACCCTTCATTTACACCCTGAGTTTATTCAGGGAAAATGGACTTTGAACCAAATATAAAAAAAAAAAATTTAAATGTTTGTTTTCTCACCTTGCTACGCTATACAATGTCAATAGAAGCTCAAAGCTTTTACTTATACAGTAGAAAACATTATCAAAGTTAAGTTTGATCCAGATCTGTGGCAAATTTTAAAGTGTTTTAACAATCATCAGAGGTTTTACCCTCTCAATGGAAACTTTAGATAAGTTATGCCATATGTGATTATAAAGAAATAAGGGTGATGTTTTAATAAGTATTAGGAATTTCTCATTTATTGGTATAATAATAAATATTTGTGTTGTACTTTGAAATTTATAGAACTTCCTATATGTTAACTCATTGTAGTCTTAAAGTTCTTTTTTATATATAACTAGAGGCCCAGTGCACAAAATCATGCATGGGTGAGGTCCCTCTGCTTGTCCCAATCAGGGCTAGCCAGCTAGAGGGAGGGACAATAGGAAGTTGGCTGTGAGAGGCGCTGACCGCCAGGGGGAAGCTCCTGCATTGAGCATCTGCTCTGTGGTGGTCAGTGCACATCACAGAGATCGCTTGACTGGTCATTTGGTTGACTGGTTGTAACAGTCACTTAGGGTTTTATATATATAGATAGTAAGGCTATTATTATTATTTTTAATTATTGTGCCTGAAGATTGAGGGCCAATGACATCACATGTCTTTTCCTAGTGATAGACAGTTAATAAGAGACAGAATGAGGAACTGGAACCCAGATCCTTTAACTCCTGAGCCAATGCTCTTTCCAAGATGTCCTTTCTAATGAGCAGTCCCCATTTCCCTTGGGATACTGTGCATTTCTTAAAATGTTGGTATCATTGCTCAAAATATTCTGAGAAAATTTATTTTTAGGTATGTTTTCTCAGTCATATTGGGTCTCAACATTATCCACTTCCCCTCACTACTTGGAGCACCGCCATCTTCCTCTCAGACCCTAAGGGGTCAGTGCCACTGCTGCCTATTGCAGATATTTGGGGATGTGGGAGTCCGTGCACTCATGAGATGAGCCAGAAGACCAAAGTAAAACTAATGGTCAGGGAACTCTTATGAAGCCTTGGAGGCTGCTGCCAGAATAACCTGGGTCCTCTTGTTTGTCACTGACCTGCTCTCTCTGCTAAGAGCTTATCATATGGGTATAGCAAACTAGCTCCATTATTAGAAATTGCTGTCCATCAAATTGCCAAAAGTCAAGCATTACTTAGTCCTTCCATATGGAAACAGGGTAATAAACTATATAAATATTTCCATTAAAATGATTATAATTTCATTTTCACTTTTTTTTTTTGCCTTTTATAAAAGCATGCTTTATGTCTTTAAAAAATATACTTATGTGAAATCTCTCCTTCCTTCTTAGTACCAATAAGGAATCTGGAGGCCAACTTAAAATTGCATCCAAATTATGAAGGCTGTCATCATTCATATTGATGATAAACAGAAGTAGAAGAAGAAGAATGTTTATGACAAACTTGAGTGAATCACCAAGTGAGACAGCATAATTTTGTTCTGGATATCTCCATAAACAATACATTATCTTTTCTAAAGGGAAATGATACTACTAGAGTTCTTTCATCTTTACAAAGTAGTTCATGTTTTTGACTAATTATTTTCCTGTTGACATGATGAATTTGTCCTCTTTGGCAATACACATTTTCCTTGGCCAAGGTATGCATTTTCAAAATGGCTGACCCCAGAGGAGTATGTTAGGATAATCACTAGAAATTAAAATAATTTTTTGTAATAAACTTTAAGGCTCTGTATTTAGATCCTTCCAAAGAAGTAAGGAAGAATGTTAATCTGCTTCACTATATATAATGAGACCATCTTCTGCAAGGTGTTGAAGGCACCTTCTTTCTAAGGCATGTGTATCTGTGTGTGTGTGTGTGTGTGTGTGTGTGTGTGTGTGTGTTGGGAAGAAAGAACTAGGTATACTAGGACAATATTGAAGAGGGAAAAGTGTTATTGTTGATGTTGTTGTTATTGCTGTTGTTGGTGGTGGTGGTAGTAGTGATGGAAACAGGAAAAGCTTAAGTCCATAGGTGATAAAAATAAATAAATAAATAAATAAATAAATAAATAATAAATAAATCCAAGATTCTCCTGGCCCTAAATCCACTATGTGACTTTAAGCTCAGAAGAGCTTGTTCAAGTGGAAAAGGGGAAGCCATTCCCTGATGGCTTTGTGCAGAGGCTGAGGCACAAGTGTTTCAGTGTTCAGGCAGACTGCCTGCCACCCCTCTGTTGACCTCACTCGCAATCACAGCAGGAAATGTTGCCTATGATTCAGAGACTGAGGCTCCAACCTTGGTAGTTGAGAGAGCTTTAGATACTCAACAAATATGGGCACAATGCTTCCCAGAGATAAAGGAATGAATGTGCTAATCTCTGAATACCTTTCTTTTTTTTCTATTGGTTGCACATTTATCTATGGCACTTATCATCTTCCCAGAAGTAATTTTTTTAACTATCTCACAGGAATTCCTAAATATGTTGGTTTCATGACTCCCTGAAGGCTCCAGCTATACTCTTGGGTCCTTAAGAAATTTTTAGTCTGTCTTACATGATCCATTACTTCTGAAATCTTTTGGGATTATTTCTAGCTCCTATTTTACTAACTGTTTAAAATTCCTTACCCAAAACTCTTGGGTTTAAATGTATTTCAGAGTTCATATCTTTTCAGATTTTAGACTAGCAATAATGTAAATTATCTAATATCCCTACTAAATCCAGTGAAACAAGTAAAATTAATGAATATATGAACAAGAGGATAAATAAGGAGCTTTATGTCACTTTGAATCAGTTTTTCTCTTATACTGAATTTATACCAAACTTATGAAAAAACATTGTTCAGTTTTCAGAGCTTTTAGGACTTCAGATATAAATGAGTAATTAGCTATAGATACTATACTACTATTGTGAAATGTCATTAAGTACAGGAGAGAGTGACAAGTACAACTGAAATTCTCAAATGGAAGGGAATGTCATTTCTCTTTGTAGCAGGGTGAGTAGTAGCCCCCAAAGATAGCAGGCCCTCATTCCTGGCCCCTGCTCATATTATTCCATCTGGAAAAATATTTGATTAAATGAAATCACATGTATCTTTTTTAAGTGGAGGAAGAGGGAGATATAACACACAGAAGAGAAGAAGGCAATGTGGAGGCAGAACAGAGAGATTTGAAGATGCTCGTCTTAGAGATTGGTGTGATGCAGCCATAAGCCAAGGAATGCCAGCAGCCACAGAAACTGAAAGAGGCAAGGGTATATTTTCCACAAGAATCTTCCACAAGAATCTTAGGAGAGAGTACAGCTCTGCCAATACCTTGATTTCAGTCCATTGAGACTGATTTTGGACTTCTGGCCTCGAGTTCTCTGGCAGAATGAATTAGAGTTGTTTTAAGTTGCCAAGTTTGTGGTAATTTGTTACAGCTGCCACCCAAATGAAGCTTGTCTTCACACCCTCATCTACGTCTTCCAAAGCTAGTCACTCTTTTTGGATCAATGGTCTTTTTTATAATGATCCTTTTGGTGTTATTTAACTTCTTTAAATCTCTCTTTTTTTTTTTTTTTCAGAATAAGGATTATAATAGTGACCTCACAGGATTGCTGTAAGAATTAACTTAAAAAAACACACACATATAAAATACTTAGCATGCCAAGGGCATAAAGTTAGCACTTAATAAATGCTGGTTTGTTTTTGACATTACTATTCTCTGAGAATCTCTTTATAACTTCCCAGGATATATGAATTTGCACTTATGCTTGAGTCCATTTATTTTGCAGAGAGAATCGATCAATCAAATCTCAATTTTCCCTCATCTAAAAGATTTTGCCAGCCCATTTATATTCACCAATGTCACAATGATGATGCATTTGATGCCTAAGAGTGTGAGATGTCTAAAGACATAACAATCAGTCCTGAGAGGCTTAGTTTCTATTTTTATCCCAAACATTTTACTTTCTCAAAGGCTGAAGTCTTTGAACCTGGTGTCTTCAATCAAACCAGGCTAATTTGCCTGACAAATGCTTAGAAATGTGCCCATTTGCAGATGGGAAGGCCAATTGTTACTGGGTAGAAAGATTTTTTTTTTTTCCAAAAGTGGGGAAGCATGTAGAAATACAAAAAAATTCTATATAATAAAAGGCTAATATGCAAATAGACCGAAAGGTGCAACGACCTGAACAACCAAATAACTGGTTGTTATGACATTCCCTGACCACAAGGGGGCATGTGTAGAACATGGTGGGCATTGGCTACGGTGGGATGGTGGAGCAGGTGAGTGGGGGCACCAGACCAAGGTGGGGCACCAGTCACTGTCATTGGGGCGAGCCTCTGTGGTTACTGAAAATTCTTTGATCCCTTGCACCACAGTCTCTCCCAGCACTTGCACCTGCTGCTGATGACAGACCCTCTCATAGCCACTGCCAGCATGGCCTCATTCACACCTGGTGCTGATGCCTGGTGCTGGTCCTGATCACTTGGCACCATCAGCAGGTGCAAACAGCAGCCCCTGAGGGCTCCTCTACGTCCCCCTACTCCGGAGGAGGAATTGGAGTAGCAGCCGCCACTCACACCCACTGATGGCACTGGCCTTGCTCGCACCCACTACTGATGCTGGCCCCAATCGCTCCGCATGTCAGTAGGTGCAAGCAGAGCTGGAGCTGTCAGTGTGTGAGAGTGGCAGCAGAGGGAGCTGGGCTTCTGGCAGACAGGTGACTGGGGGCCGTGGTAGGAGAGGCTGGGCAGGGACACAGAGGATGGACCAAGACCCTCCTCTGTGCCCACTGCAGCCTCACAGCCCACAGTTCCTTTCAAGGTGCATAAATTTGTGCACTGGGCCCCTAGTATATATATGAGAGACTAATCCACTCTTAAGAGAGACAATGAGTAATTGTAAAATGGCATAAGCTCATAAAAAGAAGAATAAATAGGACAATAAATTTATGAGAAAGCACCCACCAAGAGATAAGAAGTATGGAGACAGAAGCTAATGGATGATAAATAAGGGCAATGATGAATGTTGCTCGAATATCTATTATGGGTAGTCATGCTGCTAGGCACAGTCACACACTGATAGGTATTTGTTCATCTTAGCTGTAGTCAGGCCAAATATTTCTGATAGTTCAGTGTTCTGCTATAGCCAGGACAGGTTTTAAATAGGATAGGTTTTTATTTCTGACAGATACATAGCTCTATCTTTTAATGGGTAACTTTTTTTTTTAAAAAAAAGCTAACATACATTTAAAATAGATTATTCTTTTAGGCAATGTAATTTTGTTGCCTCTGACAAATATCTTAAAGTTTCTAGGTAACTGAGAAGTGTTCCCAGCCCCACTGAAAGGCTGATCTAAAGCCGAGGTCATAAGAGAGGTGCTAAGGCTGCAGTAATTATCTAGTGCTGCACTCTCATTATACAAAGGGGGAGACTAAGGCACAGAACACCGTGAACCCACCTGCAGTCTCACAGTTGTTAACCAGGGAAACAAGACCCAAAGTCATTATCTTCCCATTGAGATCTCTTTCTGTCCCACAAAAAGGCACTATTAGTTGATTCATAGTTAAAACCTTTCTCAACTTTGTTTCTTCCTTTTCAAGGCTGCAATACCAGGAAGGAGAATACCACTCAGTACATCCAGTACTAGCCAATGAATTTGGAGGATCAAATTTCGAAATTCAGCTCAACTCCTGATGAGGTATGATCCTGGGAAGATCATTTACCTTCAATTTAAGGGTTCTGCATCTGGAAAACGGTTCTCATTGACCTCTTATTATTATTTTTTCTTTCACAGTACTTATCACAATTTTTATTATCTCACTAGAGGCCTGGTGCATGAAATTCATGCACTGGGGGTGGGGGGTGGAGGATCCCTCAGCCTGGCCTGTGCCCTCTTGCAATCTGGGAGCTGTCAGTCGGACATCCTTAGTGCTACCATAGAGGCTTGAGAGGCTCCTGCCACCACTGCTGTGCTTGCCAGCCATGAGCCTGGCTTTGGGCTGAGCTGCACTTCCCCTGTGGGAGCGCACTGACCACCAGAGGGCATATCCTTCATTGAGCGTCTGCCCCCGGGTGGTCAGTATGCATCATTGTGACTAGTTGTTCTGCTGTTGGGCCAAACTCTCCAACATTTCCCAAAGGGTGCAGACCAGGCCAAGGGATCCCACTGGTGTACGATCAGGGCTAGGAATGAATGTGGAAGGTTGACCAGCCAGGGAAGGACCAGGTCATGTCTGACCCATCTTGCTCAGTCCCTGTTGGCTAGACCCCAGCAGCAAGCTAACCTACTGGTCAGAGTGTCTGACCCCTGGTGGTCAGTGAATGTCATAGTGAGTGTTTGAGCAACCTTAGCATACCATTAGCATATTACGCTTAGATTAGTTGAACAGCCGACTGGATGACTGGACACTTAGCTATTAGGCTTTTATTATATAGGATGTCTGACTCCCATGCTAGTTTGTGGTGGTTAAGGACACAGAAAGAGCAACAATTCTGGAGCACACTCTGGAGCAACAATTCTGGGGTTAAAGTCTGAGCTGCACCATTTACAACCATGGAAACAATTACTTAATCTCTCTGTACCCCAGTTTTCTCATCTATAAAATAAGGCTAATGATAGAAGGTATGTCAGATGCAGGATAAATAAGTTAATATATGTAGAATAATTAGAACAGTTTCTGACACACATATTAAGTCTACCTGCATACTTCTGTGATTTTTCTTATCTATCTCTTTTACCACTTGATACGAAGTGCCGATTGTCTTTTCAATTAGATACCTGCCTTCCTTTCCAATTTTATCTCTTGCCATCCTATTGGCTCTAAACTATTTGCATTTTTCACTAAGTTTCCATGACTTTGTACAGATTTTTCCCTACCTTGTATAACTGTTCTTTTGCGGTTTCCAAACAACTATATGATAAGAAAAAGGCCAAATATGAAAAAAGGGCTGAAAATGGGAAAGATTTTCTTGGTTTTCTTTAGAAAAAGGGGAGTCTGAATGTAAAAGGTAGTGACTAGGCTGTGCGATGTGAACAGTAAGATGCCCATTCATTAGTTTTCATGATCCTCTGAAGGTACTTAGTTCACTCAAGCATATCAGTGGTTGTCCTGGGCTTAGTAATAACAGCATGAAGCAAGTGCCACCATACCCACTAACTACCCAGAGATGCTCTATGGGGGCTTGGGGACATGTTCCTCAGAACATCCTAGGGGTGTTGAAACATTTTCTCCTTTGTCTTCCCACTGTATTGCATCTATATTTTTCTTCCATTGTTCACTTGGTAGATCCATGTTTAAGGTTTTAAGTGTTTTGTGTTGTTGCTTTTATTTTCTCCTCTGACACTCTTTGAGCTTTGAGGGGGCAGTTAGTTATCCCTATGTGCTGATATGTAGATAAGACTGATATCTGGAGTGCCTGACACATGGTCTTAATCCTCTTATTTATTTTTCTTTTTTTTTCTTTTTTTTAAATCCAATGTGACTTTTACTTAATTCAGCAGCATTTTCAGTATGTGTGACTTTATTTTATTTATTTTTTTTAATATATCTTATTGATTTTACACAGAGAGGAATTGAGAGGGATAGAGAGTTAGAAACGTCAATGAGAGAGAAACATCAACCAGCTGCCTCTTGTATACCCCCTACTGGGGATTTGCCCGCAACCAAGGTACATGCCCTTGACCGGAATTGAACCCGGGGCCTTTCAGTCCGCAGGCCGACGCTCTATCCACTGAGCCAAACCGTCTTGGCTAAACCTCTTATTTCTTGATTTCCTGAACAGCAAAGCCTTTCAGCTCTCTTCTAAATTCTCTGATCTTTCTTTTTACTTGTTTTGGCTCTGCTTCTTTCTTTGCTCAGTCCTTCGATGGTTCCTAGTTTCATCTTTCTCTCTTCTCTTAATATTTTGCATGCTCACCTGGGTGCTTTCACCTGATCCCATGGCTTCAACTATTCCCATAAATGTCTCCGCAGTCTATCCAGTCTATCTGTGTCTCATCCTCCAACCCAACCCTAGCCAGGCATCTTTACTTGAATGGTTAATCTGTCTCTTATTGTAAATTTACTTCTAAAACAGAGTACATCCCACCTTGTCATCTAGAAGTGATCTTTCAAATCTCATTTGGGTAAATACCCCAAGCTGGAAAATTTGGACTTCTTCATCTTCCTTTCTTGACACATCCAAGCAGTTTTTATTTTTTAATTATATTTTTATTGATTTCATAGAGGAAGGAAAAAGGGAGAGACAGATAGAAACATCAATGATGAGAGAGAATCATAGATTGGCTGCCTCCTGCACACCCCACATTGGGGACCGAGCCTAAAAGCTGGATATATGCCCTGACAGGAAATCAAACTGTGAGCTTCTGGTTCATAAGTTGACACTCAATAACTGAGCCATACTGGCCAGGCTATAAGCAGTTTTTAAATGCTAAAAATGTAGAATTTGTATATCATGTTTTTACCCCTTCCCCAAGCTTCCATTGTCATTGCTTTCATTTTTATCTTAATCATCTCTAGTTGAACTACATATAGCAACAGCTTCCTAACTCCCTCATCACTGACATTTTAGAAGGGTATGGGCCAGATGTTTTCCAGTGTTCTCATTTTTCAGTTTCCTTATGTTTAGAGTCAAATCATAGATTTTTGGCAGAAATAGTACATAAGGAAGGTAGCCTCCCTTCTCAGCGCATCACATTAGAAGGTACATGATGTTTCTTTGTAATTAATAAATAATTTGTGGGAAGATATTTTGAAACCATTTAAATATCCTATTTCCTCAGCAATTTTTTTTTTTTACCAAGTAGTTTTATTAGTCATTGATGATTCTTGCCTGAATAAATTACTAATATAATGATTATCAAATGGTCATTTTTCTAACTCCATGTTTCCCTCTACAGCACATGTGTCAAACACAAGGCCCACGGGCCAAATCCGTCCCGCCAGGCCTTGCAATGTGGCCCGCACCGTGCTGTCATCACTGCACTCCGCTGCGTTTCCATCACAATGACAGTTTATGACTGTTCAGTAAACCATTCGGCCCTCGATTTAGGCTGGATTTTAGATTTTGGTCCCTTCTCTGATTGAGTTCGACACCCCTACTCTACAGTGTTTGGGTTAACATTCTACTTTAATTCAATTATATGTTTACTAACACTATACACTCAAGTTTTCTTATTTTACTCAATGAGGTATAATCCCTTAGTGTCATTATTTATTTTGATGTTAAATTGTCCTAGATTCTATCAGTGGGAGCCTTTTTAAACTTCTCTGGGTCTTTTTGATATGTCCTCATAATTCCTTGGGTTTGTCTTTATCTACACTAATAAAAGAGAAACTTGCAAATTAACCATCACTCTGCTACACCAAGCCATACCCACCAGCCAATCAGGAGTGAGTATGCAAATTAACCCAACCAAGATGACTGCTGGCCATGGCGCTGGAGCAAGCAGGAGCTTGGGTTTCCCAGCCAATGGATGAAGCCAAGCTTCCCGCCTGCTCTGGCTGGCCTTGGCCTCTGCTCAAGGAGGTGCTGGAAAAAGAAAAAGCAAAAAAGGGGGGGGCTGGAACCTTGGGTCACTGGGGGGTGATTAGGCTAGGATGAACTGGTAGGGGCCATTAGGGGTAAGAAGACCAGCAGGGGTGCCAGTTGGGAGTGAGCAGTCCATCAGTGGGGGTCAGTTGGATTTGATCCGGACAGTGGGGAGGGGAGGGGACAGTTTCTAATGAGCAGGCCAGCAGGGGGGCAGTTGGGGGTAAGCAGGCCAGTGGGGAGGGGAGGAGGGAGTGATTAGGCTATCAGAGGGGGTAGTTCGAGCTGGCTATTAGGCAGAGTGGTTAGGAGCAATCAGGCAGGAAGGCAGGCAGGCAGGCAGGTGAGTGGCTGGAGCCAGCAGTCCCAGATTATGAGAGGGATGTCTGTCTGCTGGTTTAGGCCCAATCTTTGTAAACTGGCAGTAAGACATCTTTTGAGGGGTCCTAGATGGGAGAGGATGCAGGCCGGGCTGAGGAACCCCCCCTCCCTGTGCACAAATTTTGTGCACCCAGCCACTAGTTTTAGCATAAGGAGATGTTTTATCATCTTCATTTTGAGAAATATTTTGGCTCGTTGTAGAATTATATGTTGGTAGTTCCTTTCTTTCAGTGTCTTTAAAGATATCTTTCCATTGTTCTCTGAGAGCTATTGTTACTGTTGTTTCAATAGCCTCAAGACTTATTATTGCTCCTTTGAAGGCAACATGTGCTTTTTTCTTCCTTTTGACTACTTTCAAGATTTCCTCTTTCCTTTGATTTTAGCATGTTTTACTATGTTGTATCTATAATAGATGTAGTTCTTATATTTATACTGCTGAAAATTTAAAGCTTAATCAACCTGTGATTTGATGCCTTTCAAATTTATAAATTCTTAAGTAGATTTCTTCAAATATTGTTTTGTCTCCTGTTCACTCTCTTTTCTTTGTGGGATTCCAATTATACATTTTGAACATTTGCATATCTCTCTTACTCTGCTTCCCAACTTCTATATTATTTTCTTTCTGTATCTAAAGCTCTAGCTTGAACTTACCTAAAACTTACCTTATTCTAGTTTACAATGTTTTCTGCTGTCTAATTTGCTATAATCACATCTCTTGAATTTTTAATTTCAGTTACTATATTGTTCAGTTCTATATAAATGTAAATCTACTTTTTGTATAGAATACAAGTCTGCTAAAATCTCTGTTTTCCTCTGTTTTCTTGAGCATAGCTATTTTAATGTCCCTGTAAAATAATTTAATACCAGAATTATCTGTATGGCCATTTCTTCTTGGTTTTTGATCAATTGATTCATCTTTAAAAATATATTTTTTATTGATTTCAGAGAGGAAGGGAGAGGGAGATAGGGATAGAATCATCAATGATGGGAGAGAATCACCGATTGGCTGCCTGCTGCATACCCTCTACTGGGGATCAAGCCTTTAACTTGAGAATCGAACTGTGACCTCCTGGTTCATAGGTTGATGCTCAACTACTAAGCCACACAGCTGGACTGATTTTTTTATTTTTTTTTAACATGCATCTTACTTCTTGTGTGGATGCTGGACAGTGTATATTAATTGCATTAAAATTATATAGAGTCTGGATGGCATCTTCTTTCTAAGTGGGTTAAGATTTGGCAGCAGAGACGATATGCAGATTACCTTAATCCTATTGAAAATTTATTTTAGATTGTTATATTTAATTTCATCTTTGTTCCTTGGATATACTAGTAGACTTCCCAAAGTCTTAACTGAGAGCCTAGAATGTTTCCCAGGGCCACTCTTCATTAGCAGGCCTGGGATATCTTTCTGTCTCCCCAGAATCACAAGGTTCCTAAAAAAAATCTCTGCTCAGCTCTTTCGCCTTCTAGCTGCAGGTGCCTGATAGCATTTTAAAGCCATACACTGTGTGCAGCTCAAAATTGACCAAGGCTTCAAGTGGAGTTTTAGTGGAGATTTTTAGGCTAACTTGTGATTTTCTTCTCTCAGGGTTTTACCTTTCAAGTCTCAGCTGCTTCAGCTGTCCTGACCTCTAAGATCTGTCTTTTCAGACTATTGGAACTGTCACTTTCTGCTAAGATTCTATTCTTTCATGATAAAAATTTGCAAATGTCCACTGGAAAAAGCTAGGTGAATATGGATCTCACTAAGTGCTTTCCTTCTCTCAAGGATAAGAGTCTCAAGTTCTGTTTGTGTGTGTGTTGCTCTTCAGTGTTTTAATTATTTTATATTTCTTATACCGGCTTTATTGTAGATTTTAATGGGAAGGTGCTTAGTCCAAATCAAGATGACTGAAGGCAAAATTTTTCTTTTTAGTAATTATATTAAACTTCAGAAAATATTTTTTAACCTCTCCTTTGGACTTCTAATATTATAGCATTATGGTCAGATAATATTCAGTTTACAGGATATATTAGTTTGGATAAAATGAAGTTGTCATTTTTATAAGTCAAACACAGGAGAATGTTACCACTTCAAACATTTTTTCAATTTTTTTTTTTGGTATTTTATTGATGATTTAGAATCTAGAATATGAAAATTTAAATAATGTATGCTTATAAAGTAACACACATTCTTTATTTGTTAGAGGTACTCTTTAGTTTCTCTCTCTTTAAAATTGCTGGTCTTTGGTAATGCTCTTGAATGGGCCAGAAGGTAAGGCCATCTGCTGTAAACAATGAGGCATCAAGTTTCCTACTTTGTAAAAGGACTCATCAATAGTAGAAGACATATCTTCTCCTCAGGGCTATGAGAAGCAGAACTGACCCTGCTTCCATCAGCCACCACCCAACCCTCTTTTCTGGTCTATGTGGAAGTGAGGGAAAGAGCCTGTCAAAACCAGCACTTCCTAATGACACTTTAGACCCTGAGGCAGAATGAAAAATAATCCATATAGATCCTATTTGTATTGAAAATTTTTATATTTGGTTCATCATAGTTATTTTTGTCTTAATTTTTATTTTAATAATATTTTTTATTGATTTCAGAAAGGAAGGGAGAGGGAGAGAGAAACATCAATGATGATAATCATTGATTAGCTGCCTCCTGAATGCCCCTTACTGGGGATTGAACCCATAACCCAGGCATTTGCCCTTGACAGGAATTGATCTGGAACCCTTCAGTCCATAGGCTGACGCACTATCCACTGAGTCAAACTGGCTAGGGCTTAATTTTTATTTTTTAAAATGTTACATTACAACACTATTTATCTTGATTATTGAGCTTTTGGGTGCCTCATTAGATTTTGTACCTGAATTGACTGTCACTGCTTGATCCTAGTTTGGTCCCAGATGCTCTTTACAATGGTGAGAAGCTTTTATTCTCTGGTAAAAAGATTTTATTCTCTTCTGTGGAGTAGGACTGGGCTTCTTGACTCCTGGCCACCATATAAGACCACAGAACCAGGTTGGCACAGAGAGAGAGCAGGGAACTCCTCAAGAATCAACCCCTGAGTAGTTAGCTTGGATTTCTTATTCCCAACAGCAGAAGATTTAGGCTTCATACAAACGAAGAGGCAGAATCATCCCCGGACTGAACATCAGCCCTTTCCTGAGAATGAAGAAGAGCAGAGAAAGAGGACACGGTGGGCCCCTCCCTCCTGTGGATTCCTGTGCTCCATCTGTTTTAGAAGCGGAGAGAGAGAAGAGATTTATCCTGACACGGAATCTGAAGTTTCATCTAGATTGAACTTTTAATAACCAGCAGTAACCAAAGAGTCAGGGCATTTGTCCAAGTTATCATTAAAGAATGCTAAAGGGAAATCTGGCAATTGTAAGGTGGAAAGAAGTTCTTGGAAATGATAAAACCACTTTTTCTTATTATCATTGAATTGATACTGCACATTAACTGGCTGCATATATTTTGATAATAAATAAATTTTACTAAGGATATTATTCATATATTTCATATCATTGATTAATTTTTCTCAGCCTGATCTATTAGATTCTAAAAGAAGAGCATGTGCTCTTTTGGGGGAGGTTTTTATTTGTTTGAATGGGCATGAGGAAAGTAAGAACTTTTAGAAATTACTTTTGGAGTTTCACATATTTTTGCATTTCCCCCACAACTTGTATTTCATAACGATTTGGCCCTGGCACCACCAACAAGGGAGAGGAGGAAATGCAGGGTCACCTGTACTCACTGACATTGGCTCCGCAGCCTTGCCTGGCAGCACTCCCCTTATTTAGTTCTGGTGCCCCAGTGGCTCCAGGCTTCTGACTTTCTGACCCAGAAGAGCCACAACTTAGCAAAGATCCATTTAGAGAAGGAAAAGGCATGTAACTAGAAATCTCTTACCTGTCTAGTTTAACTTTTGGGGTCCATGGGACGCCCCTGCTCAAGCTACCATTCCCCACACATTGTTAGGATTTCTTTCCACTCCTGAGACTCTTTGGATGGAGGAGCGTGAAGCTCTGATACCATTCAACCTCCTTATATCCTGGATCGTCCTCTATGTTTGGTTCAGGGAACAAAAACAACAGCTTGTGCTCATTCACCATCAAAACCAGGGTTGTGAGCAGTCTCTTTCTCACTCTTAGAAATTAAAGCCTACAGTTCTTTGGTCCCCATCAGAGACAGCCTTTTACAATAAAATAATTGCAAATGGCTTCAGTATATATAGGGTTAATAAATAAAACACAACTTTAAGGGATTTTATAGAAACTTCATGATTTCTTTCCCCTAAGTTTCTGCTCAATATTAATTTTTACCTCAGGGAGAAAAAGGACCTTATATAAAAATCCTTTATTCTCCCTTCCCCCATTTATATTAAGTAACACAAAGTTATTTTAATAATGTGATATGGAATCTAGAGACAAAACACTTTGCTTTACAAAAGGGAACCAATTTATTTCATAAATCACATTCTGCTCCTTCCAGCAATTTCCCTTTTCCCTGGGAGGGGGGGATGTTATTATGTTCTTTCTCTGGCTCTTTTTGTAATTTTAATTTATCATTAAGTAACACTTTGCTTTTTAACATAAAGAATCCAGCATGCTTGATGGAGCAGTGCTTCATAGAAAGTTAGTTCACAGCAACAACTGTTTGGAGCAGAGAAAGTTTATTAATTTATCAGAACCTTATGTTCAATTTCAGATTTCTCAGCGTAGGAACCAACAATCAACTGCACCTGTTGCCAATTAAAGTATTAATGGCACATCAATCAAGGAAAAATCACTGTGAATGGAGATTACACAAGCGCTGTACTCACGTCAGTTTTTGGAAGTCATCCTTTACTTCAAAAAATGAGGAAGATCTACATACTGTAGCCCTCCATCTGTATCCTCCCCTGCTCCTCTCTGATGATTTCAGTGGCTGGATGCCTGAGACTGTGGGGGCCAAGGCGTTTTCCACTGGAGGAGACCACTGTCACGTATTTAAAAAGTAATAATGTGGCTGTACCCGTGGAGGATGGCAGGACCTTGTTAACATTTGTACGAAGCTTGACAAAAGTTAATGATTAGGCTTTGCAAAGAGCAGGGAAGCACTGGCACTGCTCAGGATGGATGGAATCTTCATTGCCTGCACAGGTTTCCATGTTTACCTAGAATAAGAAATGCATGGTGCTAACGGGGGAGGCTGGCAGGAAGGTTCTGCTTTTTAATCCCTTATTTTGAATAGGACACTCTTTTCTGGGGGAAGGAGTGGAAGGAGGATAGTGAGGGGAGGGGCAGAAGCAATCAGTGGAACCTAGACTCCGCTGCTGCCTGAGACCTTGCTCTGGTTGGTTAGGAGTAGATTTTACACCTGCAAGAAGAGAATACAGTGACTACCCACTGGGCCCCAGGAGGATTCATGGAGATTGAGATAGTGTGTGGAGAGTCTAGCAGAGTGCCTGGCACAGGTGGGCTCTTCTACGTTCCTTTTCACCACCAGGGTTGGTTATCTTGGCGGGGACAGCATCACTACCTCACCGGGCTAATGCAAGGTACCCAGAAGTCAGTTCTCAGTACTTGACCTGAGCCTGGGAACAGAACATCTGGATGAATACCTCCCCTAGACTCTTCTCCAACAGCTGTCCTAAATTTCCTACATATTTCCCCGTCTTGAATCCCTATCATTTTTTTAGTATCTATAGCACTTAAAAGCTATTCATCATTTCTACTGCCTGGCTGCTTCATGGAGGTAGAAATGGCAAAGAGACTCTGCACCGTGATCTTTGGAGTCAGATAGGCCTGGGGCCAAATTCAGGCCTGGTCACTTTGGAGCTGTGTCATCACTGGATGTACTTACCAGGCTACTTGCTGCTTTAGGTTCCAACACTGCACAATGGGCATACATACAGACCTCACAGCACAACTCCAATGCATTAGTGTAATGAGGATACAAACACCCTGCACAGTGCCCAATAAAGAATGGCATTTTTGTTGTTGTTGGTATTTGCCATACAGGGCCAGAGTAGATGGTCCCACCACATCTTAGAGGTTCTGGCAGATGGTACAGTCTCAGCAGGAAAAGTGTCAAATCTAGGAGAAACAAGTCAAAGCATGTAGGAGAATTTGAGGCAGGAGTAGTTGGCTCTCTAACCCAATTGGTAAAGCTCACAGATGATCGAATAGTGATATTTGCCCTTTGAGGCAGGGATAGAAGGTGCTGATATCCAGCCTACCTGATATCACTATGGGAAGTTTCAGGTGTATCTGTCTTATATCCCAATTAGGCTATAAGGTCAAAGGCAGGTGCTGTGTTTTCTTCTTTGTTGTGTTCTCCCCTGTGGTAAGTACAAAGCTTGACACATAGTAGGTATCCAGTTAGTGTGCTGATCAATGGAAAGATTTCCTTGTTCTCTGATTATCACTGGTAATCAAAGTTTTCCATATAATGCTTAGAGTACACTTGAAAAGAAAAAAAAATCACTGTAATGTAATAAATATACCAATATATGTCACATATTTTGGATGGCAAAAGGCTAGCAAAGAGAGGAGTGTCAGTATAAGGGGTCTTAATGCAAAAATGGTTTGAAATGACTGCTTTAAAGCATGGCTACAATTTGACATCCTCCATTACAGCATACTTAGATATACATTCCTCCTACCTCATACATTTTTTTTTCCTTTGCAGAGCTATTTCCTTTTGCCTATTTATTGTGGTGTAATGAGTTGTGAACAATAATATCCCAGGCTCCCTTCCGGCCTCTCTATGGGCTAGCCTTAGGAATGTGTATGACCAGCCCAGCAGGCGTGACTCAGTGGTTGAGCTTGGACCTATGAACCAGGAGGTCATGGTTCGATTCCTGGTCAGGGCATATGCCCAGGTTCTAGGCTCGATCCCTGATATGAGATGTGCAAAAGGCAGCTGAACAATGATTCTCTCTCTAGTCATTGATGTTTCTGTCTCTCTCTTCCTCTGTGAAATCAATAAAAATATATATTAAAAAAAAAAAGAATGGGTATGACCAATCATAGAACCTCATCTCAGGTAAGAGACTGGCACATGATCAGAACAAGCCCCAGAAATTGTTCAAGATAGGGATGCCATGCTTAAACTGTCATTCCTTCCTCTGGGGTGTCTGAGCCAGGCTTCAGGAGGCAAGGCTCCACTAGGTGCAACCCCTTCTGCAGCAGCAGCAGCACAGGAGGCACCATTGGTCAAAGAGAAGGGAGAAGCAGGTGAGGGAAGCAAAAAGAGAGCAGAGGAGTCCTGTGAGCAGGGTAGTCCTGGTTTTAGTGCCTGGGCCCTATGCTGATGTGGTCTTTCCTTCACTTCTGAAAGCTAGGAAGCTTCTTCTTCAGCCTTGTAAGCTAATACAACTTTTTTCCAAGCTCATTTGAGTTGAATGTCTTGTTGCTTGCAACTTAAAGAGCCTGACTGACACGTTTGGGCTACAGATCTGGAACATCCACCTCAGAGCCCTGATCACCTCCCATCCCACATCCAGAACAGATGCATATAATACAACTTCTGTTGATATAAACACACCTACCTGACACTCAGTTTTCAGCACACTGTGTGTACAGACTTCAGGAATTCTCAGCCTTGGCACTGTGGCATTTGGGACCAAATAGCTTAGTGCAGTGCAGGCTATTTAACATTATTTCTGGTCTCTAGCCACCAGGTGCTGATAACAATATTCCCACAGCTTTTGACACTCAAAAATGTCCCGAGACATTGCCCAGTGTCAGCTGGGTGGGACAGGAGAGCAAAGTTGCTCCTGTTAAAAACTGGTGATATATATAGAACATAAACTCCATGAGGACAAGCTGTCTTTTTCTCCCTCCCCCAACCCCGTATGTCTCCTCAGGACCTAGAACCATGCTTACCTCACCTTAGGTACTCAGTATCCATTTGCTCTGTGAGAAAAAAATGGCTCCAGGTAAATGGAAGGCCTTCTGCCCATGCTGCTAGAATCCCAAACAAGGAAAAGCAGAACAATGAAAGCAAATGTGTCCACTCCTAATTTTATGACCCAGAGCTAAAACTACAAAACAAAATAGAGCAAAAAACAAATACAAAAACAAACAAACAAACAAACAAACAAACAAAAAACACCCTCCCACCCCAGCCCCACCTCATGCATCATGTGGCAAACTAAGAGTCTTGTGTATAGTACAGATTTTCTTAACAAGGAAGGTAGAGTTGAGGCAGGAAGGAGAAAAACATTGATTTTAGGAATTCTCTTTAAAGCACCCTGGCTTTCTATTATACATTCTCCAACATCTTTTTGCCCATTCCAACCAAACAAGATAGTCCAGTGAAGACTGCTTTGGGACCTGGGTGGCTAAAACAGAACCTGGGAGAATAATGTCTTAGGAGGAAGAGAACATCTATGGTAATTTAGATTTTATTCCTTAAAAATGGCACATGCTTTTTGAATTGTGGTGTGATTTCCACACCTTCAGCAGGTAGTTTTCCCATCAGAACTAAAATAATCAGCACATAGAAAAGCCACCCCTAGATTTTATCCTCCTCCTTTTATTGTAACTCAATAAAAAAATTGTGAGTTGGAGAATTTAGTTTTACAGTAAGTTTTCCGATGTCAAATGGTACCTGATATACGTACATACACATACATATTCTTGGCAATAATAACGTAATGTTCATGTAGTGACTGTGACTTATACGATCCAATCACATGGTGCCAGTCAGACACAAATCACATCTACTACATCCAAACAGAGCAGTGATTACACAGACAGTAAACTGCCGGGCTCATCAGAAGAGAAATGACTCAGAGCTGCTTCTAAAAGGCACAGCCACACCCTGTTTTCTCCACTGACTCTTACTGATCCCAGTAAGAGTCATTGACTGAGACCTTTGGAAAGCTTTACGTTCTTAAGAAGGGTGACTTTCTGTTCAGTTGTATCACCAGTCCAAACAATTATTTTATTTTTCAGCAGTGTTTCACGTCAAGCAATTCTGCTTATTTGTTCCTTGTGGGGAGTAGAGAGCAATCAAGTCCCAAGGGGAGGAGGTCCTGGGTGGTCCCCACCAGGCATTGCATCAGCGAACTAATTCAGTTCTGCCTCAGCCATAGAATTTCATGCCTCAATAATGTTTAAATCACTGTGTTGTTGGGAGCAGGATAATGTGGTCAGACACTTACAAAACCCTGGTTTGCAAATTTACTAATCGGGGGCCCTTGGTGACTGACATAGCTTCTCTGCGTCTGTTTATATTATAACCCTTTTGGTGCCATTGTGATTGACTTTATTCATGGTCACTCACAGATAAGGAAAACCATGCATGTCAAATTCATGAGTGTGAAGACACATAATACAACTTTAGGGTGCAAATGGCGATAATAGTATTGAATGTTCCAGGTTTCAAATATTTCATACTTTTGGATTGTTTGACCAAATTTGCTAGTAGGCTGCAGGTGGGAAAAAATACCTTGGTTTTCCAGTTCAGATATTAACTTCTGAGGTGGCTGGACTTGGAATTTAAAGCTCCAAGGAATCCATGAAGTGGTTCGTGACTATCTTCCACTTGTACAGTAGGTCCTCAATAAAAGCATCATTTTATTCAACGTTGTTTTGTTACAACATTGATGAGATGTCATAAGAGCTGAACTCTTGTTTATTTAAATTACCCTATAGGAAAATTGGTTTCATGGTATATTTGTGCTTAAAGTTACAGAACCTATCCAAGGTGTTAGGTGAAGACTTGTTGTATATGATTCTATTCCAGGCTAGCCCATTATTTCTCTGTTCTTTCTTACTTTCCCATTGGGGATAAGAGAATAATTTCATCTATAGTCAACTAGCCTCCTATTGCCTTAGCTGGTTTGGCTCAATGGATAGAGTGTTAGCCTGCAGATCGAAAGGTTCTAGGTTCAATTGCTGTCAAGGCCACATGCCCCAATTATGGGCTTGATCCCCAGTAGGGGATGTGCAGGAGGCAGCTGACCAACGAGTCTCTCTCATCATTAATGTTTCCAACTCTCTTCCTCTCTGAAATCAATAGAAATATGTTTAAGAACAAAACAAAATAACAACAAAATACTAACCTCCTATTGAAAGCTATAAAGCAATGGTCAGTAAATATTCATCATAATCAATTAATGAATGCAAATGCCTAAATTATATAAATAAAATTAAATTTTCCAGTAAACATATGTGCCTAATTAAAAGGCAAGTTATTGAGATCTTAAATGTAAAACTGAGAAATTTGAAGTTTTCTTACTAAGATGACCCAATGTGTCAACTTCTATTGAAAACCTGAAGTTCAAGTCTTACTTTAAAAAGAAATACATCTTATAACATAGACAATATCTCGCTCTTCTATATAAAGAGTATTAAACTGCCTTTCCAAAGTATTAGAACACTTTAATTAATTGCCAATCTGCTTATGAAGCTACACTGAGTGCTGTGAAAACCTATAGGCTGAGAATTACCTATTTCCAGTCCAAATGGCCCCATTATATATGATGTATATTGTTCTCCCATATTTTACAGATTACAGGTATATATTTTCTTTTTTTTAAATCTTCATTGTTGAAAATATTACATATATGTCTTTTTTTCCATCATTGACCTCTTCAAGCCCGCCCCCGACCCTACCCCAGGCCTATGGTCTGTGCCCATGGGTTATGCATATATACATACAAGTTCTTTGGTTGATCTCTTCCCACCCACTCTTTCTCCCCCTCCTTCCCTCTGAGATTTGACAGTGTGTTCCATGCTTCTATGTCTCTGGACCTATTTTGTTCATCAGTTTACATATGAGTGAGATCATGTGATACTGATCTTTCTCTGACTGGCTCATTTCGCTTAACATAATACTCTCCAGGCAATAATTACTTTTGAATCTCTAATAGTTTCTAAGTTTCATGTAGACAGGGCTATCCATTTCTTATTTACCACTGTAGCTCTAGCATTTGACATAGCTCCTGGTAAAAAGAAGTAGATACCCAGTGGACATTATATTGAATTATGGGATGGTTTTTTAGTGGGTTAGTTGCTTCTTGCTTTGGTGTCTGCATGACTCCCACTGCAACTCTGTCCAATACGGCTTGTTATAAAAATGAAATATTCTGTTTCTGTGGTTGGCTAATAAAGTATCCCTTAGGTATGTGTGGTCAGTGAGCTCTGCAGATGGGGCTGGTGAAACTCAGGATCTAAATATTAACTTATTTATCATTATAATCAATTTAAATACTACATGTGGGCAACTGTTCTGGACAGCACAGCTCTGGCAGAACTTTATCTGATTCACACACAGTCAACTTTTTTTAGGAAATAGGTCAAGGTTGCCTTTTCCAAGAGTAGTCTCTAGTCACATGAGGCTATTTAAATTTGAATAAATTAAAATAAAATACAAGTTAAATAGTTAGTTCCTCACTCCTGCTAGCCACATTTCATGTGCTCAAAAGCCAAAGGCAGTTAGTGGTGTCCACACTGGGCAGCACCAAATATTTCCATGATTACAGCAAGTCCCAGTGGAGGGCACTGTTGTGGAGAGTGGCTCACCCAACCAGAAACAAAGATGTGTACTCCTCGCAGTGGGTGAACTTGTTTCCACCACCCTCCACTTTGGTCCTGACTGTTGGGACGACTTGACCAGAGAACCGGGGTCATAGTGCCACTCTATGGCTGATAACATCCACCATTTGCTCACATTATGCGAATAGCATGTGGACCTCTAGATCCCAGGACAAACATAAATTAGGAACAATAATGAGAACAAAGTAGGTGACCGCCACCAGGGAAGGCATTTTCTCGTGAGAGAGTGTCAGGGCCAATATCCGGGCTCCCACGTCAGGCTTCTTTTCTTTCCCAGAAATGTCAGCAAGGAAGGTTGCAGTGACCGGTTGACCCCTTGCTGCTACCTGATTCCCAGAAGGTACCCTCTTCCCAGAGCATCTCTCTTTTCTCTTCATTTGCATTCAGCTCTGAGATTGGCCACCTCTCCGCCCCCATGATGCAGTTATTGGCAGCCTCGCTTGCCTTTGTTGCCTCCAGAATGGATAACCACAGCGCGTCTCTGGAAGCCCACCCAGAAGCTTCAGCTGGCTCAGTGTGGCTCTGTCCATCTGCCTGAAGGCACGGGCAAGCGGCGCCAGGAACACCTGCGCTCCGCAGTGTGCCCTGGCTACCTCATCACTTCAGTGACATTCGAGGTGCAGCCCTGAACACCCAGGCTTGCAACTGCTGCTTTGAAGGTTGTCTCCTCCCCTTCAGCACCGTCACAGCAGGGGGATGCTGATCAGCTAAGAATAGTCCCACGCAGAGGGTGAGAGTGAGGGCATTTTCTGAGGAATTTGCTTCCCCTCCTGGTTTGACAAAGCTGACTTTTCCGTGTTCAGGGACATGGTGGAACAGCCATCTGTTTAGTTAGGCTTCTGCCGTGAAGTGTGGTCTTGGGGAGTGGATATTTAAATAGTGTTCTTTTCTGCTTTCCTCTTGTAGATTGGAACTCTAAACATTAATAAAGAACAATCACAGGCCTTCATTTTCTATTAAGAGTCTTTTTTTTTTTTTTAAAGTTAACTCTCTTGTCAACTCTGTCATTCTCCCCCCAGAACAGTCTACTCAACCTGTCACCTTTTTCTTCATCCTAATTTCTCAATCTTTGCCCACAAAAAGGACTCTGTTTTTGTTACTTTACCAGTTCCCTTTACTTTTCCTTATGTCCACTCAGCCCTCTTGTTTTAAAACCACAGCCATTAAAAAGTTCTTTTAAAGAACACTTAAATAGTTCCTCCCCCCCCCAAAAAAAAATGTCTTGTCAGATTTCTTCTTCTTGTTTGCTTCAGAAAGTGCCGCTTTGATTGTCCATTAGAGAGTTGTTTACATTTCTCCAAAAGCTCCATTTAGTTTCCTTGACAAGGTGGAATAAGTGACTGGCTGTGATGGATAGAGGCACCTGTCCTAATGGCTGCTCACACTGTGCCCACCAGTGCAGGTTACATTGATAAATTGACAACAGTTGGGACATGCTCTGCTAGCAGCAAGAATGAGGCTACGAGGACAGACACAGGCAGGGAGACAGTCTGCTTTAATATTCCTCCGAAAGGTGTGCAGCCTCCTAATCTAACACCCAACAGCTGCGGTGAGGAATTAGTGCACAGGCAGAATTTCTTTGTTTCCATGACACCACCTCTGCTAGTTAGTCTGGAATTATATTTACTGTAACAGATTGGCCCTGTCTTCTAGTCTCTATGCCTGTAATCCTTGAAAACAGCATCGTAAGATTTTAATTTCGTGTTATTATTTATTTATTTATTTATCAACATTCCTTCATGGAAGACTTGCCTTTTCCCATCGATAAGAAAAGCAACAAAATGCTGCCTATTCGCTATAGGTTGGTTATTAGGAGACTGTGGAAAGCAGCCTTAAGTCAAGGCTAAGGTGTTAATTACCTGGACTAAGGAGCTCAGGAGGTCCCAAATTTCCGGTAACAAAGAGGTGACTGTCTATCACTGAACCCCACTTGGCTGGGGGTCTTAGAAGGTGGTCAATGCTCTACCCAGCTTACACTTGCGTTTTCTTTTTTCCACTTCTGTTGTGTTCATGAAAGCAGTGCTACAGAAGGTAGGCCCGGCAGTGAGTTCCAGCAGTAGCATCTGCCCATGTTGACCAAGGGCCCACGCAGGCACATGGCGCTAGGGCAGATCCCTGACTTTGCAGCCTCCCTCACAGTGTCCTTCTTCGCAGATAAGTTGGGATCACCGGGGGCCAAGGGGTGGGTGGGTCTGCTGACGCAGCTGGGCCAAGAGCAGCAGCCGCAGCAGAGGCAGCAATCTCGACACACGGCCCCTCGCTTCATCCATTACATGCTTATCTTAACTGAAGACTAATCTAAAGGAACAAATGACCACAGAGAAAATGTTCCAACTTAATACAAAGTCATAAAAAAAAAAAAAGAATGCAGGAGCGAAAGAAGCATGGACATAATCATGCTTTTCTGAGCCTGGCTTTTAAATGGCCTAGTTACAGATTTTATGATAAGACACAGTTTGCCTTTATGATTTGCATGGGTAATGAAGCAATTAGGAGCCATCATATATAAAACATGCTAGTTCTTCATTAGACACCAAACAGAATGTCATAACACAAGATGTATAGTGTGGCAAAGCTCAAGTGACTTGCTTGTTCTGTTTACTTTGCACGGAGTTTTGCTGGAAGCTGGTTGCCGCTCGCATTGCATTAGAAGGCTAGACTGTGGTTAGTTTGATGTGAAATTCTGACTGGCTGGCAGCCGCCTCCACTCCCCACCCCCTAACTGCTACTAAATTTCATTTCAAGTTATAATTATTGACATTGGAAACAGCTACTCGGATCACAACAACAAAGCAACAATTATACAGGATCTGGTGTTTCTCATGCAAATTACAGCAATAAAATACAGGAAAATCCGGCCCACTTACAGACCAGTCTTTGTCTTTGGAGAACACAGTCTGAACTATTTGGTTAACTAAATTAAAATGTAAATCTTGGCTGGCTTTTCTTCTTAGATAGAGATATGAAACAGTTTCTAAAAGACAGAAAAAGCTTACGGGACCACATTTCAAACAACTTGTCATGAATATATTTTTTTAATGAATTAGGGCTGAAAAGCTTAACTGTCTATAACAATCAAGGATTCAAAAGTGTTGCTCAGATAGGAAAAACATAAGGGAAGACAAGGCCCTGTATATTTACCGCTTGGTGGCTTGCATGTTTGTTTACAAGGGAGCTTGGGAGCTTGAAAGATGTGCAGTAATAGAGTCCCCTGCGTTTTCACAAGTAAAGCCATAGCGCTCTTATTCCCAGTTGCTGTAACATGTATAATGAAACATATAACCCAGAGAAGAAGATTGGTGAGCATGAAAACTGAGTTTTGTTTTTTTTACTTTAATAGAGTTGCTTTCCTTCCTGATCTTTGTTTCTTCTCTCTTACAAAAGGCTGAGCCTATGAAAGTGTCATAGTCTGGGAGGGCGAAATTAAAAAGTCAACCACAGGCGTGGCATTTGCTTGAGGGAGCTGTGAATGCAGCCACTCAGAGCCACACGGAGTTCTGTGAAGAAACGGAAACAATGATTTGAAGGCTTCAGATCCATTATCATGACTGCATTTAAAAAACTAAACTAAACTAAACAAAGCACCCCTCTACCAGCATAAAAAAGGGCTGGATTCACCAGGCCCAGAGAGAAAGCAGTGCTACAGAAGACAGCATCAAAGCCAAGAAGAAAAACCACCGCTGTGCCCCTGGCCAGGATTCAGCCAACAGCGCGTCTGCTTTGAAAGCCATCCCTCTGAGTTTGACCACAAGTAAACTGACCCTGGTGAAGGAGGATACTGATGTTTAATTTATGTATTTAATTCTTTTTATATACAGGGAAAAGCAATTGCGTGATCACATCTCATTTATAACACATCTGATCTTTAAAAGGCAATAATTTTACAAATGCACTTTTGCATTAAAAATCCTGTTATCATAAGCATGGAGCAAACGCTGTGTGGGCAGTCACTCTGACTTATAGCAGCTTGGTACAGCCGCTGCAAGATAACCAAGAGTAATGGTTTTTGATAATCAGGCCACACTATTAATATAACATGAACCACAAGTGCTTTTGTACTGCAGCTCTGGTTAAACTAGCAAATCTCATTGGAATATAAAGAAAGGGTGGGGAGACCTGTTCTCTTTTCTGCTGTTTCTGCACGGAAAAATATGCCTCTCGGTGCTGTCTTAGGTGTTTCATGTCTCAGGGAAGAAGAATGTTTCCCTTTAGAACCCCTGCTCCTTTCTGCTCAGTTCGAACTCAGCGGCTACCCGCTAGGTCAAAATTTAGGCCCATGAAATGTAGCAGATGGATTTCAAATGGCAGTTCTGTTGGCTAGGGGAAAGCTGGTGGAACATGCTGAGGTCCATAGCAAGCTGGGTTTGTGCTGGTCGCTCACTGCTGAAATATTGCTGGGTGAAAAGGGGCTCATTTTGGCTGATGTGAGCTGAGGGGAACGCTGCCCCTTCGTCGTAAATGTTAATGTGAGGGAAAAGCGGGGAGAAGCACTTCTGCTGTAAGAGTCGGGCAACATAATCATAACAAGTAAAAACAGGCTTAAGCATGTCACTACAATGTTTATTCATATGGTGACATTTACTGTAACTTTCCTCTAAAAGGATTGGTTTCCTCCAACTTTAACAATCCAGAAACCATTATGAAGTTGTCTTTGCACACATAATGTGTATCTCTGTTTCCTAGGACATGTGCTGTGGGGGTGAAGTACATTTTCAAAATCAATGCTTGGGCTATTTCTGTACATTTAAAGAGGCATGTATTCAGCAAAGAAATGCATGGTTCCTGAATTTCACATTGTAGAAACAGGGTTAGAAAAGAAGCTGATTGAAGAAGCTGAGACCCCAGTGAGGCGAGACTGAGTGCCTTGTTCAATCATTTAAGGAACTCTTCCAATGCCAAGTTTTTCATAAAACTATCCCTAATAAGGCAAATCAGGAGAGGATCTTCCTGGACCTCTCCGGTTTTCATGGGAGGAGATGAAGGTGAAAGTCTGCAGTTTTTTTTATTGTGATGTCCTTGTGGCAATTGCCAAATATTGCTTTGTATTGTTAGTCATTTACTTATTCATTCATTCATTCATTCATTCATTCATTCAATGGACAAAGCATGGAGGAGAAGGATGAAATAAATCAGCTTCAAGGAGATCAGAATCTGGTAGGAAAGAATAGGCATGTACATAATTAATTATAAAACTTGGTAGAACACGATAAAAAGAAGTTCATGTAAGCTGCAGTGGGAAAGATTACCTTGAACAAGATGAGATTAATGAAGACATTAATGTATTTAATCTTGAAGAATTTGTAGGCTTTGCATACGTATCTTATTTCCTCTGCTATGTTGTAAATTAGTTGAAATTAGTCACCATATATGGTGACTAATTTCAACTAATTTATATATATATATACACACACACACACACACACACACACACACACACATATATATATATATATATATATATATATATATATATATAAATTGTTGTGTTGAGCAGAATGTTTGATCTATGGAAGAATTATATCGATCAATACTGTTTATAGAGCATTTATTAGGTTTCAGGCATTGTTATAAGCATATGTTATTTTACTTAATCCTTGTAGCACTTCTTGAAGTAAATTTAAATTATCCCCATTTTACAGAGAAAACTGAGGCCTTGAGAGGTTAACTAAATTGCCCAGGATCATGGCTATTAAGTGGAGAAGATGGATTGGAGCCATTACATTCCTCACTAATACATTCTACTGCCTGTGTTTGATAAACATTGTTTGAATGTTGAATAAGCTAGCAGGAGTTTCTTAACAGTTATAATGCAATTTCATTTACCATTGAAGGATTTTTTAAGAATACTTAGCACAGGAAACAAAACAAAACAAAAATCATCAGGGTGCATAAAAATTTGTTATGATTAAATTATTAATTTCTGCAAGAAAGTCAAGCACTTGTCTACAATATATTTGATTCTAGAAAACCTTGAGGTTATAGAAATCACCTAAGAGGGTGTTGACATACTATGGTATTTTTTGAAAAGTTGATGCTGTTTAATGAATACACAACATCATTGCTCTGGGCATTAAGTCCGGCATTGATTTTTTTTATTTTCATTACACAATGTAATAATACACAACCGTACAGTAAATTCATATTCTAGGAACTTGAGTCTCCTACATGAGACTCATGTAGGGACTTTAGTGTCCTACATGCAGGGCCGAACAATCCTTCCCTGTCAGAGGGAAATCATTGACATCAGAAGATGATCAATAGCTCCAGCTTGTCTGCATAAATCAGATCTCTCAATGACATAGATTGTTGGGCTTTGGTGGGCCAGCTATGTAGGGAATAGGCTAAGGCACTTTAGATGCAAATAAGTGAGCCACCCTTTCAACTGGAGAAGTGAGGAAACTGGTGTGCTCAGGTGGAGCAAGTATCTGCATTTCACTGGGTCAGTCTCTGCTTAAATCCTTTCTCCACAATAAACTTCTTTATTTCAAGAATAAGTTGTAAAAAAATGCATATGAAATTAATAGATGCATTTGTTCTAAAAATTGGAAAAGAGCAAAGAAAGCTGTAATACCAAACGTATTGAACTTGCTGAAAAGTGGCTATTCTTGTACATCATTTCAGGGAGTAAAAAAAATTGTTTCCTTGGCAATTTTGAAACCTTACCTAGAGCTATAAAGTACTTTGTCAAATGCATACCTAATTCCATGCCTAGTAATTCATCACAAGAAAATAATTAGTTATGAGCATAAAGATCTGTGGATAATAATATACATCTAAAATAGTTAAAATATTCAAAATTTAGAAATGGCCTAAATTTTCATCAACTGGGAAATGAATACATTCTAGTACACCTATAAAATAAAATGCACCATAGAATAAACAGATATTATAGCTGTCATAAAATTACTGATACTTTTTATTTTTTATTTTTATACTTTATTTCTCCAATTTTTATACCATGAACATGTATGGTTTTGATATTGAGAGTAAAATGTATAAAATATGATTTAGAAGGCTCTGAGACATGCTGAAGATCTTTCTGGAAGAACCCCAGACTTCTTTCATGTACCCTGTTTCCCCGAAAATAAGACAGTGTCTTATATTAATTTTTGCTCCCAAAGATGCGCTAGGTCTTATTTTCAGAGGATGTCTTATTTTTCCATGCAGAAGAATACGGTACACATTTATTGTTAAATGAAAATAAAGGAAATTTACTACCTGTATACGGTATTATGGTAGTACGGTAGTTGTCAACACAAGCCAGACAAACTGAATCCTACAGTATCAAGAATTTACTCATTTATTCAATGACAATCGTGTCATCATCTTCTGGAACATCATCATAACAATCCAATTCCTGATTTTCCTGGTGAATTTCTTGTGACTCCATTTCTTTCAGAATCAGTGGACCAAATCTCTCATGTTTAGCCTAGGGGGGACCTTATTTTGGGGGGGATGCCTTATGTTTCACTCAGAAGGAAACCTGTAAGTAGGTCTTATTTTCGGAAGATGTCTTAGTTTTGGGGAAACACGGTAGATAAGACTTGTCCCCTTTGTTCCCAGTGTTCACTCTCAATTGCTGAAATCAATGATGCTTTTTTCCACAGTAAAGTCTAGGAAAGGCAGAACTTTTTGATGGGATATGAGAGAGGAACCATTAGATGCACTTAGAAGAGGAATGAGTATTTGAAATATACATCCAAGAGAAAAATATAGGGAAGTTGATTTTGAGAACTTAGTAGAAAACTTCAAAAATTTTCTTTCTTCCCAGTTAATCATATCTAATTGTTCTCAGGGTGAGTTTGGTTTTGGACTGTGGACATAGGCATAACAATATAGTTCGCTTTTACTTCATAAGTGATAATGCTGATAATGCCTAACTTTAATAAGTCAAACATTAGGAATAGATCTCAGCACAAAGTTTTTAAGATTAAGGAAATTAAGAGAGAACAGTATTTAAAACAGACACGAACATTCCTTGCCTTGAACTTCCCTACATAAGCATTAGTTTCTACATGGCTACAGTGGAATAATGCTGGCAGATGCTAACTCTACATCATTGGCTTATGATGACAAAAGTGCTGACCTGTTCCATAAAATCTTCTTTTACCGAAGCCAGTTTGGCTCAGTGGTTGGAGTGTCAGTCTGTGGACTGAAAGGTCCCAGGTTTGATTCCGGTCAAGGGCATGTACATTGGTTGCGGGCACATCCCCAGTAGGGGATGTGAAGGAGGCAACTGGTCGATGTTTCTCTCTCATCGATGTTTCTAGCTCTCTATCCCTCTCCTTTCCTCTCTGTAAAAAAAGCAATTAAAAAAAATATATTTTAAAAGAATCTCCTTAGTTTCAACATGAATTTAAAAATTCTGATTTTCCCATATTGTCATGATGCAATATCATTAACTTTCAATTGCATTTCTGTTCAGATGACTCTAAAAATGAACTCCCTGATTTTCACATGACATTGATTCACTATTTAAGAAATTCTTATGCACAATAAATAAGAAATTTTATTTGTTTTTTAATTTTATTTTCAACCTCTTAAGAGATGTTTTTGACCTAATCTATTTTTTTTTAAATTTTTCTTTTAAGCACTCAAAATGGTATGGGGCATGTTTATTTTTAAAATTAAGTAAATTGAAATACTTTTTTTGAGAATTTTATTATATCTTCTGAGATAACTGGAAACATAAAATAGCTTGTCTTTTTACCTCTCTGTGTGTGAATATGTGTTTAGCATTGGAAGGAAACATCACAGATAATCAGAAAACAACAAAATTTTTCATACTCATTAAAAATGTTAAATGTAACTGACAATATTAGTTTTAGACAAATTTAGAAAAAAATTAAAATATTTAGTTTGTTAAACTTTTAGATTTGAGTAGCAATAACAAAATATTTTTGTTAACTATACTTGTAGCTCTAATTGCATTAAAATAATTTAATATAATTAAATTTATAATTTTATTAAGTAAAATTTAACTAATAATTAAGATAATAATAGACAATATAATATAATGGCAAAGTCCATTAGAATAGGACTGGCAAAGAAAAATGTCTTAGAATAACAGAAAACTAAAATTAGAATTAACTGTACATAATCCCATCCCCTCATTTTAAAGATAAAAGAATATTAATATAGGCAAGTTGAGAAAGTTGTTTCATATTTTATAGCCAACCATGTGTGAGTCTGGCATAAAATTCAGGTTTTTAGACTCCCTTCATGGTCACCTTGTCTGAGCCTGCATGAGGCAAATTGCTCTGCTGAAACTGTAATCTGTTGTGTAAATGGTTTCTTTGCTAGTTTTTCTAGTAGCAGAACAATCTACTTTAAAGAAAGCTCAATGTCAAAAACAAAAAGCAAAGAGAGAGAAAGAGAGAGAGAAAAAAAGGAAGAAATCATTGACCAGTGTTAAATAATGTAGGTAAATAAAATAAATATTTACTGTGAAAATGATACAACTACTAATGCCTTATACAGTATGCAATATATGTAAAATTAATAAAAGAAGTAAAATGTTAAAAATCAGAGCAAAATTTAATAAAATAAAAGAGATACAAAAGGAAAAAACTTAAAAATCCTAGTGATATTTTGAAAACACTAAAATATAATCAAACCTGTGACAAAATTGGTTGAAGAGGAAAAAGATACAAGATAAAGAAGTAAATATAAAAGAAATATTAAGAATAAAAACTAAAGCATAAGTGTAGAGTGCACAAATTTAATAAAAATCGTCTGAGATGTTATGTGAATATATCAGAAAATTAGATAATGTAAAATAATTTCTAGAAAACTATAATTTTCCACAACTGACAAAAAAAGTTATAAAGAGTCTGAATAGACCTGGAAACAGTAAATAAATTGTATAAATAGTAAAAACTCCACCACAATAAAACTAAATGATTTAAAAGATCATATCCACTAAATATTCAAGGGACAGATAGTTCCAATCAAACATAAATCATTTTAAAAAGAAAACAAAAGTGAACAGTTCTTCTTTAATTTTATTAGGCTATTATAACTCAATATCTAAACCAGACAAGTACTTTATAATAAGTCATAAATGAATGATATAGTTGTATACCATGTTCATAACAGCATTACTTACAAGAGCAAAAAGGTATAGGCAACTCAAATGTCCATTAATGGATGAATTGGCAAAGAAAATGTGTATATATATATATATATATATATGTATATATATATATATTGGTATATATATATAAATATATATATATTTGTTTATATATATACACATATATATCTCTCAAACAATTTTGTCACAGGTTTGATTATATTTTAGTGTTTTATATATATATATATATATATATATATATATATATATATGCAAACATATTCTATACAATAAAAGGCTAATATGCAAATTGTTTCTCACTTGGAAGTTCGACCAGGAGTTTGACCATGAGTTCAACTAAGGGGTGGGGCTGGCCCACCAACTGCCTGTGGCCCCTCCCCCTGACCAGGCCTGCCCCCTCCCCATCAGCCCCCACACCCTGATCAGAGCAGACTGATAGGAGAGGGCCTAGTGCACAAATGTGTGTACTAGGCCTGTAATATATGTATAATGAAATATCATTCAGCTTTAAAAAGGAAGGAAATTATGCCAAAACCGGGTTGGCTCAGTAGATAGAGTGTCGGCCTGCGGACTGAAAGGTCCCAGGTTTGATTCCGATCAAGGCCATGTACCTTGGCTGTGGGCACATCCTCAGTAGGGGGTGTGCAGGAGGAAGTTGATAGATGTTTCTCTCTCAACATGTTTCTAACACTCTATCCCTCTCCCTTCCTCTCTGTAAAAAATCAATAAAATATATTAAAAAGAAAAGAAAAGAAAAGAATCCTCACCAGAGGATAAAATAATAATAATAATAAAATAAATAAAAAGGAAGGATATTATGACACATAACAAAATGGATGAACCTATGAACCTTGAGAACAGTATGCTAGATGAAATAAGACAGTCACAAAAGGACAAATCATCTATGACTCTACTTATAAGGAACCTAGAACAGTCAAATTCAAAGAGACAGAAAATAGAATGATTGTTGAGGACTCAGGAGGGAAGGAAATGGAAAGTAGTTATTTGAGTATGGAGTTTCCATTTTTCAAGATGAAGAATTTCTGGAAATTGGCTGTCTAACAATATGAATTTATTTAACAATATTGAACTGTACACATTAAAATTGTTAAAGTAGTCAATTTTATCTTATGTGTATTTTACCACAATTTAAGAAAGTAAAACCAAACAAATTATAAATAAAATATATCCAACAAGATATTAATGTATTAAAAAAAATACATCATGACCAAATTGAGTGTATCTCAGGAACACAAGGTTGGCTTAATATTAAGAAATCTATGTAGGCAAGTCACTATTGTAAAAAATTAATGGAGAAAAACCACATGAAATTACTCCTTAGAAGCAAACAAATGTATTATGAAATTCAACACTTCTTTATCATAAAATCTTAAGGAACCTAGAAATAGGAAAAAAAAATCTTCGTAATGAAAAATAAAATTTCTAAACCTATAACAGACATCATACATTATAGTGAAATATTTTGAAAATTTCAAAGACAAGATAGAATATTAACACTACTTGCATTTATTTTTGTGCTGGAGATCCTAGATAAATCTATTATGTAAGGTGAACAAATTTAAATATAAATTAAAAATAAGGAAATAAAATACTTATAATTTATTAATGGTATTAAAAAAACAAAAACAAAAGCATGTACTAGCAAATTTTGAGATTTCAAAGAGACTCCAACAAGATTTTAAAATAAATTATCAATATATAAAAATGTGGTGCATTCCTGTAAACTAGCAACAATTAGACAAATATTTAGGAAGGAAATTCCAACAAAAAATTTGAGATGTGAAAATCTTAAAGGAGAAGAATTTAAAACTTTAAAAGGATTTAAATGTCTAGAAAGGACATGTTCATGAATAAGAAGACTTTGTGATACAATTTCCCCCCAAATTAATCTAAGAAGTCTAACCAAAATTTAAATAAGACTTAAAATATAATCTGACAACTTATTATAAAATTATTATGGAAATGTAAAAAGTTAATATGATTAGAGGCATAAGATGAGTATGTTATGCTCTATATCAAGAAGCATTATCATTATAATTCTACTTAAAATTAATTAATACATTATGTTACTGAATGAGGAATAGACAGTTTGGCCTAGTAGGACAGAGGCCATTGGACCTGGTATCCAGAAGCGATCTATGCACATACGTACAGAACTACCAGTATAATGTATGACTGAAGAGGCACTATAAAACCATTGTCTGCCATATCAACTCCAGTTATTGATTGAACTCTTACCTCATACCAAACACATAAGTTCATTCCTTGTGAACTAGAGGCCTAAGTATAAAAGCAAAACTTAAAAACATTTAGAAAAAATTAGAGAACATCTCTATGATTTGAGGGTAAGAAAAAGCAATTTAATAGAAAAGCTAAAGGAAAAAGTGGAAACATTCGTCAGCATTAAAAACTTCTGTCTCACAATTGATAAACTAAAGAGAAAGAAAAAAAAAGCTCAGACCAGGTAAAATCATTTGTTACACATAATAGACAAGCATCATGAGCTCTAACACATGAAAACTTCCAACAAATCAGTAAGAAAAAGACAAGAATCACAATTTAAAAATGAGCAAGTGAAAAACAAAAATTGAACTTGTGACATGAATAGGCAAAAGAGGCAAGAGTGGCCAACAACCAACAACAAGCTGAGTGACTGAACCATAAAAAAAACTTTCATGAAATGCAAGTTTAATTTATAATGGGGTAACATTTCTCACCCATCAGATTTATAAAATCTAAAGGTATAAAAACACAAAGGGTTGGTGAGATGACAGGGAGCTCTCATCCATATAAAGTGATAAGATTATGTTGGAGCCCAGTTCAGTAAAGTCAGTAAAACCAAAGACGAGCCTAACATATGACCCAGCAATTACATCCCTACACACAACCTAGAGAAATTCTAGCCTGAGTTCAGAGCCTTCACATGCAAGCTTCCTCAAGCATCTCATCCATAGACTGAACATTCCATGAAGATAAGAACTTGGTTTTGTTCACTACTATATTGAAGAGCCTAAAATAGTGTCTGGCATCTAGTCAATAATGAAATGTTGCTTTAAAATGCATGTAAACCAAAAAAATTAAAGATGAGGTTAGAATGAAAGTCAGTCCTGTGAATTGGAAGACAACTGGAGCATTCATTTTAACCAACTCCACTTTTACATCCATTTTGAGAAGGCCTGCCTACAGTTTGTTAAACCGGTGTTAGCATTTACTCTTCTCCTTTCTTATTCCAAAGGCCTATTGCTACAGGATGGCTTTGGAATGGACTATTGAGTTAATAGCTCAGTATAATGACTCATGGTTATTTCTTCTTCTTCTTTTTTTTTTTTTTCATGTTAACTCTATTAACTTTTACCTGAAAAACAAAAAAGATCTTGAGAATGTCATATTTCTAAAATATCATCCTTTCAAAATATGGTAAGTAAGGTCCTTCTGTATTCTGCCAAAGAGCTCTGATGCTTGACAGATCCTTCTGTCTCCAGTCCCTTCCTTTAGTAAAGAGCAAAGGGCATTTCTAGACACTAGCGACAGAGGTTGACTTGAGGCATCAGAATGAAAAGTATAATGTAGATTAAATTGTATTATTTTTCTTAACATGAGATAAAAATGGGCCTGTGTACAAAAATGTTTTCACTAATCATTTTGGAGATCAAAGATTTCATTTCCTAAGAGCTCAAGCTTCACATCTTTCAGCAAGGACTTACTTTGAACCCTGTTTAATGATGATGTAGAAGACTTTTTTTCTCCTGAACTACAGCTAAAAGACTTGTAAAAAAAATGTTGTTTCAACACTGAAGCACTTTAAATGACTGACTCTAACCACAATGTATAAAAAGTATAATTCAGACTTGGCAGAGGGAACTAAATAAATAGTGATGATAAGTGACCTATCTAACAATGTAGCCGTCGTGTCTTGTCATTAACACAATTATGTCAGCACAGTCAATCAGCACATTGCCTTGACTTTAAAGCCAGGGACTGAATAAATGCTTTGAAAGTTGAAGGAAATAGAGAGAGAGAGAGAGAGAGAGAGAGAGAGAGAGAGAGAGAGAGAGAGAGAGAGAGAGAGAGGAGCTATTGCACTTAAACCAGCAATGTGACTTCACAGTTATTCAGGGCTTTTTAAGAAAAACAAGGTTATGCATTTACAAAATGCTTTGTTGTTGCGGTAATGCTAAAATTATTCTTATGAGTTCAATACCATCTGTAATAACCCTCTGGCAATCCAGACAAAAAGAGGGACTTGGGTTGCAGCTCTCTTTTCACATATGAGAAACTGATTTACTACCTGAAGTGATAACTAATGGGATTCTGTTCAGTTTCAAGTGGAGATGGATCACACAAAAGGTGGGTATGGAATCTCAGAATGGCAGTATTCTCTTGAGAGCCCTCCCAAGGGTTTTAGGCTGAAAACCCTGTGTAATCGTGAGTGACAGGTGACAGTACCTGCCCACTAAATATCACTCATGACAACAGGCGAAGGGACTGGGCCACAGAAAAAGGAAGGACATGCTAAGAATCTTGTATTTAGCTCTATAAAGTTCACCCAGCCTACACCAACCTGTTTGTGTCACTTGTGGGAATGACTTCAGTTTCATTCACAAATACATCTGACACATCACAAGAAGTATTTGCATTCACTAGAGTTTAACATAGTCTCTGTAGACTGATGAAGAGGGCAAGAGCTTTTAAAATTTAGTAAACAAGTTTGACTATGAGAGTTTGAACCATAAATATTAAATTGATGATTAAAGCTGTGGGGTCAATCCTGTGCTTCATTAGATTGACTTTTATCACACTGGCTATAGAAAATGGGCTACTTCTATAAATTATAGTTTCACATGGTTACATTGGAAAGAATTATACAATAACTAGGGGCCCAGTGCATGAATTTGTGCACCTTGAAAGAAATTGTGGGCCCCAAGGCTGTGGTGGACACAGGGATGGGTTTCGGCCAATTTTCTATGCCCTTGCCTGGCCCCTCCCACTGTGGACCCTGGTCCCCCATCTGCCTGCAGCCCACTCCTGCCGCTGCTCCCATGCACTGATGGCACTGGCCCCACTTGCACCTGCTGCTGACGCCAACCCCAATCACTCTGTGCTGTCAGTAGGTGTGAGCTGTGGCTGCTGTCCCGATCATACCTCAGGAGCAGAGGGAGGTGGAGAATCCCTCAGGGGTGACTGAGGCTTGCAGCTGCTGCTTGCACCCACTGATGATGCTGAATGATTGGGACTAGAGCCAGGGGCCGGCAGTGAGTGCAAGTGGAGCTGGCATTGGCAGCAGGTGTGAGCACCAGGTGGGACCATGGCACACAGGAGCAAAGAATTTTCAGTAACTATCACAGGCTTGCCCTGATGACAGTGACCAGTGCCAGCCTTGGTCTGGCATCCCTGCTCACCTGCTCTACCATCCCACCACTGTTAATGCCCACCATGTTCTGTGCTCAACTTCCTGCTGCTGATGCCTGCCAGGTTCTGTGTGTGCCCCCTGGTGATCAGCACATGTCATAGCAAACAGTTGTTCGGTTGTTCCACCATTTGGTCTATTTGCATATTAGGGTTTTACTTATAGATCTTTAGAGGCAATTCCTTGAGGGAGATATTATATTAGCCCCATTTTGCAGAGGAGGGGATTCAAGTCCCGAGGGATAAAGTGACACTCATGCTCCATATCAGAAAGAGTTCAGATAAAATCATCTCACCCTAAAGCCTATCCCTTAGAGGGGTTATCATATTCATTTTACAGATAGAAATGTAGCTTAACCTAGCTTTTAAAAGGTGCCTTGAATAACGTAGTTCATGAGAGGTGAAGGCAGCATCAAAAACAGAAATGTTGGTTTCAAATTTAAAGGTGCTAAGAAACAACATGGTGACCAAAGAGGTCTTGAAAATCTCCCTCCCCTGTTGCCTGGGAGACTGATCTATGCATGAGATGTGGCATTAAGAGATCCACATAACGAGCTCTAAGGTATAATAATTGCAAACAATGAGCCTCAGTTTCCTCTTCCATAATGTGAGGATAATGATACCCACCTTATAAGTTTAGTTTGAAGATGAAAAGAAACAAGATGATGGATGTGCTTGAGCCATGTTGGTTCAATGCTCAAAACACTTCTGGGCAATCAGAATTTGCCTTTGCATTTTCATCTGTAATGCCCTTTCAGCACTTTTCTGGTATGAGTTGAGGAGGACAATGGGGTAGCACTCACCAAGTACATTTAATTATAATCTCCATCCAGAGATGATGTGGATCAATAAGGATTTTAACTAAATGGTAACAGGAACCTTCTAGACTTTCACATCAGGTAATTTTCTAAAAAGTGGGTGAAGCTGCCAGACAAATTTGTTGCTGGTAAGGGTAGTAGAGAACACAATGACTTTGGGAAAATAAAAACCACAAAGCCTGGCCAATTGCTAAATCTCAGGAAGTGTCAGCCTTTATAACCGCCCACTCCCCCCTGCCAAAAAAAAAAAAAAAAAAAAAAAAAAAAAAAAAAAAAAAAAAAAAAAAAAGAAAAGAAAAAAAGAAAAAGAAAAAGAAAAAGAAAAAATATGCCCTAATGCAGAATCAGGGTTAGAGAGTTTTTTTACATGTATAGCAATGATCCACACATTTGTTGAATAATTACTTTGTATGTGGCATTATATTAAGGGTTCACATTAATTTTCTTCTTACTGAAGCTTTTTGAGTTCTAGACTATGTCGAAGCTTGTGGAAGTTAAGAAACTTGCCTAAGTTTGCACAGCAAAAATAGACTTCAAATCTGGACTCGCTCTGTCTTTAAAGCTGCTGCCTGTCGCTACTAAGCTATAAAATCAAACAAAAGTCTTCAGGCTTGGGATTTGATTGCTTACTACCATCCAGGACAAGAGGGTCATTATAATTTGAGAAAGGAAACTGCAGATTTTCCCTCAGAGGAACAGATGGAGCTGGCCCCTTGCAGAGAGGATGAAAAACTATGATTCTGCAGCGGTTTGCCCCGTGTTGGTCAACAGTGATATATAGGACACCGAGAGAGGCGCCTCCTGAGTTCCCCATTTGAATGAGGATGTTTTCATGTCAGAAAGATGAGAGTATGCCTGGGCAAGCGAAATGCTTATGTAACAAATGGCCTGGAATACAGAGAAAGGTTAAGGAGATAAACTGGAAAGAGGGCTGACTAAGCAACAATTAACATGGATGTGTTGACAACTTACAAACACGGGCAGTCTGCAAATATCAAGGAGAGAAATTTTCTAGAGAAGAGTAAGAAAAGGTGGAACAAAAGTAAGGCATAATGGTGTAGTAATTGCTCTCAAATTGCTTTGAATAAAATTAAAGGAAAAAATTAGGCCAAATGTCAAGAAAAGCTGCCACTCTGACAGAATTAATATCAGCTGGAGCATGGAAGGTGTCATGTTCTGCCTGGCACTGGCTGCACAGCCCCCCCCTCGCCCCCCCCGCCCCCCCATAGCAAAGCTACAATGCACTTTCTCCACTGGGTCTGGCCTTACTCGATCCCTAAGCTGAGGTCTTCAGTCACAGTGTGGAGGCACTCCTGCACAGTATCGGACCACTCTTTAATGTATGTCTCAATTTCTCTCTCTCTCTCTCTCTCTCTCTCTCTCTCTCTCTCTCTCTCTCTCTCTCTCTCTCTTTCTCTCAGAAAAACAAGGAAAGACAAAGAAACATCCATCTGAGAGGAACACATCGTTTGGTTGCCTCCTGCATGAGCCCTGACTAGGGCCCAGGCCAGGGAGGAGCCTTCAATCTGACCTGAAAGGAATCTGCGGCCATTTGGTCCACAACCGATGCTCTATCCACTGAGCCAAACTGGCTAGGGCCCCACTCCCAAACTGTTCTCATTCTAATGTGTGGATCTACTTGCAAGGTTTGGGCATTTGTGGTCCCTTTCCTTCTATGGTAATACAACTTGGGTATGTCTAGCCATGTTTACAGAGATTGAATTGAAGAGTCCCATGGAAGACTTTCTCAATTGGGTGACACTTGAGCTGAGTCATGAACAAGAGTTGTTCATCCAGTTGACAGTGGGATGGGAGGGGACTGAGAGAAAAGCATCAAAGCATTTCAGATATAGGGAATAGCAAAGGTGTGGAAGAATGACATGGCATTATCTTGCAAGTAGTCTTGTGAGGTTCGAGGGTGACATGAGACATGAGAAATGGTAGACAGTGATGTTGAAGAAGTAAGGGGGTGAATCTGGAAGGAATTTAAATGCGATATTAAAGAGATTGGACTTTGTCTTAAAGGCAATGGGGAGACACTGACAGGTTTTAATTGGGATAAGTAATTTGATATGCTTTTATTTATATTTGAGAACTTTGATTTAGGGGAAAAGAGTGCGAGATGGGGGTTGATAGTGCAGAGAGGAAAACCAGGTAGGAAAAGGAAACTTTTTCAATGTCCCAGTTAAAGGTTGATAAAATAATGAATTCAAGTAAATGAGAGTGGGGAAAAAGATAAGAGTGACATAAAGGAATGGGAGAAAGACTTCTGAGGTAGAATTGATAAGACCTGGTGGCTATTAGGCAGAGAGAATACGGAGCAAGAAGGAATCTAAAACAAGTTCCAATTTCTAGATTAGATAAAGGGATAACATTCCTCTCAGACAAGCAGAAAGCCAGTTAGTGGATTACCCTTGGGATGTGGGCTTGGAAGACCCAGGGATGACCCCTGGGACTGCAGAGCAGAGAGTAAATGTGAACGTGTAGTATAGGCAGGCACCTAAATCAATGTATCAATCCAAAGTAGCTAAGTGGAGAGAGAAGCCAAGTACCAGAATGCCATAGAAGAATCAGGAGATTATGAATGGAGGGTATGACTTGAAGAGATTCTTTGAGCTACTCTGACACCTAAGTTATGATCCAGGGAGGAGAGATGATGAATTTAATCTGGAGCATGCTGAGTGTAAAGTGCCTATTAGCCAACCCAGAGATGTTCGGCAGACAGTTGGATTTATGATCTGGTCCTGGGTTTAGTCTAATAGGGATAGGTGAGGTTGCCTAGGATGAATGTAGCATTCCGGGGGTAGCTAGCCATACTTATATTCTTTCTTGTTGTCCTCATGACATTCTAATATCTCTCTAATCATTCCTCTGCCGTTAGGAGCTCCTTTGACTTCTGTTTGTTACACAGATCCACTCACAGCTCCTTTGGAGCTTCTACAATCCTCCTTGAGCCTCCCTTTGCTGTTCTGATCCCTTCAATGCCTCCCCTGTGAGTCTTCAATTATCTCTCAGCTTTTCTGAGCCCCTTAAATCCCTTAAATCTCAGCTGTGAAATGCACACTATTCTTAGTAGGCATGGCCCTTTTGAAGTCCCTGGGAATTTACAAACAACAACAATAAAAATAAATATGATCCATCTGCCATGAAACATTGATGTAATTTAAGAAAAAAAAACACAAAAAATGAGAAGTGGTAGTTTTTAAATTACACTATTTAATCTTTTCTTCTTTTGAAAGAATAATATCTAGAAATGATTTTAGGTTATTTTTTCCCCAACCATTTATACATTTTAATTTTAATCTACATTGTTCTCCATTAAAAAGGGGTTTCAAGTCAACCACTCAATATAATGTCAAGAACTGTGCACGCTCCCACACACCTCAAATCAGATTCCATTACTAGTGACTGAGGGAAAAGAGAAAAAAAAATCAATTTCTGCATGTGTTTTGAGCAACAGAATTTCATTCAATATTATTACAAATGGTTGAAAAAGGTCATACAAAGCCAGGTTTGGAGTCATGAGGTTGACTAGTCCTTTAGCACACTTTTATTAAAGACACTTGTAAAATCATGTCACATTTAAAGACTCACGTATCTCTCAATTACAATTTAAACTTGCTTTGTGTGCTGTGTGATAAAGAATTACTTTTAACTCATGTTTTAAAAGGTAAAGTGGAATATTGGAAAAGTCCTAAGTTTTGCAGACAGGAGCATCTGTCTTCCAATTTCACTTTCACTGAATTCTTTGGCAGCCTGGTATGTGTGTGTGTTGGGGGAAGGAGGGGAGGGGTGTAGGAGAGAGGGCGTGGGGGAAGAACTACTACTTCCTGATCATTTAAAGTCTTTAAGTCATAGCTCAAGATGCATTAAAGATATAATTTATAATCCTTAAACACTCTAAAGTATTATTACCCTCATGTTACAGGTAAGAAAACTTAGAACAAAAAAGGGTGTCTAATATAGCTACAAAATAAAAAGTAGTTTCATGTACTCAGTAAGACTTTAGGCTTTGGATACCATAACCTTTCTTCTAAATGGCCTCTTTTGCTAATACACTATATGAAAGACTTAACTTTTCAAACCTCAGTAACCTAATCTTTAAAACCAGGACAATTATTTGTGTAATAGAATTTATGTATGAAATTGTCATAGGAATGCAATGAAAAAAGGTGGAATGAAGTACCTGGCACATAATCAGTGCTCAAAAATTGTATTTGTTAGGTTTGATCGAACAACTGAGTCAATACCCCCTCTCCTGGGAATTGACCTTTAGATCACTTCACAATGGACATTCCACTTGTCTAGACCACAATCCACTTGCTAAAACCATTATCTCTCCACCCTAGACTTCCCAGAATCCGGACCTGCACAGGGAAAATTCTCCGCCCATAAAAAGCCCGCCAAAAGTTCTTTAAAAACTGCTGACTTCCATCATTGGAGTGCTGGAGGCATCCAAGCTCAGCCACCTGGTATGCAGATGATGGAATAAGATCTGGTAATCCCTCACCATTCTGACCTCATGCATTCCTCCTTCATTGACCTAATAGTATTTACTTTTTGGGAGCTAAGAATGTTGGGAGTGAAGTATCTTAATTTCTGTCGATGGGATACAGTATGAGGAGATAAGTCACAGAAACCCCCTGATGCCCTTCATGTGAAGATAGGCTTCTGCTTCTCAGAATAGTTACTCTTTGTCCATGTTTTCTTGGTGATCCTAGAAGGATACCATCAAGTGTTCATTCACTGTATAGTAAACAACATTTTTTGGGCTTTTATTTTAACCAGTGGCTAAAGAATATGTTTAGTTAACTTGTGCCCCTGTTTATCACTATGCCACATCAGCAAAAAGTTGGTAAGGAACATTAATTATCAAATGTGCCAGTTTTGTGACCATTAAGTACCTCATTAGATTCTGTTTTGGAAGTTGCATTTATGAGCATTTTTATAGAAAAGAGCACAAAACATGGTTGACACTGCTTAATCATAGCATAATCTATAGCATAAACACTTATTTAATGCACCTCTTTTATTATTACTATTATACTGCAGGACAACAAATGATAATTTCTCTTTGCAAGCATAACTAAAAGAAATTACAACCATCATATAACTTGTTTAAGGGGAAAACTACAATCTTTTTAGCCCAAGTTGCACTAAAAATATAATTTCTAATATCTTTTAAAAAATCCAAAACTTTGTATATTAAAAAAATATGTATCTTGAAGACCAACCTGTAATTTGTTTTGTATTTAAGCCCCTTCTTTGAATGGCAAAGCTTGTCTACACCTATAATCATCCCTCCTCATTGTGCTTGCTGGAATGTAGGCAAAACTGGTCTCTGTTGACAGGTTTTATATCATGTCCTCTTATAGGCACTGCTTTTTTTTTTTTTTTTTAGTAGTGGTTAGCATGAAAATCTGATCTACTTTGACTGTGAAGGAAAAAAAATAGAAAAGAGAAAAAAATAAATTAAAAATACATTTAAAATATATGATATAGCCTAACCTTTTCTCCATTAGGAAAACTATAGCTGCAAAAATAGATTAAATACAAATTTGCTCTGCTTTTAAACCTACTTAAGAAACACCTATCCTCTCTGTCCATATAAATTCCAATGGAAAACACGGTGACATGCAATTACTAATCTCAATGTACACAGCTATGCCTCAGGGACTTGGTGGTTCATATTTTACTGTTCTGTAATCAAATACAAAACTAATGAGTAAAAATATGCTTCCCCCAATAAATTTCCAGCACCTGGACAAGTGTCTGACAGGGAAATGGAGGATGTGCACACAAAATTCATTCTGCAAAGCTATTAAAGTGTTATACTTGCCAACAAGTGTTCATTAAACAAGAATGAAGGATCTTTATGCCAGTTTCTTACCAAAGGCTTTTTAATATTTTAATGGAGAGTAAAGACTATTTATCTGAACTCTGATCAGTTAACGTTCAGATCTGTTATGAAGAAACAAGGAGTCCTTTATAATACCTTTCATAAAAATCCACTTTGCAATGCTTCAAATAAAGACTAAGGACTGTAAAAGATTATGCAGCATATAAACAAAATCAGTATCATTTTGAAATTATATGGTTATCCGTGGAACTCCTTAGTACATTAGAATCATGCTGTATTTTTATTTCAAAAGTGGTTAGCAAAATCCAGCATACAAATGGAAAATGGGATTAGAGGTGGCATCTCAGCCATGTGACTTTATCCAAGCCCCAGAAAGCAAGCAGCACAGTTAATGGGGCAGAGGAGGGGAGAGGAGGAAAAGAAGAGAAGGGAGAAAGAAGCCACAACATTAGTGTAGTTATGAGAACTGTTTTTCACACTAGAATTCAAATAGATAACTCTCTACCCAGGTGTTAGATATGAACACACACAGAACAAAAAGTTGGGAAATAAGAGCAATTTTGTAGGGATTATAATACAGTACCAAAGAAACAATAGTTTAGTACCAGGTTGCTATTCACTCATTCACTGTGGGGAGGCATGGAACAGGAGTTGGCTAAAGGTGGCTGCCCCTGCCTTGACTTTTCCAAACAAGTCTGAGCCCCCAGGTGCTTACTAGAATCTTTATGCTTAGTCTTCAGATGTCCCAGATTAAAGGACACTACAGATGCATGTGTCTTCTCAAGGATGCTTACCCTACTGATAGTATCTAATAGTTAATTTTAGTTCAAGCTGTTGTTTTAATAAAAGCCTAAGGAGGCAGGTGAATGAGGCTGTTTGATTTCTATCGCCAAGCAGTCCCTTAGCCCTCTCTCACAGAAATGTGTGTCAGAGTAATCATTCATCCATTGCTCAGGGTCTGCCAGTCAGCCCTGGCAATTTACATTCATTTTTATCACTTAGTTGCATCATAGGAAATATGCACATGTTACATACATTTATGCACATTTGGATACACACAGGAAACACACACACACACACACACACACATTTATATCAGAGTGCTGGAGTGAACAGTCAATACAAAAGCAGGGGTATCAGAATCAGTGACAGTTTTCAGGACTTTATCCCCTATACCTATGTTTGCACATGCTAAACTCATTGTCATGCATGTCTAGAAGGTAACCACACAGATAAAACGGAGCAGAAGTCAGGCCTGGTCTAACTTGGATTTTTTTTCATTTCAAAGAAATAGCCTAATAACAATAATACTGCTTAAGCTAGCATTTATTAAACATATACTGTGTGCTAGGCACTGCTTTAAGAACTTCACATTTAATTTCCCATGCAATCCTCAAACTAACCCAATGACAGGGATACTACTATTAACTTTATTTTATTTTATAGGTGAGAGAAATGAGCCTCTGAGTAATCATCACTTATTTGAGAACAGGCGGGATACAAATCCAGACAGTCTGCACTTTATAGCCAGACTTTCAACAAAAATGTTAGGTGCGTTGAGAATGAGAGTTAGAGCAGGTGATGCCTAATGTATATTCCTTGTACCTAGATTACCAAAGTGACTGTGAGCCCACAGGGAAGGCACTATGTTTGTGGAAACAAATCCCATAAAAGGCAGAGGTTGAGGTCACAGGGGGCCACTGATTTCCTAGTGACCTTGCATAAGTTATTTAACTGCTGGGTTTATACTTGGGCAAATGAAGATAATAAGTACAGCTATTGAAGAACTGGGAAAAATAGCACATACTTTGTGAATATTTTGAGTTCCTTAGATAAAATATGAAATGCCAGTGAAAGATATTACAGCATTTCAATAAATTCCCACCTGAACCCAAAGTGTCCAGGAATGCTCAAGTGAAATCAAAGGTACATTTTAGAATTTACCTGTACATTTGTTGGAATCTGCTAATGACATATAGATAATGGGAGCATATGTTGTTAAACGCGAGAACAATATCACCATTATTGGCTGGTTTCTTTTCTTTGGCTTGTTTTTAAAGAGTTTAACAGAGACTGTAAGATGCTCTTTAGGAGATCTGATTTAGAGATATAAAGTCTAGCTTTGTACATAGTTATCTTTATCTTTGTCCTAGAAAAGAAAAGTGAGTTCAGGGAATCTTTTTTTAATGAGAAAAGAGAGAAGGGTCAGGATTTGGATTAATGAATTTGACATTCAGGCCAATGACCTGTTTGGGTCATGGGGAAAACACATTTATAGGCCTTGGCCTTAGTTTCTAAAGAAGGCTTGTTTCCCAGTAACCAAACCAAGAGGGCTGCCAGGTTCTGTGCTCACGAAATCATTCAGCTGTTAACAGGGATGTACAATGAGGCCCAAAACTTCTCATCTTCACCGGAACCACCCGGAGCCAATAGGATCTCCCATAACTCGGAGGCAGATTACTTTCAGTATGAAAACCCAGCAGGACGGTTAGCTCTGATGACCTTGAATAAATAGCAGGGTCTGATCTTCCTCCTTGTACCAGGTGGTATCTAAGTTTTAAAAACCACGGGGAGAAATAACAACTAACAATTTGGAAAACCCCACCAGCAAGAAAATATTGGTCAGAGGGGGGAGAGTGGCTAAATGTGATTTTTAAAAATAAACATATAGATATAAACTGTAGAGTGAGAAAAACAGATTTTCAATTTTATTTATTTAACTTACTTAACAAACACGGAAAGTGCCTGCTGTGTGCCAGGCACTGTTGTTGTTCTAAGTGCTTCATAAAGATTAACTCATAGAATTTTTTTTTTTTTTTTTTTTTTGATGCACTAAGTCTAAGAGAGAGTTTTATTCTGAAACCTGGAAGAGAGATAAGGTTGTCTCTGTACATTAAAATGTCTTGCCTTATAAGGAAGCATTTGACTGCACTAGATTAAACTCATAAAAGCTAATGAAGAGTCCTCCTTAATACACATTTCTTTTTTCCTGTTTGGACTTGAAGTGACAACATTACAGAAACACCCTGCAGGTTTTTATCTAAATAGCATCCTATAAAACAATGTCCTCTTGTCAGTCACCACTAATTCAGCACAGTCAAGCTATAAATCTGTCTAAAGGCCAGCAAAGTGCTTAACTTGGCACATCACTAATAAAATTAGGAATGTGGGTTTATTACATGAACCTTAAGTAGGTTTGGCCAAGATATTAAGATTTTTGCTTATGGCAACCATGGCTAATGTGGATTGGTATTTTCATTATAACACACCCCACAGCACTTCCCAGTGACGGCTCAGGTTTCCAAATGAGAGAATAATCCTCGGCATGTTCATCCTCACCGGTAGGTGCTGCAGAGGAGCCCCCATCTCTGAAGCCTCGCGCACTTCAGGGTACTCAAGAATGGGAAAGACTCTTCAGTAATGCTGGTTCTGCTGAATAAAATTAGAGCAAATTAATTAATACTTCTATTAACGTAACCTGATTTCACTTTGCTCAGGAACAGAAGCATTTATAGGCTTTTAACATGCACTCAGAAATATTATTTCAGCTCAGGGCAATTTTGAGAAGTGATTTAGAAGCAGTTATGAATGCTTCTAAAATGGTAAGATTTTAGAAAGCCAGATGAATGTGTGTTAACCAAGTTGTCCTGTGGTCTTGGGTATTTTATTTTTTAAATTATGAAAGAACAATAATGATAGCCTCTCTCTTGAGCCAACATGTATAGTGATAACCCATATTTGCCTGGTGATTTAGTTTGCAAAGGGAATTCCTGTGCTTCCCTGTCTGATCTCTGAACAATGTTACGAAGTAGATGGTGCAGGTATTATTATCCTCATTTTGCAGATGACACATAGCAAAGACTAGAGCTGGTATTGGAAATCAGCTCTCTACCTCGTATCCAGAATGCCTCCCTACATAATGCCTCACTTTGTATTTATGGAATGTTATCATCTCCATTTGATCCTTTCTACCACCTAGAAATGCTGTGCATGTATAAATGTGCATTCACATGCATACTTTATCTTTTTTTCTTCCCCAGTATATCTATTTTCTCTGCTCCAAGGGCCGTTTGAATCTTCCCTTCCTGAATGTACCAGCTTCCTCAGACTTTTCTAATCAATCCTACTGAGGGTTCCCATGTTGGCAACCTGCATTATGGCGGCTCCATTATGAGATCTGAAATGCAGTTGTGCAGGGGGGAGATGAGAAGCTCTTTAGTAAGCCACAATCTCAAAAACCTCGAGATGGGCAAAGTCACTGAAGTTCACTTCATGAAAAATACAACACACCACGGAGAGCAAGTATGATTGATGCCTGCGGAGCAAACTGTTTATCAAACACACTTTGCAAACTTTGACATAAATTGTTAAGTTGCCTTATCACTCAGGCCGTGTAAGACTAGCATCTTTGTAGGAACTTCCCCCAAAACTCTTTAATGACCTCTAAAAACCTTTATCTTATCATGATCTGATTTGCTACTACAATAAATCATTCACAAATAGTTTAAAAGAAAAACTTGTAATAGAAAAATGGAGTCATTTTCCAAATGTAAGGATGCTTCAGCGCTTGCTTGGCTATTGTGCAATGTGAAGACATGAGAAGGAACTTATGCTCAGTACTAAAAGATTCAACAGAGGTGGGAATGTTGCAGCCTATTCATATTAATTGAAGGCTAATTACACTTTTGGTAAAATACCCAGGGCCTTTCATGTTCTCCTTTTCTGCTTTCTGAATTTTATCACTTCTGTTAGGGGTGGGAGTAAACAATGAAAGTTAAATTGTTTAATTTTTTAGCGTTTCTGATATTTGAAAATTAAGATGGTATTTAGAGATGGTGGCATAAAATTGGAATTCTAGCATTTAAATTGTGTGTCTCTCTCTCTTATGTGTTTCAATCAAATCAGTTAAATTAACATTTATTGAGCACCTACTATGAGCCAGACATTGTGCTAGGCATTAGGTACATGACATGAGTAAGCTATCCTTAACCTCAAGGAATCTTAAATTCTAATAAATCATCACAACTCAACACATTGCTCCTCTTCACTTATAAAATAACAGAGATGGCCCAAGTACATTTTAAGTCTTTCTAGCTTCTGTGTGGATGATGATGATGATGATGAAAATGATGATAGTTTTGCTGAATCTTGTCCATTTACTCTTTCTCATGTACTTTCCATTCTCCTCCACACTACTCTCAACTCTGGGAGAGTGAGAATTGATTCTTTTTCCCTCTGGCTTTTGTGGTGTATGGTAAATGGGAAGCCCATGTGGTAGTTCAGAAAGAAGGAGAGAGACCTATTTCAAAATTGGTGTCCTTTTGGCTGTATCACTCAATGGAAGGTCCTTGGTTTTTTGCAGGGCCCTCTCTCTATGTGACTGTCTCCATCAGAGTCCTTGTAAGTGGCTTCTCCCATTTCTCTGAGCAAGGGTATGGCAAGAGTACCTCTGTCCCTAACCTCAGAGCACTGCACTATCGCTGTGGATTTCTTATAACCTGCCCACTGATTTTTAAGTAGTCCCTTTGCAAATTGTCTTCAAATCTACCTAATTTAAGGGTGCCATTTTTCTGCCAGGACCCTGGTTGATATACTACGTGTGTGTTTTTGTCAATTGGTTGAAATTGATCTGTGGGATCTTGAAGAATCAATGTAAAGTAGAAATTCCGAGGAACAGTTTTAGGATATATTCATTTCTATAAGAGTTTATTCCTTTTCCTTGGAATAGGAAGGACATTCTAACATTTAATTTAATGAGACTGACAGGTGGAATATGATGAGAGAATGAAGAAACATAGATATTTGGCAAGGCTGAATTACATTTTCCAGATGACCTTTCCTTGTATGGTATGGATTAAGGTGTGTCACAAGAGACCTTGTTTTTGCTTGACAGTTGGAGGATGGGAGTGAAGCAGAAGTCATATTGTTTTAAAATCTCAAAAGGGCAGGGCATGGTCACTAGGTAATTTTGCAGCTCATGTACCCTTTCCCTCATTTGTTGACAGACTTCACTGATGTGAGATGCAGCTTGGCCTGCTCTATTTTTCCCTAGATTCTCCCTCAGTTTTATCAACTTCTGGACCAGGTGTTAAGAGGAAAACTAACTTACTGTGCAAGACAAGACTATCATCTAGGACAGGTTATAGGCATTAATAACTGACATGGATTCTCATGCAGAGAAACAACATGTGGGTTACAACACACATTGGTGGGTTCTTCTTCTTGCTCTCCTCATGTTACATCCACTGCCCTTCTCAACTCTTTGCTGCTAGGCCTTCAGACCCTAGTATAAAATGTTTAAAAAGCAGCATTACAGAAACTGTTTAGTTTGCTCACATAATTGGGTAAGAAAAAAAAAATTCCCATAATAAATGTCTTTGTCTCTATCTGATTGAGTCATATAGATATAGATGTAACAAATATAAAATTATAATTAATATCTGTTCGTTAAATATATTTCTATCTATGTCTATACCACCATCTGTCTGACCCAGTGGTTCTGCTTCTCAGATGAAAACCTGACTTATACACTGACTAAGACTTTTCAGGACCTATGTCCCATCCCCAAATCACCCTGAGGCAGAAAAACATTGGTACCATCTCCAGCCAGAGTGCTAGTGTGACATATGGAGGTCTAGCTGATTTGAAAGTGAAAAGGCAAAGGTGTAGCCAATATTTTCCTTCTGAAAAATAGGCAACTGTATGAGGTCCAGAAGCATCACGATGAACAAATATCAATAAAAATAATTTTATTTAATTCTAATAAGTATTTTAAATAAATAAAATTTAATCTATTAATTATGTCAATAAGTAGATTTTTTTCCAAAAATAAATTAGAGAGTTGGAGGATCTGGTCAAAAGTTTCTCTCAGAAAACAAAAGAGGAACAAAAACGAGGCATAAAAAATTACAAGATATAGCAGATAGAAGAAATATCAATATATGGATAATAGAAGACCCAGAAGCAGAGGTAGAATGGGAGAGAAAACATTTCTTGAAATATCTGAGAATTGACTAGAACTAAGTAAAATACATCTTATTTAAGAGACTCATGTTTTGACAAACAAAATGATGCCGAGGGGAAAACCTTACTCTTGGACATATGATAGTTAACATTTGAGAACATAAAAGACAAAAAGCAAATTCTAAAAACTGTCAGAAAGAAAGAGCAAATCAGTAAAAAGGAAGGAAAGTTTGACATCAGACTTCACTGGGGAGAGAAAGAATCCTGAGGAAAATAGGAACTATAAAGATTGATGTTCTGTATTGAATTATTGTCAGGTTCAAAAGAATCACAAAAGCTGCATTTATTTTCCTCTTTTCTGTGGCTCTATGAGTGCAGAGGCTTGTCTTCAGCTTGAGTGAAGATTGCATACTGGCAGCCATTCCCCATGCATTGGTTTCCTGACTCAGTTCCTTTGATGGCTTGAGGTTTATTGGTCTGAGCCTCCTCATCTTCCAACACCTATGGCTTACCTGGAACAAAGGAAGTATCCCAATAAATGCTTCCTGAATTCATTGTACAATAATCCATGAAATGTCTTCTCTACTGAAAATTTAATTAATTTAACTCAACAAATTTACTCAATTGACTATGGAAATTGAGTAAACCAAATATACTCCATCAATAAATACTTATTATGTAAAACACAGAACACTAAGCTCTACAGAAATGTGAGAATGGATAAACCAGAGCTCCTGGAAAAAATGTGCTCTATTTAATATTTAATATTTAATAAAATTAATTAAAACCAAAGCTAATATAACACCTTAGCTATATACAAAAGGTGTTATATACAAAAGTTCAGGAATAAAATATCTTAAGTATCAGTTCCATACAGGAGAAGGAGAAGTCTGACTCAGGAATTCAGAGAAAAGAGGCATCATTTTTACTTAATGTGATAAGGGAAGACTTCATGGAAAGAACGGCAGTTGGTTTTGGGTTCTGAAGAAAGGATGGAATTTCAATAAGCAATAAATTGTTCCTTGAGTTCCACATGGAAAAAATAGCAGAAGCACAGGAGAAAATATTCCGAAACTACAAAAAGCCAAGTGTGGCTAGATGTGATGGTCCACATGGAAGGTCCAGATTGTGGAGGACTTCAAAGACAAAGTAAGGGGCTGGACTAAATGTAAAAGAGCTAGTACTCCACTGGAATTTCATGACACAGAGAAGGGCATGGTGAAGAATGGATGATTGAATGAAGACTGATTTCACACCAGTAAAATGTATATTTGGAGGAATTTCAGAGTCAGAGGTATGACTGCACTAATTTGAGTGGAGAAATCATTAAACCCCAAATTAGGAAGACAGTAGTAGGCAAGAAAAAGCCAAATGGGATAGTGACTGAGTAGCAACTGGTTAGGTATGGGTTTGAAAAAAAGGAAAGACACTGAGGGACTCCTGAACAAACACCTGTAACTCATGGGGTATGTGATATTAATGTCTAATTATTTTTTCTATCAATTAAAGAGATTACATTCATTTGTATAAATACACAGACATATGTAATATGTACATATGTGTATATATATATATTTTTTTTTTTCTATTGAAGAACCAAACCTTAGTTTTTCATGAAAACCTGTTCTTTGCAACATTTTAACCAAAAAAGATTTTTATATAATATTCAGGTATTTTGAATTTTTGCCTTTTTTCCCCTTGCTGACAGATAATGACTAGAAAAGCCAATCTAATTGGATTATTTGGTTTTAATTATTTTATTAAATATTAATTTAACATTTTAAAAGAATAACAGCAATCAAGACTAGTCTTTAGTTCCCAAATCTTTCCACGCATTTGGATTTGTAAAGCTGAAAAGACTAAAGGGGGAAAACATTGTTTTGCAAGTGAGAAACTCACAGTGAGTAATATAAAGTAAATTTACTTCAATTTAATATGGATAATCATATGCAGGTCTCGAGTTTTTATATTTTATAGCTATCCTAATTCCAGATTTTCCTACTGTAGATAGTAGACATAAAAATTTCATCACAGTGTTTAGGAATTTTTTTTTTCCTTAAAAAAAAACACGATGAAAAGAAAAAATTCTTCCCTAATAGCATATACTCTCCAAATTCCCAGCTATATTATTTACAATAAATTTTTATGTCAGTGTTACAAAACTGCCCTGATATGACTGAGAATAAACTGAAAAATGCACATGGATGGAGTAATACTAGGAACAAGAACAGCATTTTCTTAAAGCCTCATTTTAAAGATGTATTCCTGGTCAAATGAACATTTTACTACTAAATATTTGCCATGGTGCATTTAAATTGCATCAGTTCTCTAAAGAAGAATTGTTATTACCCCCTTAGTATTTAACATGTGCCTTTCCTTCCTTTAAGTATCACCATATTTAATGTACACACTGGTGGGATGGGGCCGAGTGTGTTCATACACCTGCACACGTCTATACTCACAGATTCTACTATATATCACTAACCACCCTGGTTATCAAAAGTTAATGGACTCTGAAATTGATACAATTCCAATATTGCAGCTCATAAAAATCAGAGTGATATTTTATTTGTGACCTACATCATTTACATTTAAGAATACTGAGGGAATTAGGCATCCTTCTGCATTTCACCCACATAACTGATTCACTTATTATTTCAAATGATATCTTATTTTAATTGTGGTAAAATACGTATAACATTTTTCATCTTAACCCTTTTTAAATATACAGTTCAGTAGCATTAAGCACATTCACAATGTTCTTTTCTCCTTGGGAAACTAAAACACTATACTCATTAAAACAATTCTCTATTTCCCTCTCCCACTAGCCACTGGCAAACACCATTGAACTTTCTGTCTCTATGAATTTGACTACCCTAAATAACTCATATAAATGAAATCCTACATTATTGTCTTTTTGTAACTGGCTTATTTACTCAGCATAATGTCCTCAAGGCTCAGCCATGTTGTATTATGTGTTAAAATTTCTCTTCTTTTTAAAACTGAATAATATTGTATACATATACCATGTCTTGTTTATCCACTCATCTATTGATGGGCAACTGAATTGCTTCTATCTTTTCTTAAAATTTTATTTTATTGTTTAAAGTATTGCAAATAGTAGTATATATGCCTCCTTTTTGTCCCTTCCCCATTGACCTCTGCCCTGTCTCTCCTCCCTCCCCTCCCCTGTACTTGCTCCTTCCCACCCCCATGACCCAGTGTCTTGTATCTGTTGGTTGTGTTTTTTATATGTATGCATACAAGTCCTTTGGTTGATCTCTTACCCTCCCAACCCTCTCCTACCTTCCGTCTGTAGTTTGACAGTTAAGTTAATGTGAACCATGTTGTGATGAAAACAGCTGTACAAATACCTGTTTGTTTGTTTTTTGTTTGTTTGTTTCCCCCCCCCTCGTTTTTGATGGTGGCTATCCTAATGGATGTGAGGTGGTATTTCACTGTAGTTTTGATTTACATTTCCTTAATGACTGCTGATGGTTGGACATCTTTTTATGTGTTGCTTGGCCTGCATGATACCTTTTGACTTGTGGGCCAGAATGAATATGAAAACAAGAATGAAAAGCAAATTTTCTAAATTTCCCAGAACTGGAACTTTGGAGTGACAATCAACAAACATTTTTTAAATAGGTTCTCTAGACAAAGTTCTAAGTGAAAGACAGAGATTTAAAGAAATATGTACATAAAATATAGGTGCTAAAGAAACATCTGCCTGCAGAAATCTAGTGCAGAAGACAGGATGTGCACTGAAAAGTGCAATGACTCTCCTGAGAACTCATCTCCCTATAATTTCCAGCATGGGAACATCTGATGCTGTGTCTTTAATAAATATTTTTAACAGATGAATAAACTCATTCTTTATCTGTGTGATCTTCAAAAAAAAATTCCAGAGTGAACGTTTTATGCTTTTCCAAGCGATGAGCTTCAACAGGGATCAACATACACTAAGCTCTTGTAAGTCTTCTGAAAACAGTTGCCTTTGAAGAGGTGTGAATTTCCCTTACTTTCCCTAAAAGGGTGTTAACTTCAAAAGGCGACCTGGTGAGTGTTAAAAAATTAACACGTTTAAGTCAGTAGCCAAAACATCACCCCAGGATCTGTGAACCTGAAATTGAACTGGTAGGCTGAGCTGACTTTGGTTTGGATGCCAAAAAAGTCATCACAGGGCACTAATCTGGACCAATGAGAATTTGCTCTTCCCTTGAATTGGGGAGAGGGAAGAATTTGGAAGGTAGTGGTATAAAAGCAGAAGGCAGCTAGTTATACTTTTTCTAGACCCTTCTAACCCTTCAAACTTGCCTGAAAGTGTAATTTACTGCAGAGAATCTGCACTTTAGCTGATCATTGTCAAAAGAAACCTCTCTTTATTCACAGTAGAACTGTTTATTTGGGGAGAAAATTGACTAAAATATATTTGCTGGGAACCCTTCGCTTCCCTTCTCTCCTTGCTGCTCATCCAATCAGGACACAAAAACAGACATAATTTTTTTCCACGTTTCCTGTCACTTTATACAGCATCCACCAATATTGTTACCTGACCCCTTTCTCTCTCTGCTGTCCTTGTTTAGAAATGATTTTAACTGCTAGGTTCTGGTCAAGAGAAGTGTAGAAATACGGAAGTCCTACTCTCAGGCTCCACCTCAGGGACTTTTACTGCTAAAAGGAATTCCCTGAGGGCATCTGGACCCATGCCTTCTGCCTCTGTGCCTGACCTTACCTAGCTGACTACACAAAGGCTTTTAGGCCACACAGAGGCAAGATGTCACAGGATGGTTGTAAAATACTAGGAAACATCAAGAGCAGAGAAAGAAAACTAAAATAAAAATAACGGTTTCTGAAAGAGTTTGAGATCAAGAGGCCATGACCCAGGCTATAGTTTTGCTAATGCCTTAAAGTAGTAGATAGTGAGTGAGTGTTTCCAAAAGCTAAAGACCTGGTTGTTGAGTGGTCTTAGTCTTTGCTCCAGAACTCTGACAAGCACACACATTGATCCAAGCCCAGTCCTACAGTGCAAAGTTTGCTTTACCTATGAAACACAGTTCTAAAAGCTATCCATACTTACCCACCAGTGCTCATTATTTCATTCGACAGAGACTTGTTAAGTAACTAATGACATGTCAGGCTCTTTGCTAGGTGCCAAGGGTAGAGGGAAGAACATGACCGACTCACTGAATGAAAGTTCTCATGGCCTAATGGGAAAGACATATCTAAAAACAAATTACAATGTAAACCAGCCTATTTTACCCCTAAAAACTCATTTCACAGGTGGTCATTCCAACAAGAGCAGCATGTTAAAGATAGGAGAAAATAGAGGGAGAGAGTATCAGTGTCTTGGTGAGTTAGTGAAGAAATTTTTTTGTGCTTTATCTCCATCATTCTATTATCTGTCTCCTGATGTCTCTTTCTCCATTAGCATTCTCACTGGACTCTCCATTCTCCACCTTTTCTACTGTTCTGGGGTTGGAGGCCAGGAGAGAACAATTGAGGAATATTAGGATACGTTCCTTGCTATACTTAATTTGTTAATATTTATTGAGCTCTTACAACATGCTAGGCATTTCTAAATGAATTATGCTGCTGTAATAGTATGAACAGTAGGCAAACATCTGGCACTCACATCATTGTTAAGAGGATAAAGTAATACCTTTCCCTTAAAAAAATGTCATTAACCTTAATTTTATTTTCAATAAATATTCTATTTTAAATATGTAATAGAAATGGCTAAGCCATTTTCAGGTTGGTGGTAAATAACAAAGAAGCTCTCTGAGGTTTATTCTGCAGCATGGAACATCTATGACAAAATTTTCTAGTAGCTTCCCCAAAAGTGAATGTACAAGGCATTTAGCCATTAAAATAAATTATTACTTTCTTGACAAAAGAGACCTTATCCTTGCAAATATGTGTAGGAGTACAGTTAAGTTTTCAAATGAAAGTAGATCAATGAGAGGGGTATGTATCTGTAAATCTTATTAAATACTAGGGACCCAGTGCACGAATTTGTGCACATTGAAAGGAACTGTGGGCTGCAAGGCTGCTGTAGGCACAGGGGCGGGTCTCAGCCCATCGTCTGTGAACCCACCTGGCCCCTCCTTCCATGGCCCTCTATCCCCTGTTTGCTGGCAACCCCACTCCGGTGCCACTGATCCCATGCATTGAAAGTGCAAGCCCTGCTCACACCGCAGATGATGCAGAGCGATTGGGGCTGGCACCAGCAGTGAGTGAGATAGATGGCTGGTTTCCCCAGTCGCCCCTCAGCAGCAGTGGGAGATGGAGAAGCCCTCAGGGGTGATCAGGGCCAGCAGCCTCTGCTTGCACCCACTGATAGTACCAAGTGATCAGGATTGGCACTGAGCACCACCAGCAGTGGGTGTGAGTGGGTGGCTCCCGTGCTGGTAATGATTGCAAGTGCCAGGTAGGACTGTGGCACACGGAAACAAAGAATTTTCAGTAAACACCAGAGGCTCACCCCAATGACAGTGACCAGTGTCCCGCGTTGGTCTGAAACCCCTGCTCACCTATTCTACCATCCCACCATGGCCTACGCCTGCCATGTTATACATATGCACCCTGGTGGTCAACACATATCGTAGGGACCGATTGTTCGGTTCTGCTCCCCCCCCCGCCCCCCCCCCGCCATTTGGTCTATTTGCATATTAGCCTTCTATTATATAAGATGGTTATCATAATTACCTGTGTTATACTGGAAATAAATGATATCTAAGTGTTTGTGTCTGAGTTCTTGCAGTTATGAGGTAGCATAGGGAAGCAAAAATTGACACAATATGAAAATATTTTCTAATGTACTGAGCAATTGCAACTAGTTCTCACACAAAAATTCTTATTTATCTAGTATGGCTCAGGATCTGTCTCTTTCCAACAAGCCAGTTTCTATTGGTCAGCATTTCATTGTCAAATGTTGCACCACAGAATGTAAACACAACAATTATATTATGGAGCTAACGTAGAAAATCTTGAAAAAATAAAATTGATGATGATGTTGTTGTGTAATTCTCCGAGTGACCAACAAAACCAATAACAAATGAAAATCTTGTAGAAATCAACCAATTCTTGTAGAAATCAGTAAATTTTAAAAAAATGAGCAAGAAGAGTAAACAATGTTTCAAATGAGGATGATTTTCATATTTAAGGATTATTAAAGGCCTCTAGGAAAACCGAAGGTTCATGAATATTGCAAATATATATTGTTTTTTTAATGATAACATAGCATATCAAATTTGAAATAAAGTTTGTCCAGTCAGGCTATCATAAAAATTGTTGGAAAAATATTACCCCAAAACTTAAAATGTAATTAATTGTTTGTTCATTTTAGAAATTAAAACTAGTTGGAAATGTAATATAAACTGTGTCATTATGAGATAAAATGTATACTATTTTCATATATTTTAGATTCTTTTTCAATATGAAATCTGAGTACATTTTTTTTTCACTATTGCTTAATGGGTTCTCTTTAAGTGGATTCCTCTTGTACAAATCACTCTGGAATAAGAAGGCTGTGCCAGTCCTTTCATGACACTGGAGCATCATTAGTTATTGTTTGTCTCCTACTCTAGACATTGAGTCCCTGGAAGTAGTCATGGACATGACATAGGCAGTCACTTCACTATCACTGCAAAGTATTTCAAAGTATCATCCATAGCTTTGTAGTGCATGGATTTGTTCAAGAAACCAATTGCTCTAACCTTTAAAGTATGATAGAAATAGGAACAGATAATAGAGGAAGAAGGCTCATAATATGTTATAGCTAAAAGGGACCTTAAAATCATTTAGTGTTCATCTCCCTTATTTTATAGTTGAGGACACGGTAGAGTTGAGAGGCACCAACTTGTCCAGTGTCATGCTGCTGGCTTGTGACTAAGCTGTTACTTAAAACTGGGTCTCTGGACTCCTGTCTAGAACTTCCTTCAAAATGGCATTTCAGCAGTCATAACAGGTGAACTCTGCGTAGCTGGAGCAGACCTTGTATACTTTAATGACTTAGCAGGCACTAGTTGCTGGCTAATCAGCATAATGCTCTGCCATTTGCAGGCACAGTACTGCACAGCAGTGACAAAGCCAAGCTCTAGAGCCAGACTGCCTGGGTTTGAATGAGGCTCTGCCCCTTCCTAGCTAAGTGACCTAGTCTCTCTGCTTAATCTTCTCATTATTTTCTGAAACCCTACTATGTGCCAGAAGATTATAATAACCCCTGCTTCAGAGGTGTAAATTTTGCTAATATATAATTAAATTACTTAAAATATGTCCTGACTCATAGTAACCTCTCAGCCATTCCAATATGAAAAATAAAAGAATTAGCAAGTCAATATCAATGATCAGAGGTTGAGCAGTAGATTTGTGTAAGAAAACCTGGATCTACTAATCAATTGACCAACTCATGGCCTGGGGACTGTTTAGATAATGTCAAAGGCACCTAGGAACTGTATGTTTACTCTTCTATGGGATTTGCTGTATGTGTTTATCTACTGAGGTTGAAGATTCAGTCCACCTTATTCAGGGTCTTTCTAACTTTTAACTTTTCATTTTCTTTTTAAATAAAATGAGTTAAAATTAATTCATCTATTGTTATGATGCCAGAACAGGTGAACCAATCATGTTCATTAGTCTGGCTGTCTGATAGGAAGCAACTTATATTTGATAGTCCAGATAAACAAAGTTTTAACCAATTGCTGTCCTGACCAGATGCAGGTGACCCTGTTTGGCTGACCCAGACAAACCTTCTCCACTTACTATACAGGCTACCTGCACATGTATATATGCACACAGACAAATACAACAGTTTGGGTTATCAATTTTTCTGTCCCATGCTGCAGACAGAATTCAGTTCATGCATGCCAAATTTCTTCACAATTTTTCTCAATAATGTACCAGTCACAGAAAAATGTATCAAAGACAGTTGGAAATGACTTTCTATTTTAATAAAAACATTTGTTAAATAAAGCTAGCTTAATTTCTTTGCAGCCTAGGTCCCATGCTAATTTGCATAATTTATCATTTCTAGCTTTCAACTTTCCTAAGGAGTAGATTTTTCAACCTTGTTTAAAATTTCCTTCAAATTTCTCACTAGAAGAAATGCCAGGCAGCCAGTTATATTACAAAATGAGAATCCAAAGAAAACAGTCAATCCTACAAATATGTCTCCATTGCCTCCACCCTAGTCCATTAGATTAGGTAGTGCTAATGCTATTTTATTATCTTTTAAAAGATAGAGAGAGAATATCCAAACTGTTATAAGACCAGGCCTCCATGGTGGGTAGGAGTGTGGACTCATTCCAGAAGGCTCCTTTTAGAGGATTCTTGAGGCTTGTGAAATGCTCCTTCTAAAAATTAGAAAACCAAAGAAACAAAAGGCTACAATTGAGCATCCAATGCAAATGGAATTAAACTGTGAGAAGCTCCAGGGAACAAGGAAAATCCAGTTAGGCTTTTGTTTTTCTGTAAATATATTAATCATTCTTTCAATATTTATTGAAAGGCAATGAAAGGTGGGGTTCAGAGCTTGAACTTTGGAGTCAGATACATATAGAGTCAAGTCCAGTTCTGCCACTTATAAACTGTGAGATCTTAGGTAAGTTGCAAGCTTCCCTGAACTTCTGTTTTTATTGATGGTAATAAAACCTACTTCATGGGGTTGTGAGGATTAAATCAAATAGTGCATATGATGTATCTCACATTGTTTTGACACCCACAAACATTAAGTTGCTCTGTGTATACTGAGTGAATACCATGGGCAGGCAACTCATGAAACAAAGTCCCCAGCATCTTAGCAGGTATATTTTAGTTGGGGGAATAGAAAATTCACAAGCCCATACAAATATCTATCTATCTATCATCTATCTATCTATCTATCTATCTATCTATCTATCTATTTATCTATCATCTATCTATATATCTTGTGGTCCAAAAGAAAATTAAAGCAATGTAAAGAGACAAAAAAAGATGGAGTAGGGTGGGATTGCTACTTTATATAAAGAATTCAGGAAAAGCCTCTATGATAGCATCAGGTTTAATCAGGGACTTAAAGAAAATGGGGGAGTAAGGCCTGCAGACATGTAGGAGTGGAGTGCTTTAGACAAAGGCACAAGACAGGAGAATGCAGTGATATGCTCAAAGAACCACAAGGAAGTTGGATGTGGCTGTAGCAGAGGGAGAGCCAAAGGGAACTGGGGCAAGGCCAAGGAGGTCACTGCAGGTCATGTGTGAGGATCTGGAATCTGATATTGAGTAAGGTGGGTTGTAAGAGAGTCATGGGAAGGTTCTAAGCTAGAAGTGACATGAGTTAGGTTTTAAAGAATACTTGGTCTCTGAGTGGAGACTAACCTACATTGGGAAAGCAGGGATATAAGACCAGTTACAAAGGGTCTCTACTAATCCAAACAGGAGATGACAAAGGCTTAGACTAAGGGGCGAATGGAAGAGATGGTACAAAATGGTTGGATTCTGAATATATTTGAAAGGTCAACCTAAAAAGTTTTGCTGCTGAATTTTATGTGTGGTATGAGAGAAAGAGAGAAGTCAATGATGATGACAAAAGGTTTTAGAGTGAGTATAAAAAATGCAGGAGCAACTTACTTAGATGTAGAGCACATCTGAAGTGTGAAGTGCAGTTGCAGATAATGTACTTCACCTCAGTCAACACTCTTTCATTCCCCTGTGCTTTCTTTCCTTTGGAATGGAAACTGAAAAAAAAAAAAAAAAAAGAAATTCTCCAATTCCCAACCTCCATCCGATAGAGTTCTGGCTAGTACGATAGAGGTAAAAGATCCTGACTTCACTTCTTGTAAAGAAAGAAAAATAAACAAGGCTTATTTTCATGAAGAGAAGGCTTCCCTCCACCCCCTGTATACTTTTTGTCCTTCCTACCTTCTTCCTGGAATATAGAAAGGACACTTAATTATAGCAGCCATCAATGATGATGATAACCAAATATATATCATAAAGACGAAAGAGGTAAGAAGAATGGGTTCTTAATGTCATCATAGAGTAAGAATGTCTTCCCTAGACAGAATGACATAAGTCATGTTAAACAAGCTTTCTGTTATTCCAAGCAAAATGCTTTCTTTAAAAATATATATATTTATTGGGAAGACATTGGCTAATTTTTCCTAGCAGAATGCTTTCTTAACTGATACAATGTATATTAAATATTTAAGTGGTGATAATGAGTAGGCAGTTTGACCTATCATCTGAAGATCAGAAAAGAGGTTAGTTCTGAAGACATATGCTAGGACATTGTCAGCATGTACATGGAACTAAGTGCTGTGGGGATGGCTGGATAAACTCACAGGGTGAGTGAGTGTAGAAAATGGAGGGAAGAGCTCTGAATAGTGAGCCTGTAGCACCTTGGGATCAGAGGTCAGGAAGAGAGGAGAATGGAAAAGGAGATGGAGAAGGCATGGCCAAGAAGAGAGAAACCATACAGGTGGTATCCTAGCAGCCACTTGAAGAATATCTTTCAAGTAGGGACTGATGAACTCTGTCAGATGTTAATGAGAGATATAGTAAAATGCATCAGTGTACTTGGAAATACAGAGGTAGTTGATGACCTTGACATGAGCATTTTCAATGCAATATGCAGGAGCTAGAATTCTTATTGTGTGCTTACCATGCCAAGACTCTGATGTGACCTATGCTTATCTGAAACAATCCAGTGCATTACCTCCTTTTTATTAAAATGAAGAAGCAGCCAACCAACCAAACAAAAAAGAACTCTCATTTACGAAACTTCAGTAAGTTAGGAAGAGGATGGAACTGAGAGTAGAACTGAATTCCAGTTCCTCCCCACGACTCCTGCATCACATCCTGAATGTCTCATTGACGCAGCCTGGTCTCATTTTCCTCATATTTATAGTAGGTTAGACAACTTTGAGATTCCTTTCCAATTCTAACCTTCTCTATTTCTAGACTAGTAGATGAATATTTTCAAATTTATATACCCAAAGTTTCAAATTTATGTACCCCAAAAAGCACCTAACATCTTGTGGACACTCCATCCAGAATTATGTGCTTAATGAAAAGTGACATTGACACAAAGCTAGGTGACTAGCCCAGTGAGAGCTGGCGTGTAAAGGAGGCAAGGGCTCCAACTCCAAGGTTAGTGATAAATTTAGTCTGAATTTCAAGATTTAAAATATTAAATCTCTCTGTTCATAAAAACATCTATTTCTTTTTGCACATCTACAATTATATGGATATTAGCCAAGTAAAATAGTCAAGTCTCCTTGACTAATTGGGCTGGATTTCAGGAACTTCAAGAGATAAATATACCTCACATGTATTGAGACCACTGATTCAAATACTACAGCATCATTTAAAATAGCTCAGAGTGTTTCTTAAGTTAAAAGGCAAGAACAAAGTCATTCAAAGAGTAAAGGAAACCTTTTTATTTTTATTTTGGGAAGGTTTTGTTTGATTCCTCAAAGTAAAAGTGCCCTAAATTCCCACACAAGCAGAAACATAGTTAAGCTGCATAGTTCTGTCTTGAGTATGAAAATATCACAGCCCAGTCTTATGTCAGCTTGAAAGATAATGTCATGCAGAAAATTAAGACCATCTGATGAAATCATGTCATGAAATGTGGCTTGAGAGAGCAGCTTTTTGTGTGTTATGGTTTGATATATTTTCACACAAAAACTCAATTGAACAGGCAAGAAGCCTCAATTAATGCAAAACTTGAAAATTTCAGACAAATTTACAAGGTGCTTACTGAGAAAAGGGAGGGGGAACATCATAAATACTGTCTCTTGATTTTATGTTATGTATCTAAAGAACCAAATGCCTCAGCTTTTCATTTAGAATTTAGAATTTAATCTGATGACAGTTTGGAGATAATAATGATGCATTTATTGTTAATTTCCTTAAAGCCTTACTCTCTAACAATGTAGACCATTATCACCCCAACTACCTTCTGTGTTTGGAGAGATTTCCATATTCCACATGGTACAGAAGCTGACTCTAAAGCAAGTATTAAGAAGAATATGTGAAAAGCAAGAAGATATTTCTTTAGTAACTAGCTGGTCTTTTTTTTTTCCCCCCCTCCTCTCTGCAGACCTGTTTTCAAGACGATGAGAAGGAGACTTGACAAGACTTTATTGGTTTATAAATTAACTTGGTAGATTTACAATCATTACTTGGAATGCCAGGAACTCTTTTTAGGAACTTATTTTCAAGAGGGAAGAAAACATGTTTAACTCAGAATATGAAATTGACACCTCAAGCCTCCCAGAAAAAGGTGAGTTAGTTTGTTTTTCATCTATGGCCCTGATCCCATCTGACACCTACATGGTTATTTTGGGCTACAGGGAATGCTTAAACAGATATTCATGATTGTATTTTCTTTCCAGTATAAATTAATAAACAAGAAACCATCTAGCTATGTGATCATTGAGATGTAGTCAGTCAAATTTGTTGGCTTCTTTAAGAGACTATAATGAAGTGGAAAAGGTCAAATGAGCACTATGCAAGAGTCAAAAATATCCATTACTTCCTGCTAACCTGCATGTCTAATCCAGGAGTGAAGAAAGATAGGTTAATATCTGTGTGACCTTCTCCTCCCGACTCCCACCCAGAGATGTAAATAAGCCAACTTTGAAGATAAATGGCCCCATCCTGGGCAAACCTCTGGTCTCAGGGTTCATGAGGGGTATTTTCCTAAGGGCATAAGTGAAGGAGATTCTATATTGACAAGGGGTGGGGAGAAATTCCTACTCACATCTATTGGATCAAAACTCCCTTGTCTAACTTTTTAAACCTATGCCCTGGGGAGAGCTACATGGAGGTCTCCAGCCCATGTAGAATGGACGCAGAAGAACAAATATTTAACTTCAGAGCCCTCCATTCCATGGAATAACATAGGCGACTAATGACAGCACTGCTCATTAGGCCAAAGCAAATTTGAACCCCACATTTTGCTGTGGGCCAGGCAAGAAAAAAAAAAAATTTCAAGTCAGATGGGGCTAATTATAGGAAGCTGGGAGTGGGTAAAATAGTAACTTCTTATTCAGAAGCATCCACATATTTTCCTGTGATGAAGAGCAAATATTTTGTTTAAATAGCAAGCAATTTTCTATAAAAGTGCTACTGCTTGGAAATGCTCTTTATGATTTATTGCTGCCTTTTAACCTGGAAAAAGTATTAATAACTGAGGAGCCCTTGTTGGTATCTTTATTATTCTTAAATCCAAATAGCCATAATATTATAACTGGTGTGGTCACATTCAATATATTTCTTTCATGAATGCAGCATGGCCTTATTAACAGAGAACAGAAAATGAAAATAGAAGCGACCATCCAGGCTTTAGCTTTACATGAAGATACCGCAGCACCAAAAAGTCAGCTTCACTTTCAGAAAAAGCTGGTGAGGCTGCGCGGAGAATCCCTCCGCATGGTCCCCTTTTCTACCAGACAGAGCGCATTCTCTGCCTGTGGATTCATGTCTTCCTTCAGCTGCTGCTTCTGGGAAAGTCAGAATCCAGAACAGAATCTCAGTGAAACAGAAACCAATAAATTAGATCTGTTTGTGAGCAATTTGCCGTTAGTTCTATTCTCCTTGCCTATTAAGATTCTTTATTTACTTCACCAAGAGATTTCTGCTGACAAGTCCATCCATTTACCACTAGCCTAGATAAAATGATAATAAACAAAATGTCAAAAAAATGTATTCATGGGGTTGTCCTCATTCCATACCCTCCTTTTTTCCATTTTCATCACTCTGGTATATTAAGAACCATGGGAACTAAAATACTTAAAACTGACACTTTGGCAAAGGGTTTTAGTTTAGTTAATTACATTTTATGACGAAGTTTATGTGTTATATAATTATGATGTATATAAGTATATATATATGTATTCTCTATCTTTATCTCTCTATTTCTATCTCTATCTCTGTCATATCTATCATCTATCTATCTATCTATCTATCTATCTATTATCTATCATCAATCTGCCATCTATCTATCAAATACCAAAAGCTGGGACAGTGAGAAAAAGGGCACACACCTTTCAGCTCCTGCTGCTTATGTTCCTGACCTGATTTGGCTAATATTCATGTCTCCAGGATGGGGAGGTTGGATGTAGGCACACTGGGGAAAGGAAATTTTCCATTTTATACTTATGGATGAGTCCCAGAGGAATCTTTTGTTTCAAAGTATCTTTCTAGTCCTTTGGGTGAAAGGCAAACACTGAGCCCTTCTATCTTGCACATTACTCCCATGGAGACACCTATAATACAAAACAGAGATTCCCCGAGGGCACTGTTATACATTTATTATAAAGCAAAGATTAAAACAATTTTATGGAAATTAAAGATAATATGGAACATTTGTCTCTTTCTCAGTCAAAGAGTAACATGGAGCAGTTCAACAAACAGCTTCGGGCGATTCCACAGAGATGATGGAATGGCTGGGACTGAGGGGACATGCAGGGCGGCTGCAGATGGAGACATGGGTTTTTCACCAGGGCATCTTGCCGGGGTTTGGCAACTGTGCGCAGGTGAAAAATGATATGCCTGCAAAGTCAGAACAATGGGCTAGTCCAGGGGTACTTTGGTGGTTTGCCCTCCTGAAATCCATCTTGGCAGGACAGGATGCAAACAGCAGGGTGGGGACCAGGAGGGGTGCTCTGGAGAGCTTTTTGTTTCCTGTTTTCGAGTGTGTGTGTGTGTTGGGTGTGTGTGTCCCCTATTACTACTTGAGTCACATGCTCACTGGGGGAAAAAAAAAAACACATTCAAAAGATCTGAAAATTCATAAAAACTCCATGAGCTGGTAGCATTTCCATTTTTCGTATTATATAATACTGTTTAAAAAAAAGAAGAGAAAAGAAAGCCCTTGTCAGAGGAGAGTAAAACATCTGTGTTAAGCAAGAGATGTACTGATGTACTCTGCTTCATTGCTTCATTTGCACACAGGGGTCTGTGCTGACCTCTGGCACGCTGAATTTACGGTGAAAGGGGAGCTTTTAAATTGAGTTTGTTTTATTTTGATCCTCTGTCTGGATATTTCTTTCATACCTCCCAGGCAGTCGCTCTCATGGGTAAGCTTATATTTTTGTTAATAAAAAAATGCAATTGGTGCTAATCTAGACTTCCATCATAGTCGTTCAAGCTTTCCAATGTTAATAACCACTCCGAAAGAAAAGATCATCAAAGAGCTGAGACTACGTGGTTTTGCGGTCAAGGCAGTGAGCCATATTCAGAAATGTCTGCTTTCCTTTCCCTGGTCCACTGCTGGATAACCACGAGACATTATAAGTTAATTGTTTTCTTTCAGTCCTGCAAAAGGCGACTCTTTACTTATTTAACATGGGTCTAGGGATGGCAATGATTTATGGAGGGAACTAGTTAAGATATTGGGCTTTTGATCTGACTGACCTGGGTAGGAATCTCAGCTCATTACTCACTAGCTCGTTGACTTAGGATAAGTTAGCAACTATAACTCATTTTACACATATTAGCTATTGTAAAGATTAACTGAGATAAATGTATGTGAAGTATGTTGAGACAGTGAGTGGCACTTGGTGCTCAATAGATGTACAGATTTTATAATGATAATAACTAAATGTATTTAGACCTCTACACAACTAATTAATGAAAGAGGAGACATTATCATACAATTATTATTCATAAATAATAACAGCAACATTTGTATACAGATTTTTATGAGCTCTGCGCAGCAATGAATTTTAATGCCAGATCACAAGCCCCATACCTCACCTTTCATTTTAAACTATATGACTTTTAATATAGTGGCATAATGTAGTGCAGACGCTTGAAACACCTCCAATTTTAATTCTCCTCCTCCCGCACCACCTCCCACTTTGTGCTCTCTAATGAAAAGTAAAGGTTAGGGGAAATCTGTTTGAGGCTCAAGACAGACTGGGCCAGTGGATGGCGCAGGGCTCAGAGAGTGATGTGAACAGGAAAAGATACATGGAGACACTTATGAAGCACACAGAAGGTGTCTGCACTTTTGTAATAAAAAATACTCTAGGGGAAAACAAACTCAGCACCAAAAATAGCAGAAAAAAATATTTTCAAGAACCTTTCCTTTGCTTCCTTTTGCCCATCCAATAAGAACTATTTTGTCCAAAATGGATGGATGTGTTTAGTACAATAAATACAAAAACTCTCTTGTTAGAATTCATTTTAAAAAATGAATGTAAAAGAGACCTCTTTATAATCACAAAAAGACACGAAAGCCTGGGGTTTCTTGGTAATAACACATATTAAGGGGCATTAAAAAGACAAGGCCTTCAATTTTACCTAATAACATTCACCCCAGAGTGTCATTGTTTAATTATGGTTCTTTTTTTTTATGTTTGGGCAATAAAGGAATCAGAATTTATTTTCAAACACATATTGATGTACAGCCAAGCAATATAGTTTTTTCTTATCTCTTAATGAGGTTAAGACCCATGTCTTTAAAGGGATCACAAATAAATTCTTGGGTGTATTTTGCCTTTTAAATATTTTGAATATATGAATTCATCAGGATTTGGGGATTAGGTAACTGCTGTCTACACAAAAAATCTGCAAAACTTTTCATTACTTTTTTATTAGTTGGCAGCAAATACTCTAACTGTGAACTTTTTTATGAAGCCATAACCATAAAGGACCTTCTGATACTGGTATGATGATAATTCTAAATTTCCTCTTTGCAGCTGTGGTTGATCCCCTCTATTTGGTACAATCTATTTTTTGTGTGTGACTTAACAGAAGAAAGTTGGCTCACTACTGTATTGCTTCAAGCACTTTCTCAGGAAGTTCTTGAATTAAATCCGCATGGAAACCCAATACCCCTCTTCACCTTTCCTTTAAGGTGGTTATAAAATGTCAGGAGAAAGCAATGCTGTTTGTTTTACTTAGCATTGGATTCTGTTAATAAATGAGTTTCTGGTGGGGCTTGTGTCTAACCACATCTTTCAATCAGATTCTTTACATTACTACATTAGTATTAAATGGTGCCATAAATATTAATTTCAAATTTCGAAGTTCAGATTTCACCTAAATCCAAGGGAATAAGCAGAGAGGCCAACAGTTTAACAAGTTCTTGATTCACCTTCTAAGTTCCCTCGCAACACGTTGCTTCTCTCAGGTGTAGTGGGCCAGAAAGACAACTATGCTGTCATCCCCACAGGCAGCTTTCCCGCCTGGCAGGGGTCTGTGGGTCACTTTAACACTACAGCTTGGAGATCTCTGCAGATAGTGTGGGCATCCTGGCAGGATGAGCGGCTCTGAGAATCCATGAGATGCTATACGCTCAGGCAGGCTCTGGCTCCTGCTTCAGGGATTGGGACAGTGTTCAGATGTGCTGGAACAAGGCAGTGACCTGGTGGCAGGGAAAGAGGATACTGGGATGTGGCTTAATCTGAGGCAATGTGGTTTCTCTGGGCTAGGCTTTAGGGGTATGCGTATGAGACCGTGCTGTGTTTCCATTTCCAGGTTCTAATGAGCAACAGGCCCTCAGTGGACCCCCAATCTCTCCATCCAGCTCTCTCCAACTCCACTAATTGGAGCATAGCACAAAGCACCACAGACCACAGGCTGCTGCTAATAGGGCGTGTGTATTATAGATAAGACACGAAGGCAAAGACTTCTGTTGCATTTCCCACTGTAATTTGGTTTAATTCTGGAGATATTTTCTCTTAGTAAATTCAAGGTGCTTTGAAGAGAAGGACAATGACATCAGCAGAATTTGCAAGATGGATGACAGAAGCATCTACTTGCCTTTGCCCTCCTTATAACTGAGCCTGTTCTTTCCACATAAAGCTGTAGAAGTCTACCATTTGTTTCAGGGCTTGAGGAATCAATATACACATCCTTGCATTAAAGAGAGACAGGCTATCCTTTGGTTCCTGTGTTTTTGTCCTGGTTAGGTTTAAAAATTCTTGAGGACAAAATATGGTATTCAGTGGTTCTGCATGTTTTTGTTTTGCTTTGTTTTTGTTTTTTGAAATCTACTTCATTTTGTTACAAAGTCTCATGATCCTTCGTATCTGTGCTTTAAAATCTGTATTATTAGTAATATCCACCACTAGACATTTGAAAATAATAAATGAATCTGTATAAAATATAATACTATTTGACATAATCCTTGGTTTTAACTTCACTCACCTCCAGTATTAACTCCTCTATTTCCCGAGAGCCTAGAGCCTACATATTGGCAACCACTGAACACCCTGAGTGGAGGTGGTTGCTGGGAGGCATTTGCTATGGTTTTAAGTGCAACAGTATTAACTGAATGGATCTTTCGGTATTGCTGGGAATCAACCTCTTAGCACCATCCTATTCCCTTAGTGCTTGAAAACAGAGCCCGCTTGGATTAGTAGATAAACCCCAGGTGACAACAAACGTGTAATGGATAAGCATGCCTCCCAACCACATGGGTTACTTTACCATCACTATAGCATTAGTCTGCAGTTTGTGGTATTTTTCACATGAACTATATGCATCCACTAAAAACAAACAAACAAAAAAAACCAACAAAAAACAAAAAAAGACTAATGTCAACATTCTGAGCTGTAAGGAGATAAACAGGTTATGCATAGTGTTTGAGCTCTCCTTATTTTTTCTCCTATGCAATGTTCCCAGTCTTATGTTTGAATAATGCATTTGACTCAAACAGTAAGAATCTATAAAATCTAATGGAAAAGGAGTAGAAGGTGGTGGTTAAGAGAAGGCTTTGTAGTAATATCTGGGTTTAAATAAATATTTCAATACGTACCAGCTGTATGAGCTTGGGCAAGCAACTCAAACTCTCTCCAAATCTTGGTTTTATCATCCCTAAAGGAGCAATAATATTTATACCTATAAGTTAGTGATTATTAAATAATAAAATTATGTAAAGGCTTAGCACAATTGATGGTGCATAGCAGCACACAAAATTTGTAGTAACAGTTGTAAGTACCTTGTGACAGGCTAGAAGAAAGAGGTTCCAGGGAATAATATTCAAGTTTAATTCCTTTTGGGTATTTCTCCTTAAAATCAGTTGGCTGTTTCTTCACTGTGCAGAGATTTCTGTGCAGGTCAGGTCTCTGTTCACATGTGCTGTTCAGGACCTGGGGACAAACAGGAGCCCTAGGATTAACCTGGCAAATGTGACAGTAGTTGAGGAAACAGAGTAGGGAAAGTGGTGGAGGAACCGGTGGTGGGGGGGAGGGGGCATGTGAGGAAAAATTGAAAGAAAAGGAATAATGACAAACAATGGAAGACCTTTTAGGGAGTTGGGTGAATATTTCAAATCATTATAGTAGGGCATTAAGTTGAAAAGGCTCCTAAGCCTAGAAATCTGCAATGAGTTAACATGAGCAAAGTCTCATTATCTGAACTGACACTGAGAGCTGGGCAGAGATGGGCCTCCACGTTTAGGCTTTGAGTTTTTTGTTTGTTTAAAAAAAATATATGCCAAAACCGGTTTGGCTCAATGGATAGAGCGTTGGCTTGGGGACTGAAGGGTCCCGGGTTCGATTCTGGTCAAGAGCATGTACCTTGGTTGCCGGCACATCCCCAGTAGGGGGGGTGTAAGAGGCAGTTGATCGATGACTCTCTCTCATCGATGTTTCTAACTCTCTCTCTCCCTTCCTCTCTGTACAAAATCAATAAAATATATTTTTTAAAAAGATAGTATCATTCATTAAAAACGAAATACAAATGAACTCAATGATAAGGTACCATTTAAAATTTTATATATATATATATATATATATATATATATATATATACACTATTGTAATATACAATATATGTATATATATGAAAAAGGGAAAGGGAGAGAGAGATAGAACATCAATGTTGAGAAATATTAATAATTGTTGACTGATTACCTCCTGCATACCCCCTATTGGGGATCAAGCCTGTGACCCTGGCATGTGCCCTTGACCAGAATCAAACCTGGGACCTTTCATTCCACAGGCTGATGTTCTATCCACTGAGCCAAACCAGCTAAGGCTAGGTTTCCAGTTTTTATGGTGCTCTGGCATTACCTAATAATAATAATAATAATAATAATAATAATAAAATTAGTGCTACTAATAGTAATAATAATGACAATGAAGTTAATTGGGTTCTGGACATGTGATGGGCTTCTTAACATGTTTTAGTTCGTTCAACTTTCATGGCACCTCTATGAGGCAGGTAACATTTTATTACTGCCATTTTACCAAATGAAAAGACTGTGGCTAAAGGAGAGTATGTGACTTCTCCATGGCAACACCAGGAGAAATGGCAGAGCTTAGAGAAACCCAGATTTCCTCATTCCTGACGTTGGTGTCCGGAGCAGTTGCTGTGTCTGGCCGCACAGGCTGTGCACTGCACCATCCTGGTGTTGGCTCTCATTCAGAATATGATGTGAATGGGGCAGCTCTGGAGCTGTGTGTTACAGAAGTCCCTGTTCTTTATCTCTGTAACTCAGATTTAATGCCCCTAACCTCTCCTTTTAAATGAGTAAGTAAAGTCTTAACTCTTCCTTTAAAGTCTTCAATCCTTGACCTGTAACTTTTTCCTGTGCAGTTTCACAAAGACAGTAATTCATGTCTGTGAGTGAGTTTTGAATGTAGGCATTAGCTAAACAAGTCAAGGTCACCCCCAAGGATCCTACTCATGATAAATTAATGTTAAGCAAATATCCTTAAATATTGTCTAGACTCTGATAGTCTAAATCAGACTTATTTCTAAAGTCTGGAGTCCTGTATTAACTTCGGAAAGAAGGAAAAGATCTTTTTCAACTAATCCTTAACATTGAGGATCATCCTCACCAAATTGACAGACTGTTTGATCTTTGTCCAAATTGCTGTGATCTGTTAAAATTAATAGTATTTAATGTCAGTTGTTTTTGCAGGTAAATAAAACTTGCTTTGGAGTAAAACAATATTTGTCTTTTCTAAATCCTAATAGTAGAATGGTTTGTTGCACATGGCAGCCCAGGTTCAGATTTCAATAATCTAGTTGAAATCTAGATATGCCCTCCAGACCCCCAAATTGTTACACAACCAAAATCAAAGGCTGGGATGGAATCAGGAGGCTGCATGGCAGACATTGTGTGGAAATTAGACAGGGGAACAGAAGTACTAGCCATCTCCTGTGAGACAGAAAGAATCTAGAAGAGAATAAATTTCTTAGCAGTCCAGCTCCTTGTCACTTCCATTATTACATTTAGGATCATGGTTGGTATTTGACTCCCCAACAATCACTTGTAGAAATGACTCATGCCTTCTTTTTTTTTTTAACTTGTCCATGAACACAGACAACAATGGGATTAGGCCAGAGGGTCTGGGTGGGAGGAGACAAAGGGAGGTAATGGGGGACAACTGTAATAATGTCAACAATAAAAATAAAATAAATAAAAAGTACTGCCCCAAACAAACAAAAACTCCTGACCAGCAAGAAGCCTCCTTCCATCTTCTTTCCTGCATTTTCTTCTCAATGGTGTCCTCTTATAGCCTCTTAGCCTGCATTTGCTTTGCCCCTTTCCTTCTCGTGGCTCACATGCCCTTTCTTTACACATATGTGTCATCTGCTTTTCAAACTCCACTGTATTCCTTTCCTCAAACAATTTGGGAGAGTATTATTTTCCCATTAGAGCAGAACTCCAGGACACCGAGCCTCGGTTAGTATTCCAAAATTCCATAAACAGCTCCAGTGATTGCTCAGTTTTAAACGACCTCCACTCATCATTTTAGCAAATGGATACGCATTAAATGGCTCCAACAGGTGTATGATTATAAAAAGAATGTCAAATTTTTGTGGAAATTAATACTGGAATATGGGGTGTACTATTACTGCTTAGCAGCAAATGGTTCAAGTAGTATAATAATATAGCAGGCTCAGGGAGCCAATTAATCCATTAGAGGAAAATTCCATTTATTTAAAAAAAAAATAAAGTGACTTTAGCTTTGAAAAGGAACTGCAGACAACAACTCTAAGTGGAATTTATCTTAGCAAGTTACACACTGTTTTGTGGATCATTTAAAATCCAGTTATGTAAGCAAAGAAGGGTATCAAGAAAACGTAATTGCTATTTTTAATAAAATGTGCTTTTTTAGGGTATACTAAAACTTTATATTACTGACATTAATTATTTTGGCATCTTATTGGCAGTTACACTGGACAAAAACTGGAAGTATGTAAGTGCAAAACAAGTTCTTGGCTTCCTTTCTTCATCCCTACATACTTCAGGACTTTATTTATGGCTAAATTGAAGCTGGATGTCAACTCTGGGCCCATCAGAACAAAATCTTAGTAATTAACTAGCAAAACTGAGCATGATCGCTTCTGACACACCTACACTGGTAATTATTGCTTTGAGGCCATTTACTAATGAAATTAATGTATTCATTGCCCTAACAAATTAGCATAACTCATACATAATGCCCCACATTTCAAGACCTCACTAGAAAAACAACACTAATGCTGCAGAATGAGATGGCAAGGGCATTACATGAAGACACTATTCACTGAATTACTACGTGTTGAAAACCACAATAGCTAAGTGTTCCTTGCAATGCGAAATGTAAACACAATGTGGGTATTAAAGCCATTAATAGTGTAGTCAAGAGTGTACAATTGATGATTATCTTTGCACTTCAAATAAGCAGATATTACAATAGCAGTAACCATGGAATCTAATTAACTGGCTACTTTTAGAGCTACGAAGTATGAAAAGAATGCTCCACAGACTGCCTCTTCTTCCCCAGCACATTGATAAAGAATATTGTTCAGCTGTTGCCACTTCTCTACATTTCTTGCTGAATGAACTCAATGGCACACTAATTAAATCCTGTGCCCCATCCCTGCAGCAAGAGGGTTGAAAAAAGGAAAGTAAACAGTTTCAATACCTACATGTTATCCTGAAAGGCAAAAAAAATGTGGACGTTATCCTTGGATAAGCTTAATGCTTTAGTAGAAAAGGTGATTTTGCTTTTATTCTCTATGTTCTTTTTACTTCAAATGACAATGAGATTATAAATTGAGTGGGGTAGTCAGGAGACAAGAAAAAAAGAAGACTCTAAACCACCTTATATATTTTTTGACAAATTGTAACCTAAAGACCTCTCCCAAGCATACAAGCATAGTGAAAGATGGTGGTGGAATTTTCATCACCCCTGTCCTAGACCCACTTTGAGGGAATTGTAACCCTGAAATAATCATGCTCAATGGGGAAGGTGCTTAACACAGGTGTGCTATGTATACATGCATGCATTGAGAACAGCCAGCAGTTATTGGCAAGTTGAGGTTTGGGTTTGACTTATGCTTGATGAAACAATGATGTTATTACAGAGATGATTGCTTTCACAGTACCCTTCCATTCATAAGAGTTGGCCTCTATTCAGTACTTAGAAATATGTATTTCATCAAAATTCAGGACATAATAACCGAGAGAGCTCATAGAATTGATTACAATTGAAGGCTTAAATCTTTATGGATGGAAATAAACTTGGAGATCATATAATTCAACTCTACCACCCTGTACATAGAGAAATAAACATTTTGAGGAATTTAAGCAACTTGTCCAAAGTTTCATAGTTAGTAGGTTTAGTCAGCTGGGTTTTCTGATTTCAGTTCTGGAGCTCCTTTCATTACGTTGGTGAGAAAGTGAACGCATGAGTTCGGAGGAAATAAATTGTAGTTGCCCCTTTGCTTTATTTAATGGGAAAAATTACCAATAAGTTTGCCTTAGAATCAGGGACTTTTGCAGTTTCATGAAAGCATCCTAGAAATAGTTTTTTTTAAATAATGTTAAGCCTGAAAAGCCATAAATCCTGAAATGCAAGCATTTTAGCCATAAGAAATCCACTCCTGCTCAGCCAGTGTGGCTCAGTGGTTGATTCCAAAAAGTCTCTGTTTGATTCCCTGTTAGAGTAAGTGCCCAGACTGTGGTCTCAATTCCCAGTAGAGGGCTTGCAGAAGGCAGCCAATAGATGTTTCTCATTGATGTTTCTACCTCACTATCCCTCTCCTTTCTCTCTCTTCAAAAATCAACTATATATATATATATAAAAGAAAAGAAACCCACTCTTTAAAAACAAACCACTCTGACTTCTATGTCTCTGCAAATCATTCTGGGGGGCTTTAATACCTTCTTTCATCAAATATATACAGAGAGTTGATGTGAGAGAAGAGCTGGGAAAAGGGAAAATGCTATTTGGTCATTTGTTAACTATATCTAATGCAAAACAAAAGACTTATGGTGTATGATGGTGAAACAAACTTCAGCTCTTATCTTGCACCAATGAATCATTTACTCCCTTATTTATAATACAAGTTGGTGAGATTGAGATGGTTGAAGTTTGGAAATGGCCATATCTAACTGTTCTCTCTTCTTTCTCTGAAGCCAAAAAGAAAGGTATTAACAAGGTCACATGACAAATACACATTTATATGTGCAATTAGGTCCTACAGGAGACAAGTGAGGATGGCCCTGTAACAAATACGAAAACTTGATTGTAACAAATGTGCCTTTTTATGTATAGACTATGGACTTGGACCAAATGCAATGTTGGCTAAAGCTCAGTTCTAAGACTATTTCAATACTCTAAGAATATTTTGGGTTCAGTACATTTAGAAAATGTATAGATTTGATACTAGTTTTAATGTATAGCCAATACTACTATTAATTAAAAATGACACAGTAGTAATAGCTACCAGAGCATTAAAGATATGTAATAGGCAATATATGCTAATAACTTTACCTATATTATCTCATATCACTCTCAACAGATTCCTACCAGTTAGGCTTTATTTTAGCAATATCTTCATTTTAACCCTGTGAGGCTCAGAGAGTAATAATAATACTAACATTATTATTATAAGAGGAAGAATATGAGTAAACTAACATTTATTATTCTTGCTTCCTATGCAACAAGCCCTCCTCTACATGATTACATTTAATCTTATATAATCTTCACAAAAATCTAATGAATTAGGTATTATGACCCCAATTTTACAGAGAAGGAAATTAAGTAGCAGAGAGGGTAAGTAATTAAAGAACACACATCTGAAAAGTGGTTAAGCCAAGTGATCCCTGTTGACTTGACTCTATAGTTCAGGCTTCTAACCATAATATTCACTACTTCAAAATAACTTGCTCAACAAATATTCAGCAAAGCCAAGATTTGGAGGTAAATCTGTCAGATTACTGTATCCTCTTCCTTTCTGTCTGTTTACACACCAAGTCTGTTCTGCCTCAAAGCCTTTGCACTTGATTTCTCCTCTACCTAGAACTCTGTTTCTCTAACCCTCCCCAGGGCTGACCCATTATTTTACAGTCATTGGCTGACCCAGCCCTGCTCAGTGAGGCCTTCTTGGAACATCTGATCTAAGTATGTTGCCCACACCAACCTCTCTCTTTGGTGGAATTTATCACTATATGTATGTGTATCATTACATAACTTGTTTGCTGATGGTTTGTTGTCTGACTTGTAAGCTCCATGAAGTAAAATCTATGACCATTTTTTTTCACCAATGTACATCTGAGCCTCTCTTAATGCTCTGCAGATATTAGGTGCTCAAAAGTGCTTGTTTGTGAAAGAATAAGTAATTCTGGGTTATAACTCTGACTCTGCGATTGTAGGCCACAGTATAGATATAGAAAAACAGAACTCTTTGCTGTTGAGAACTCTTTACATTGACTTCATGGTTTGGTTCAAATTCTGTTATCAAAACCATTATGAGAGGAAAGACCCTAGGGATACAACATTATACTATGGCATTCTTGCTGACTCTTTTGTTCCTAAGTGGCCTTTTCTGCCTATTTCTACCTTTAAAGATTGCATTTTAATTGGAATATTCATTGTGTTATAAGGAAATAGCACAATGCTGCCTGGGCAACAGCTATAGAGCTGACTGTCAGAAGGAGCGACCATCACTTGGAAATCTACTAAAAAATAATCTGAAGAGTTAATCATTTTTTCCTTAATTTTTATGACAAAGAAACATTATTTCATGTGAAAATAAATGTTTCCCATTTTCTTTTTAGAGTTCATGTCTCTATACCACATTGAGAGAAAATAACTCAGCTTGCATGTGGGTCCCAGGTGTAAAGATAAAACCAGCAGAGAGTTTCTTCGATGCAGTTGTTGCTCCTCTTTGGGGCAGGGTCAGCAGATGGAAAGAGGAAGTGGCAGAGGAGAGGCCTGTGACTAAAAGTCTTTTCTTTAATCACATCTGACCTAACAGTTTCTGGACTGTGAGAAAGGAGACGGTAGGTAGAACACGGGGTGGGTTAGAAAATATATATATATATATATATATATATATATATATATATATATATATATATATTTTTTTTTTTTTTAAGGAAAAGTAGACAATGAGTAACATGTGATTGTATAGGAATAAAAGTTTTGGGCATAAAAGTTTGAAATGGCCCTCCAAATCCTTAGTGCTACTTATTAAGCACTTACTGTATGCTGTCCATTTCTAAGTATTATTAGACATATCTTAACTTGCTAAATCCTTAAGTCAAGTAATTTGTTTGACTTTCATTTTATTGATGCAATTGAAGCTTAAAGGATTATGTAACTTGTCCAGGGTCACCAAATAATTAAATGCCAGATCCAGGATTCAAACTCCTTTCTGATTACTACCAAAGTCCTTGGCTTCTAGGATCCCACGGTCTTTTCAGAAGAAATTTTCATAGAGGATCTCAGGCAGGGTGAGTTCTTAATTTAAAAAATTCCCTGTTTTGAAGGCTGGTTGAAGGAATAAACCATTTCCCTACAATCAAACAGGGCTTTCTGCATCCTGGGTTTAGACAAAGGGAGGTAGGGTGATCTGTATATGTGTTTGTTTAAAAATGGTCTATAAATTCATGTTGAGAGGGGAAAAGAGGTTTAAAAGAAAACCATCATTTACCATGTTTCATTAAATAGCACAGAAATTTTGGGGGAGGAACCATTCCTAGTGACTCCAAAATTAAAATGATGAGGTAAAAAGGGAACCCAGTGAAGTACTATAAAGCACAGTTACTGTGGCCATTTGAATCAACTATTCTATCTAATAAAGAGGAAATATGTCATGCCCTCAAAGATGGTGGCACCCACAGCCACAAGATGGAGGTGCCCAGTCCCCTCAGCCTTGCCTGCCTCAGGAGTCCCCCAGTCACCTCAGCCCCCCATCTGCCCAGGACCAGCCCAAGGCACAGGCAAGCCTTGGATGGCAGCTGCCCAGCGTCCCAGGCCTGCCTGAGACTCAGGTCACCAGGGCAGCCTGAGGCTTGTGCTGCTGGCAGTGGCAGCAGCAGCAGCAGCGGTGTGATGGGGAAATTGCCTTCCCCTGATCACTGGGTCACCTCCTGCCCTTGAGGGCTCCTGGACTGTGAGAGGGGGCAGGCTGGGCTGAGGGGACCCCCCCCCCCCGCCTCCAGTGCATGCATTTTCATGCACCAGGCCTCTAGCGGTTCAAATAATAGCCCTAAAATGTAATGTCAAAGAGTAATAGCCTGATGTGGAATGATTATCCTATAAGGTGGGTGGTGGTCCTGTCCACTGCCCCCACGCTTATAAAGGGCTTGGACTTTCTATCCATCAGTGCATACACACACAGATATGTGTTAGCACCCACTACAATTTAATATTTTAATTTTAGGATCATGTAATAACAATGCCAATAAATGATTGGGGCTAAGACTGTACTACTGTATTCCGGGATATGAAATCTTAACATCAAGTCCCTGGGAGGGATAATTCCTAAGAAGAAATCCCTGGTGGTCTCTACTTCTTATAACCTTAAAATTCTGTATGTGTGTGTTTCCATAATGAGGGAGGTTAAAAACCGGGATTGCCATGATGATTAAGGAACCGGCTTAGTCTATCACACCACTCTGCCTAATAATGGCTGGTGGTGGTGAGTTTAGGGGACATTTTCTAAGCCATACCCAAGCTCGGAGGAGTGGCTGCTGTGTCCTGCAGCAGGGAGTTGTGATTGTCTACAACACTGGATGCTCATAACCTAGAGGAAGGTCCAAGAGCCTGACTGCACGGCTGACTACAATTTCAGTTTTCTCTCTGTGGTCTTGTCAGGCCAGGGCCTCAAGGAATGCCACATTGTGGGGGTCAAGTGCTAAGAACCTGGGAACTGGAAAAAGACACAGATTGGTGAAACTTACGAGAAACATTATTAAGAGGCAATCAATCTTCCTCTGGCGGCATGCTGGCAGAAGTACAGGGCTGCTGAGTACGATCTCTGAGAGGTTAGCGCTGGGACAGCCAATGTGGGCAGCCTGCCTCCGTTTGCAACTAAAGGGTAAGCTGTGTCTGGAGAAGGAACTTTGGGTGACCTCAAGGAGCGACGCATGCGGCCTGGCCGAGGACACCCGTGAGAAGGCTCTCTGTTATGTTTATAAACTTTACAAAGTTATACTCACAGTTATATAACCCCTATGAGGTGCCATAGTTAATGAAGTGCTGGAAGTTAGAAAAATAGCAATGATGTTGTTTTGCCTGTGCTAGTCTTTCCTCTATGAGGGTTAAACTTAGTGCTAATTCACTGATGTGACACAGGACACAATCTCTCTAGCACCAGCCACAGGTCAAGTCAATCTTCTATTTCAGGAGACTAGTAGCAACAGAATTAATATACAACCATATTAAATATATTTTTGTTGTTATTGAGTGACAAATTTGCAACCTAATACAAAAGCAGAGCAAGATCATTTCATAAAAATAACTATAATAATAATAATTTGTTGATTCAATAGTTCATCTTGTTTTTATTTTTCATGAATCTATCTATAAAACCAAATACCCATTTTTAAAAAAATGCCACCATTCTATCTCCTCCTCCCACAGCTGCTACATGCTTGCCTATTTAGAAAGAGCTCATCAGCCTTTTTAAATACCATTTTTTATTTTTCAATTACAGTTGACATACAATATCATATTAGTTTCAGGTGTACAACTCAGTGATTAGACATTTTATAACTTACTAAGTAATTATCCTGATAAATCTCATACCCATCTGACACCATACATAGTTATTAGAATATTATTAACTATATTCTCTATGCTATAGTTTACATCCCCATGACTCTTCTGTAACTGCCAATTTGAACTTTTTAACCTCTTCACCTTTTCACCGAGGCCCTCAAACCCCCTCCCACCTGGCAACAGTCAAAATATTCTCTGTATCTATGAATCTGTTCTTATTCTGCCTACTCATTTATTTATTTTTTTATCTCAATTGTTAATTGATATGTATTTATTGCCTTTTTATTGTTCATATTTTTATCATTCATTTCATGTAATACTGGTTTGGTGGTGATGAACTTTAGCTATTATATTTCTTCTCAGGGGGTCTTTTTATATATCCTTCAATTCTAAATGACAGCTTTGCTGGGTAGAGCAATCTTGGTTGTAGGTCCTTGCTTTTTATCACTTTGGATATTTTTTTTCTAAAAACTTCTGGCCTGCAAAGTTTCTATTGCAAAAATAGTTGACAGTCTTATGAGCATTCTTGTGGGTAACTAACTGCTTTTCTCTTGCTTTTTTTATGGCTTTGTCTTTAAACTTTTGCATTTTGATTCTTTAGGTTCATCATATTTTGGACTCTCTGTGCTTCCTGGACTTATATGTCTATTTTTTTTTTCAGTCAGATTAGGGAAGATTTTGCCAGTGTTTTTAAAAATAGTTTTTCAATTTCTTGCTTGTTCCTTTCCTTTCAGCACCCCATGATGTGAATGTTGGTACACTTGAAGTTGTCCCAGAGGTTTCTTGCACTATCCTCAATTTTTATTTTTTTTATTTTTTATTTTTATTTTTTTCTGTTTTGATGGGTATTTTTTGCTTCTTTTTCAGTCTGCAGACCTACACTCTATCCACTGAGCTAAACCGGTTTCGGCTTCTTTTTAAATTATTTTAAAAAAATAGAATTTAATTCTTTTTTAAAAATAATGTATTGGTTTCAGAGAGGAAAGGAGAGGAAGAGAAAGATAGAAACATCAATGATGAGAATCATTGATCCGTTACCTCCTGCATGTCCCCTATTGGGGAATCAAGCCCACAACCTGGACATGTGTCCTGACTAAGAATCAAACCATGATCTCCTGATTCGTAGGTCAAAACTTAAGCACTGGGTAACACACTGGCCAGGCTGCTTTATTTTTTTGTGTGAGATTTTTGTTTGTTTGTTTGTTTGTTTTTATTTTTAATTGATTTCAGAAAGGAGAGAGAGAGAGATGTGAGAGATACATTGATTGGCTGCCTCTTGAAGGTGCCCCTAATGGGGATCAAATCACAAACTATGATGTGCCATGACTTGAAATAGAACTCACAGCCTTCCTTCCTGTGTAGGAAGATGCTCCAACTAACTGAGCCACTATTACCAGGCTTTTTTTTTTTAATCTTCCAAACCTGTGACTTAATCTTCTGCTTTATCTACTCCACTGTTGACTTCCTGTAGTGTATTCTTCATTTTAGTTAGTGTATTGTTCATTTCTGACTGGTTGTTTTTTAAGGTTACCATGTCCTTTTTAATACTAATTCAGTTTTCACTAAATTTATCTATCCTTCCTCTAAGTCCATTGAGCATCCTTATAACCAGGGTTTTGAACTCTGCATCTAGTAGATTGCTTATCTCCAATTTGCTTAGCTCTTTTCTTGCTTTGTTCTTTCATTTTGGACATGTTTCTCTGTCTCCTCATTTTAGCAGCCTTCCTATATTTGTTTCTATTTGATACATATCCCAGGCTTGGTAGAATGACCTTTTATGTGGTAGGTACCCTTTAGGGTTCAGTGGCACAACTTCCCCATTCACTCAAGCTAGGCAGTCTAAATAACCCTCCCCCCCCATTGCCCCCCCTCCCCCCCCATCCTGGGGATGTGTATACTCTCCCATTGCAGTTGAGACTTGATTGCTATTGGCACATCAATGGGAGGTATTTACTCAGGCCTTTGGGCTACAAGGAGTGGCTGTGAGCATTGTGTAGGATCAGCTGTGCAAGGACCCACCCCATGGAGTAGGGCTTACTTCAGTGGGGCTCTGATGTCTGCTGAGTCCTCTTATTGAGTATGTTGCTTGGGGAGACATGCTCTGAAACTGTTCACAGGGTGTGCTGGCTGGCTCTGAGGTTTCCCAGGAGATGCAGGCCATGGTCACTTGATGCATTTCTTCTGCCCAGGACCTCCCAGCATAAACTATAATGTTATCTGCAGATGATTATACTTGTTCTGGGTTTGGGAATGCCCAGGAGAAATCAAAATGTGAACCAATGTTGGATACTGCTAGTACCAGATCTGGCTCCACTTTGTGACAGGTATGGGGCATGCTGAGGTCAGAGGCTGCTTATTTCAGAAATTTTAGGAAAGTCTGAAGCATGATCCAAGAGAAGCCATGTGTATGGAGAAGTCACTGGAAACAGATTGGGTAGGCCTTGAAGTTGGGTGGGTGAAGTCTCATAGAATCACCAGGGTGGGGAAAATAGTGTTAGCCAGGTTGATGGAGTCTCAGATATGGTATTTGTCTGCTGGTTCTATGGTAGAAAGGCTCAGAAAAGGAACAGTGACCTCTTTCACCTCTTTCAGGCTCAGAAAAAGCTGCCTATCCCCCCTCCCTCCAGCTCTCACTCTGATGCCAGATAATTCAGTTCCTCCATGTATGTCCCAGGTACTTTTCAGCTTCTGCTCCAGTGCTGGATCTCAGAAAGAGTGAGTCCAAGTAAGTCCTTGCATGGGCCTTTTAAGAGAAATGCCTGGTATTCCTGCAGCCCTTAGTGTTACTCAGCCACAATCCTCACTGTTGTTGTTTTTTTACAACCAGAAGTTATGGGAACTTCTTTTCTTGGCACTGAAATACTGGGCTAGGGGCCTGGTATGGGGCTCAGATCCTTCACTCTTTAGAGGAAACTTCCAAAGCTGAGATATCTCTCCTTATGTTTATCTGCCAGATGTGGGCATGGGAACAGCCTGTTTCTCATGTCTCTGCCCCTCTTAGCAGTCTAAGTGTGGCTCTTATTTATATCCTTAGTTGTAGGACTCCTGTTCAGCTATATTTCAGACAGTTCAGAATGATGGTTGTTTAGTTGTAATTTTGATGTGGCTATAGGAAGTTGCAAGTATTGCATTTTTTCTATTTTGCCATCTTGACTAGAAGCCTTTATAAGCCTTTTTTTATGGTATTTTAATTCTTATTTTTGTAATAATAACAAAATCAAACAAAACATCCTTATTTCCATCTCCTGCCACATCACTATGTATACACACAGTGCCAAAGTGTTGAGTTGCATATAGGAGGCACTCAATTATGTGAAGCTGGTTGAGTAAATGCAGTGAATCAGTCCAACCATTTGCTGATAAAAGATCACTCTTTCACTTGAAGTAGAGGCTGGCAGTTCAAGTCAATATTTAATTAAAGAACTAATAGTTGTGTTAAACATAATGAATTGTTGTATCTACAAATGTCATAATGTTTCTCTCTTTAGAGATCACAAAGGGACTTTGAAGCACTTGGATTAGTAAAGTATTTGGTGAAGTATAAAAATCTTAGTGTCATTTTGATGAATAAAACATTATACAAAGTAATAAATGGCTGTAGCCATATTCTTCTATGAAAAGTATTCCATTTCATAAAAACATTGGGAAGGAGACAATATTAATGCAATATTCAAATATATTTAAAACACTATGTTCATTTCTCTATTTTTAAAGTATTCTCCATTGGGGTACTTAAAATATTTTACTGCTATTATTTAAAATATTAACATTTATTAAAATTTTCAGAGATAGTATTTTGAGAATTTAGATATTTTTACATCAGGTTTTCTCTCTAGATACTTAAGTCTAGGCAAATTCTCCAAAATAGAAAAAGTGAAATAAATTTTCCTTAGATGAGACATTCAAGACTGGTTACAAGATAAATAAAACTCATAAAAAAAGAAAACAACCAAATATCAAATTGAACAAGAATTATGATGTTATTTCACCTTTTATCATCTTAGATATGAAAAATTAAAAATCCTCCAATTTTCTTTTGAGAGAAAAATAAGCATATAAAATGTCAACAAGGCTTCTCTTAAATTTTTAACAGACTCATAAAAAAGTAAACTGCAAAAAAACTTGAGAAACATTTTGCATATGATTTCCATAAAGTTGTTTCACTTCAGGAAAACTCAGAATAGTACTGCACATGTTCTGTACAGCACAGAGTAAGGAAGAGTGCCAGTGAAGAGAATTGCAGATTTCAGAGTCCTTCTATGAAAAGTAATGTGCTTTATACCATTATAATGGAGTCAATCCTTAGATTTTCAAATCATAAGTTTTGTGGATCCCACTACTACATTGTAAAAGACTGTGGTGTTTTCCAAAACATGTCAGGTTCAATTTCCTCTAAAGGTAGATAGATCTGTTCACTTCTTTGATGTTTGGGATAGTGGCCCACCCATTAATTTTCCATATGAAGGAGGATCAGTGCTTAAACAACATTATTTTATTTTGGTGAAAATAATTAAGAGAGAACAGAATCCAGGTTTAAATCAACTGTAAGAGGACATGGGCATATCATGCTTTTCTGGAAACCTGCAGCAACCTGTTGTTTTATTTATCCCAATTCTCAAAACTTCTTAAAATATGTCTATTTTCAACTTTCTGAATAGAATGGTAAACAGAGGCAAGTTATAAGTTTAAAAGCAAAATGAAAGAAAAAAAGCTTTCACCCCAGGAAACACTAAACTGACATCCTTTCCTCTCCTTAGGCCCCCAAATATCTTCACTACTCAGTGTTAAACATACCTTGCTTACAAATAATTTGCTTGCAGTGGGTATGTAAATTACTGAAATGGTCACCATGTGTTTTGTGAATCTCATGTGATTCTTCTTGGTTTTAATAAGTGTTAAATATGATTAATTTACTGATGAGGAAATTCTTATGTGGATTAATTATTATAGTTGTTTCATCTGCGAGTGATTATTTTATTTCTGAAAGTCTAACACAGGGTCATTTCCTTGTGCAGAAAACCAGGATTTTCTGTGTAAAGATGGCTGCCCCCTCTTCCTTGCCTGGCTACCCATTTGTTGGTGTCTGTTATCCACTGTAAGCTATGCTTCTAGATGTGTCACAATCTGCCAGATGCTAGAATGGATGAGGATGAATCTGTTCAGAGTTCTGTGGGGAGCTGATGAGAGCAATCAAACTACTTACTCTTAGCTTTGGAAAACGTAGGGCAGTATAAGAAAATAGGAAAGCCAAGAAACAAGATATTTGGGTGGAAATTATGGCTATAGAAGAGAAATGGGGCCAAGGATATAAAAACATTAAAATAAAATTCTTTTGTAAAATAGAGAAGTGTATGCCTTGATGTCTATCTGCCTAATGATGACCCCAAGTATTAACACTGTATGAGCAATGCTCACAGGTATAGCACATTAGGTCTACTGAACTTTCAGCCAATTACTTACTCAGAGCACAATGACTTTCACATGTGAACTCATGGGTTATAAATCATTTGTTTATCATTAATGGAGCTCATCTTTGAACAAATCCTGTCAAGAAACAGCTGTGTTTCTTACCTCAGCGGTATGACTCTTCATCTTGGTCTCTCTTCCTGATCAGGATCCTATTAGAAGAAACTGTTCTGAGTAAGAAGACTACCTTAAACATTATGTGTTCCGGAGAGATAAATATAAAACACATTAGAATCCACCCTGCTTTTCCCCATGCAAGCAGAAGATGAAAAAACAGAGCTAAAAGGGTAATGAAAAGTGTATGCTGTATTATTTAGAAATCTGGTTCACATTTTATAATTGGCATTGTCTTTGCATTTACAGTTATCATTTTATGGAAATAAACTTTTGGTGTTCCAGCCAACAAGGCATGAAAAGGTAATTCTTGAAAATGCCATGGACACTGAATTCAGAGTGGCACTCAGACTTGGGGCTGTCTTTAAACCTTCAGAAGTAGTCAAGGTATGAGATCTCCTTCAGAGAGAACTTATGTATTATGCAGCATGGGTGGCTTTTTTAAGTGGTCATGACATGAGAGGCAAATTACTGTATCCCAGGAGCATGACCTCCAAAACTAAAACCAGGGCATGCTTGGAGGAGGAAAGCGCAGGAATTGACACTTCCTTCCAACTCGACAACCTTACAATGAGTTGGACCTTAAGAGAAATAAAAATGGGAGCTCCTGCCTGAAATGAGGACAAATAAACGGCAACTCCAAAGTAAACTAAATATACAAACATTTGCAATAGTAGGAGAATGATTTTTCTTCTTGGAGAAATATGTTCCTTTATATCTCAGTGGAGAAATTTAAATTATTACACAGTATTTTAAAAAGTGTATATAAACCTAACAATTTTTCAGAAATTAAATATAGTAGAGAGATAAACTTTAATATTATAAACTATTGTAAAGTACCCATTTATAAAGTACCCATTTTCTTTGTAGACATTTTCAAGTCATAATTTTTCTTACAGTTTAATTAAATTTTTAAAAAAATATATTTTATTGATTTTTTACAGAGAGGAAGGGAGAGAGATAGAGAGCTAGAAACGTCAATGAGAGAGAAACATCGACCAGCTGCCTCCTGCACACCCTCACCAGGGATGTGCCCACAACCAATATAAATGCCCCTCACTGGAATCGAACCTGGGACCTTTCAGTCTGCAGACCGACGCTCTACCACTGAGCCAAACCAGATTCGGCTAATTTTTTTAAAAATAATTTTTGAAAACTAAAATTTATTTTCTGAATAGTATTTTTTAAAAATATGTTTTATTGATATTTTTACGGAGAGGAAGGAAAAGGGATAGAGAGTTAGAAACATCGATGGGAGAGAAACATCGATCAGCTGCCTCTTGCACACCAACTGCTGGGGAGGTGCCCACAACCAAGGTACATGCCCTTGAACAAAATCACACTTGAGACCCTTCAGTCCACAGGCTGACTCTGTATCCACTGAGCCAAACCAGTTTCGGCTGAACAGTATTTTTGAATGAATATTACTAGTTATTAATTATAGCTTTAAAATTGGCTAATTGAGAATTTGGAACAAAATAATTATATTTTACCTTTTGACATATGTACATACATAAACAAATGACAAGCAAGTTCTTCTACAACACCTCAATAGAAAAGCTCTCTCCCTTCAGACATTCTATAATATTAATAGTCTGAGCTCTCATGACTTTGAGCCCACAGTCTTCCACCAGTTACTACATTAAACTATAAGCTCTTAGAAGTCCTCTCTCTGAAAGTCTCTATAGTTTTTAGACCTAAGTAACAGAACAACAATTAATGTATGATAAATAAATAAATTTTATTGTTGTTGTTGTAAGGAATATCGTATTACTCTCAGAATGTCCTTAAGTGGCAATAAGTTTCAGGATAGTAAAGTGAAGCTTCTTTTATTTTTTATTTTTTAATTAATAGTAGTCAAAATAACTACAGCTAAAAGAGAGAGGCTTATACAACTAAAATCTCTACTCCAAGCTATATTGAATTTATTTTTAAGTTATGTTTCTATCAAAAAATAAATAGAACCTAACTAAATGTCCTAGCACAAGGGAATTATTAAATATATTATGATGTGCTTATGAAATTAAATAACTCACACCAACTAAAAAATCCTCTTTTGAGAAATTTTTAATGACTTGGGAGTAGTTTTTATTATGCTTTCTGGAAGAAAAAGCAGAATGTAAAATTGAATACATAGCTCAGTTTTGTTATAAAGTACAGAAGAAATAGAAGAAGGGGGAGAAAAATTTATAATTAAAATATATGTAGAAGCATTTGGGGTTTCTTCTTTATATATTTCTATAGTTTCTAAAATCCTAACATATATAAACCCAGAATCCATACCAACCAACTGAAGGCTCAACCAAACATAGGAAGTCAGTCCTGCAGTCAGTGCTGAGTTGTTGTGGCAACCCAGCACTGACTGCCACTGGTGCTGGCACAGTGACCCAGAACTGACTGCTGAGGGAACTGCAGATCAGGCCTGGAGAGAGGCACAAAGAAAGAGACAGTGCTCCATGGCAGCTGTTCATCAGCTGTTGCCTGTCTCTTTCTCTTCGGGCTTTGCCAGCAGTTTCTCTCTAGGCCTCCACAGGGGCTGCTGATCAGGCCCATTTCTTTGATCAGGCCTGGTGATAGGCCTGGGGAGTCTGACTGGCATAGAAACCAAACAATCAGGACCAAATCTGGGTGAATTATGAGGAGCCAATGGCTGCCTAGGAGGTGGAGCTTTTGATGCTGACTGGCATAGAAACCGGCCAATCAGAACCAAACTGACCAGTGAGGGAAGGCAACTGAGGATGAGATCAGGTTGGCAGGGGAGGGCAGTTAGGGGTGATAAGGCAGGCAGGCAGGCAGAGAGATTAGGGGTGATCAGGCAGGCAGGTGAGTGGTTAGTATCCAGTAGTCCCAGATTGTGAGAGGCATGTCTGGTAGGGATCAGGCCTAAACCAGCAGTTGGACATCCCACAAGGTGTCCCTGATTGGAGAGGATGGGTGCAGGCTGGGCTGAGAGAGCCCCCCCTCTGTGTACGAATTTTGTGCACCGGGCCACTAGTTTCTATAATAAGCATATAATTTTAATATATAAAAAGCCAGGGGCCATCACGATTGAAACGAACAGGTGGACAACCTAACAGCAGGCTGCATGGGGCAACAAGGCTGGCAGAGGGGTTAGTGAGGGATGACCAAATGACTAAACAGCAGGCTGTGCGGGGTGACCAGGCCAGCAGGGGATGGGGAGAGTTGTGTGTGACCAGGCCTGCAGAAGGGGCAGTTGGGGCTGATTAGGCTGGCAGGAAGGAAAGCAATGGAAACCCAGGCCAGTGGGGGAGGGCATTTAGGGGCAACCAGGCCAGCAGAGGGGGCAGTTGAGGGCAACCAGGCCAGCAGGAAGAGCAGGAAGGGACAATCAGGCTTACAGAGGGGCAGTTAGGGGCAACCAGAACAGTTGTGGGGGGGGGGACGCAGTTGGGGGCAACCAGGCAAGCAGGGGGTTGATCAGTTGGAGGTGACCAGGCCTACAGGGCAGGCAGTTAGGGGCGATCAGGCTGGCAAGCAGGTGAGCAGTTAGGAGCCAGTGGTCCAGAATTGTGAGAGGGATGTCCCGAATTGGAGAGGGTGCAGGCTGGGGTGAGGGGACCCCTCCACCCCCTTGCATGAATTTCTTGCATTGGGCCTCTAGTAGTTTTATAATTAAAGAGTTACAACATTGTGGGGGAGACGGTAGATTTGAATGACATAGAAAAAAAAATACAACAAAGAACAAATCTAAAAATATCTACTTTTCATTTGGGATATCAAATGTCAAGACCATAACAATACAGACATTATGAAGGATTGAATATATTAAAACTTTTCATTTCTCTCTCTCAAAATTACTACCAAACATTCTCTAAGTCTAAGAGGTATATTTTAATATTCCCTTTAAGATATTCTGAAATTGGAATGACTTAATTTTTTTACTCTAATCTAAAAGCTATTAGTAAACCTCACAATAGCCAGTTACAAGAGATGTTTTATAAATCTGAATTGCCAGATATAATTCTCTTTTTGTTTTAGCTGACCAATTTTTTCCTTCCTTTCCTTCCATTTTCCCTCTCTACCTCTCTTCCTTTTTTATAATATGATTAAATACCTACAATACACTAGATGCTGCTTGGGGAAAGTAGTAGAATATAAATATGACATGGTTCCTTCTTTCTAGTAGCTAACAGTCTAGTGAGGAGCAGATACCATTGACCTACTCTGTCAATAGAGCATGAGAAACACTGTGATGGGGTGACTGGGCACAGGGTGCTGTGGGGGACATGGAAGACGCACCAAACCCGGAGAAGTCTTCCCAGAGAGACAAGTGAGCTGACATGTGGATTAGCCAGGTGACAAGCAGTGGAGAGGTGGAGAGTATCCCAAGAGTAAGCAGTGACAACTCAAAGAGAGAAAAGTTGAGAGTCTGAGAAAGAAACAAAAAGAGAGATGGGCAGTGACAGAGATACACAAAGACACAGAGCAAGGCCTGAGGGAAATGACAGTGGTTCAGCCTGAGTGAAGTGTCAGTTTTAAACCCAAGAAAGTTAAGAGCTGGGGACTGCAAAGTGAGCAAGGATGGGATTATGTTAATGGCCTTCAGCCTTGTGTGCCACAATAAGGATCTCTAGCTGAAATGGGAAGGACTGAGGTGCAGAGTAAGTGCTTTAACCAGGATGTGGTTTAGATGCAGAACGATTAGAATGAATCCCTTGTGAAGAATGAGTTTATGTCTCTATTCACCATGTGTCTCCTTCAGTTTACCATCCCCTTATCCCTTTGTCTCCAACCAGGGGAACAGCCTGGGCTTTTGGACTCACGCAGGCACAATGCACTGCCTCCCTGATCTGCCATATACTTACTTTGTGGTCCTGGACAAATTTTTAACACTCATAAAATCTCAGTTTTCTTATCAGAATTAATACTCCCTCCTCTTCCCTCCCCTCCCCTTCCCTCCCCTTCCCTCCCCTCCCCTTCCCTCCTCTTCCCTCCCCTACCCTTCCCTTCTTTCCCTCCCCTCCCCTCCCCTCCCTCTCCCCTCCCCTCCCCTCCCCCTCCCTCCCCTCCCCTCCCTCCCTCCCCTTCCCTTCCCTTCCCTTTCCTCCCCTTTCCTCCCTTTCCTTGCTCTCCCCTTTCCTCTCCTCCCCTCCTTTTCCTTCTCTTCTTTTCTTTCTCTTCCTTCCAAAGTGCTGATCCCCTATAAATTGTTCACTTATCCTTGTCTCAGAGTATACATTCTTGGCAAACATATCTGCGACACCACTGAAGTCAGATTTTCAAAATCTATCTTTTTTCTTTATGAAAATGCTTTTGAAAAGCCTTAAAATGCTATGTGCATTCTTCAGTGGTTGGCTATGTTTAGTAAGCCTCCTGTAATGTAGGAACATGTCTGTGAATGTTTCATGGTATGCTCCTGTGAAACTGCGTTGATCCCCCTACTTCCAGGTTCTCCAGGGACAGATACAGCTTTCCTAGTCAGAGTTAGAGGTAAGCTGGCTCCCAGGGAACAGTTTTCTCCTATATTTTAAGACAGTATATTTTAAAACACGAAATTAAAAACAACGTAAATTAGTAATTCAATCGTGGCATTTCAATTTAATGAACCAGAGGTTTCATTGCATTATTGTTTTGTTCCACTGGACCAGACTTTTGGAGTATGAATAGAAAGTTCTTCTTTATTAATAAATAAGTATATAAAAAATTCAAGGTGCCTGCTCTGCAATTATGTTGATGTCTCATAGGAGTGAAAATTCAATAATTTAGATAATTTTTTTTCTTAGCATATTCACAACCCTACTAGATAGGAAAGTGAAATTTGTGTCTTTTTAGTTTAAACTCCTTTAAGTGCAGTGCAGCAAAGCAATTGCTCCCTCGTGGCATGTGAGAAGCACTTACCAGGAAAATTATTATTGGATTACAGTTCTGGTAGCAGAAAATGTGAAAAAGGAGATTCTTTGACATCTAAAAAGTGACCAATGATAAGAAGTGTGTAATACCCACATATGATTGAAGTTCAATGCAAGACTTTTTTGTCTACCTAAAACAAAAGTGACACCTGGATCTTAGTTCTAGTTCATTCATTACTAATTCACAATACTTTATCTACTGTAGTTTGGCATCCACAACGGATGCAAAAGTTCTATTACAGATATTTTAAAACTCTGAAGACCTAATAAAGTCATTTTCTTAAATGCTCATTCTTACCTAGACATCATGATCTCTTTAAGAGATTATATTTGCTTTTGAAGAATGTAGGTTTAACATGCAATGTCACTGCCATGTGCAAGACTGCTATTTCCTTAACCTTCTTTTACTTGAACAGCCATTCCTCTTAAAGCCTATGGCTTTCCTATTAGTGCTCACCAGCTATTGTTCATGTGTTGGCTTTTCTCCAGTCAGACCCCTTCAGCTTGTTATGTGTACCTTACCCTACTTTCAGGCACAAAGCTCTTTAAAGGCAAGCATGTTATCTGTCTTGTGCCCAATTCTTCACTCATTGCCAAGCCCAATTTCTGACCTAGAGCAAGAACAGAATGACTATTTGCTGACTGAATGAATACATAGGTGACTATCTGGCTTCTACCTTCATTTCCTTGTGTTTCTCTCTTCCTAGTACTGTATGTGTGCAGACTAATAAACTTACAACAGATTATTTTTAATTTCATAATTCATGGATACTCTCACATCTTTTACCATTTTGGGAAGTTCTGTCATGAATTAGATCTAAAATCTTATGACTTAATGAACTTTATATTTTTCAATATTCAAATTTAACCTAAATATAGTACTTAATAAAAAATGACAAAGAACTTTCAGAATTAAAAGTGTGAGAAGCTAGATATCTTAAACAATTATTCTACTAAAATTTTTCTATATAAATATATGTGAAAATTAAAAAAAAAAAGTTTAACTGAGTTGGAAAAAAAGTAGAGGGATTCCTCAAGGATCAAACATGAGCAAGAACAAGAATCCATAGTAGTAAGGGCTTTGAAGTCCTAAACAAAAACAAACAAAAACCAAAATAACTGAGAAGCAGTGTTATTCCTTGGGCATCTGAAGTTTGGTTTTGATGAATTTGAAGGGCAAAAATAAGTGGCAAATTTTAGAGACCACCTCTTGGGGAAACTGGTAGGACAGCATTACAGAACACCAAAAGCACAAAGGTCTTCATTCAACACATGTTTTATAGGAGAACAGGAAAAAAATACACAAAACAACACAACAAAAAATAAAAACTAACAAAAAACAACAACTTTATATCTTGCTAGAGGGAAATGTTTTTCCTGTTAATTCATAAATCAGCCCTCACTCGGGATTATAGTCCATATACTGTACACTGAGTGGCCAGATTATTATGATCTCTGAAAGCATAATAATCTGGCCACTGAGTGTATATCCTATATAATAAAAGGCTGATATGCAAATTGTTCCCTCAACCAGGAGTTAGACCAGCAGGCAGGCTGGCCAACTTCCCATGTTCCCTCACCCTGGGAAGTTGGCCAGACCCTACCATGCATAAATTCATGCACTGGGCCTTTAATATATATATATATATATATATATATATATATATTATGTGTTCAGAGATCATTATGCGTTCATAATAATCTGGCTACTCAGTGTATATTCACTCTACATACCTTGGCAAAAATTAAATAAATAAATAAATAAATAAATAAATAAATAAAAACAAAAATAAACAAAAAGGGAGCCAATGCACAGAGTATTTTAAGAGACATCATGGTTTATAAGTTCTAAATAGTAAGTAATAAATATCCTATATAGATGAAAGTCCTAAGAAACTACCTCTCAAGACATTTTCCCAGATAAAGGTCTATCAAAAATAATATTTAAAAAAATGCACAAAATAAAATTGAGAAACTGGTAACCACATATACATTTAAATGAACTAAACATTTCGTTTAAAAGACAAATATTAGATATTTGGAGTTTTAAAAACCATCCATGTATTTGTATTACAAGAAAAATGTCTAGAATGTAAGACTAAAAAGTACTTGAAATAAGAGGATAAAATAGAAAGAATACTGATAAAAAAAAAGGCATTAGCATATTATAATGAGACTAGAGGCTGAGTGCATGAAATTATTGCACGATGGGGGTGGGGGTGGGGTCCCCTCTCAGCCCAGCCTGCACTTCTCCAATCTGGGACATCCCTTTCACCATCTGAGACTGCTGGCTCCTAACTGCACATCTTCCTGCCTGCCTGATTACCCTTAACTGTCCTCCCCTGCCAGCCTGGTTGCCCCACACAGCCTGCTGCTTAGTCATTTGGTCATCCCTCACTAACACCCTGCCATGTTGGTCACCCCACGCAACCTGTTCAGTTGTGATGGTTGCTTAGGCTTTTAGATAGATAGATAATTCAAGTATTTCAAAATACACTTTAATATTAAAGTATAATGAGACATTAAAATAATTATTCAAGAAGGTTTAATATAGCTAGAAGATACAAACTTCTAAATGTGTTTATTTCTATTAACACAGTCTAAAAGTATATAAAGCAGAAATTGAAAGAAGTAATTAAGAAACTGATAAATATGATTTCATTGGTGGCTATTTTATTTTATTTATTTATTTTTTAAATAAATCTTTATTGTTCACATTATTATAAATGTGTTCCTCTTCCCTCCCTCAATTGCTCCCCTCCACCAGGTTCCCACCCCACCCTTTATCCTTTTTTCATCCCCCATTGTCCTCATCATAGGTGCACAGTTTTTGTTCAGTCTCTTCCCGTACCCTTACTCCTCTTTTCCTCAAGAATTGTCAGTCCACTCCCCTTACATACCTCTGATTCTATTATATTCACCAGTTAATATTGTTCATCAGATTTTTTAATTCCCTTAGTTTTTAGATTCACTTGTTGATAGTTACATATTTGTTGTTCATAATTTTTATCTTTATCGTCTTCCTCTTCCTAAATAACCCCCTTCAGCAATTCATATAATTCTGGTTTGGCGGTGATGAACTCTTTTAGCTTTTTTTAATTTGTGAAGCTCTTTATCTGTCCTTCGATTCTGAGTGATAGCTTTGCTGGGTAGAGTATTTTTGGCTATAGGTTCTTGCTATTCATCACCTTGAATATTTCTTGCCATTCCTGTCTGGCCTGCATGGTTTCTGTTGAGAAATCAGCTGATAATCGTATGGGTGCTCCTTTATAGGTAACTACCTGCTTTTCTCTTGCTGCTTTTAATATTCTCTTTTTGTCTTTTGCTCTTGGAATTTTAATTATGATGTGTCTTGATGAAGTCCTCCTTGGATTCCTTTTGTTTGAGGTTCTGTGGGCTTCCTGGACTTGTAAATCTATTTCTTTCCCCAGGTGGGGGAAATTTTCTGTCACTATTTCTTCCAGTATTCTTTTGGTATCTTGCTCTCTCTCTTCTTCTGGAATCCCCATAATTCTGATGTTGGTTCGCTTGAAATTGTCCCAGAGGTTTCTTACACTATCTTCAACTTTCTGGATTCTCTTATCTTCTCACTTCTGCAGAGGAGTGTCCTCTGGCTCTTTGTGTTCTAAATCTTTGTCTTGATTCTTGTGATCTTCCAGTCTGTTTTTAGGACTTTGTATAATATTTTTATTTCAATGTTTTCTTCATTTCTAGTTGATCCCTTATTATTTCTAGTTGCTCCCTTTTCATATCCTCATAGGTCTCTCATAGGTCTCATTTATTTTATCAGCCTTTTTTTTTTTTTTTTTTTTTTTTTAGGATATTGTTGAACCTTATAACTGTAGTTTTGAACTCAATGTCCAATCTTTTCTTTTCCTCCATCTCCTTCATTTGTGTCCTTCCTCTTGTCTGCATTTTAGTTGTTTCCCTGATTTGATGGAATAGCTTTGTGTGCTAGGTGTTCTGGTAGAGTCCAGTAGCACAGCCTTCCCGGTTACCTGTGGTGGACAGTCTTGTGTAGCCCTTTGCGGTCTTGTTTTTAAGCCTTCCTTATAGTTGGTATCACTTGGAAGCGTTGATCTCCAAGCCCATTGGCTGTGACGATCAGCAGTGTCTCAGCTAGGAGGGCTTCTGTACTCCGCTTGGATAGGGTGGGGTCTCAGGATGGCACAGACAATCTTTGGTTCCCTGTCAGTCTCTCCTTAGAAAAGTCCTGTTTGTGGAGAGTTTCGGAAGATTGGTTGCAGGCACGCGCACCTCTTTGGTAAAGGTGCAGACAAGCTTTGGATTCCGGCCAGTCCCTCCTTAGAGAAAGCTAGCCTCTGGGAGAGCTTCTGTGCTCAGCCACAGATGGGGTGGAGTCTTGGGTTGGTGCAGACAAACTTTGTTTTCCCTTCGGCTCCTCCCCAAGTCCCTCAGTAATGGCCTCTGGCTTCACACACCTCCAAAAGATCTCTGCCAACTGCCTGACAATCTGGCCTCTCCCTGTCTGGGGCAGTCTATCAGAGCAATAGGCTGATTCTGTGTTCCTCTCAAACAAGAAAGCCAGGCAAGCATTAGCTGTCCACCCTCTCTGCGCCGGGAGTAAACCAGAAGCGAACTCAGTCCAGCCAGCCCTCTCTGTGCGCCAGGAGTAAGCCAGCAGCAATCTTGGTCTGGCCCTTCCTCTCCGCGCCGGGAGTAAGCCAGCACCTTTTCCTGCACACAGTTCTCCATACCGTCACAGTTCCTGAGGTTCAGCGTGCCTTCTCTCTCCTTCCCAGATGGCAGAGCCTCCTCTCAGCTAGCCGTCTGGTGCTTCATGGCAATGCCTCCCCTGTTTTCCAATTCTAAATTCAAATTTGTTGTGGTATGCTGCATTTGGGTGTCCACCCTATGCCGCCATCTTGGTTTCTCTGGTGTCTATTTTAACACAACTCTTTTGGCAATTGCTAAATTTGCAGACAAAAATAAATAAGAATATATTAGTAGATTTGAAAACCAAACCTAGTAAGCTCCTAAAAGATTTATATAAATTTGCCCAGCCAGCATGGCTCAGTGGTTGAGCATCAACCTACTGTATTTTCTGGCGTATAAGACGACCCCCTAATTTTACAGTTAAAACATAGGTTTAGGCCTATATTTGCTGTATAAGACTACCCCCCACTTCCGAGGCAACACCAGTTCTTTTTTTAATAGACCGCCTCTCTGACTCTGGCCAATCTAAGCAGGCTTTTTACTAGAACACAGTGTCATCTTATACGCCGGAAAATACAGTATGAACAAGGAGGTCAAGGTTTGATTCCCAGTCAGAACACATGCTTGGGTTGTGGGTTTAATCCCCAGTGGGGGGCATGCAGGAGGCAGCCAATAAATTATTCTCTCTCCTCATTGATGTTTCTATCTCTTCCTCACCATTCCTCTCTGAAATCAATAAAAATATATTAAAAAAGAAAAAAAGATTTATATAAAATATAGCATCTAACAATTGAATTTGAAAATTGAGCACCACAAAGGAAGCCTGAACATACTTAAAAAATCCTTCTATATAAATAATGAATACTATAATAAATCATAATAAAAATTAGAAAGTACTTAGTACAGAACAATAATAAAAATACTAAATGTAATAGATACCAAAACTTGAGAAACAGAATAAAAGTGATCCTTAGAGGAACAATTAAAGCCTTAAGTACTAACATTAGAAAAAATTTTTTCAAAATTAATAAGTTACATATCTGAGTTTTGAAATGAATCCTCAGAAAATGAAATCAAGAAAAGAATATAGGTAAAGGCAGAAATTAAGAAATAAAAAACAGAGAAAATCAACAAAATCTAACATTTTTGTTCAAAAAGATTCATAAAAATTCATAAAACTCAGATAAGATTGACCAGATAATTATAAAATTTTCAATATTTGAAAGTAAAAAGTTATTATAATAAAATCTATAGAAATTTAAAAGAGTAAAAAAATACATGAAATATTTGCTGACAATAAATTTTTAAAAATCCATGAAAGGGTTATATTCCTAGAAAAATTCAACCAAATATGAATGTTGTAGTTTTTTTTTTTTTAAAGAGAACTATATAGTTCTCTAACTATTAAATAAATTAAAGCAGAGATTAAAAATTCTGCACCAAGAAAATGTACAGCCCAGGTAATTTTATAGAATAGTAATACTAAATGTTTAAGGAACGCATAATTTCTATTGAATATAATAAAATACGTCAGAGAATAGAAGAAGAAAGAACATGCCCCAAGTCATTTTATAAGATTTTTATTATAAGCTGAAAACCAGCTTCTGAAAAGAACTGCATGAGAAAGGTAAATCACAAGCCAATCTCATACATCAGTATAAAGGAAAACAAACAAACAAACAAACAAATAAACAACTTAACCCACCATGTATAAAAAAAGAAAATATATCAATTCTTTGGTAGGATTATTAGAGAAATAAAGGAGTGACTCAAAATTAATATTCCATTAACATATACTTCAATATATTTAATAGTGTAAAGGGAAACATGCATAAAATTTCAATAAAAAAAGAAAATATAGTAAAAATAAAATTTCAATGGATACAGCATAATTGCTATCATTCAAATTTTATTAATGAAAAACATTCTTAATATTCTTAATATTAAAATAGAAGGGACTTTATGAGAAACTGATAAAAAGTATCTTAAATAAATCATCTTATAATCATTATACTTAATGGTAAAATTTTAAAACATATCTTTTAAAATCAGGAACCTGACAAAATGCCAACTATCAACACTTTCGTTAATCATTATAGTTGAGCCTCTCGTCAGTACAAAAGACCAAAGATAAGAAGAACACCAAAAAACACATAAAAAACTAGAATTGGAAAAAAAAAAGGAAGAACGTTGCACTGAGGACATAACTGTATACAAAGATCTACAAAGATTATTCCCTGAAAAGTACTGCCAAATTATTAGAATTAATAAGAAGGTTTACAAAAATTCCAGATATATGAAGAGCTAGTTGCATTTCTGTATACCAGTAATAAATAAAACTTAAAGGTCATTATTTAAAACTAGAGACCTGGTATATGAAATTTATGCACTGGGGAGGTGTCCCTCAGTCCAGCCTGCACCAGCCTAAACCAGCAGTTGGACATCCCTGTCATATTCTGGGACTGCTGGTTCCTAACCACTCACCTGCCTGCCATCCTGATTACCCCCTAACCACTCCCCTGCTGGACTCATTGATGCCTAACTGCTCCCCTGCCAGCCTGATCATCCCCAATGGCCCACCCCTACTGGCCTGGTCTCCCCCAAAAGTCCCTTGCAGGTCTGGTCACCCTCAACATCCTCCATTGCTGGCTCGTTCACCCCCAACTGCCCTCCCCTGCTGGCCTGATCATCCCCAGCTGCCCTCCACTGCCAGCCTGATCTCACCCCCAACTGCCTTCCCCTGCCGCTCATCTTGTGGCAGCCATCTTTTGATGGCCATCTTGTGTGTGGCAATCTTGTGGTGGCCATCTTGTGATGACAAGGGGGTGGCCATCTTGTGATGATGTGAGGGTGTGTCACATGAGGGCATGATGCCATCTACACTTTTTAAAAAAATATATATTTTATTGTTTTTACAGAGAGGAAGGGAGTAGGATAGAGAGCTAGAAACATTGATGAGAGAGAAACATCGATCAGCTGCCTCCTGCACACCTCCCACTGGACATGTGCCCATAACCAAGGTACATGCCCCTGACCAGAATCGAACCTGAGACCCTTCAGTCCACAGGCCGATGCTCTATCCACTGAACCAAACTGGTCAGGGCACCTATGTTTTTATTAAATAGGTGTTTTAACAGCAATTTAGGAAGTATAGGGCTGAAACAGTGATATCCTTCCCCAAAATGTTATCTTCCCTCAGCACAGAAAAGTTGGTTAAAATTGGAGGAGGTAGATTTAATAGATTTACTTAGCTCTCATTAAAGGTCAGGAAATATTGGCTGCCTTCCTTGATCCTTTTTTTCTATATCTTTTCTCCTCATTTTACCCCTTTCTACTTCATTCAAATGCCTTTGTTTAAAAATTAAGAATGTTATAAGTTAAATATTACACGCAGGAAAATATTTATCATGCATGGAATATGCTCAAACACAAACAATACAACAAACACCATGTAACCTACTACACAGTGAAATTAGTAAAACACATTTGTAAAGCTACTGTTTTCCTAGAGTTAATCACTATCCTAAATTTTATGTTCTGTATTTTCTATTTTTTCTTCATAGGTCTAACCACATATGTATTTCTTCCTAAACAATATGTTTAGGAATACAATATGAGAATTGTATTGTATTCTTTAGATCCAGTAATCCATACTAAGTAATCCATACTTTTTTTTAAATCTAACATTATGTTTCTGAAGCCCATCCTTGACAGTGCCTGTGGATAAATTTTATATTTTTTCACTATATTATACACTACTAGAGGCCTGATGCCCAAAATTTGTGCACGGGGAGGGAAGGGGAGTGTATCTCTCTCAACCCAGCCTGCACCCTCTCCAATCTGGGACCCCTTGAGGGATGTCTGACTGCCCGTTTTGGCCAAATTCCACTGGCATTGGGCCTAAACAGGCAGTCAGACATCCCTCTCACAATCCAGGAATGCTGGCTCCCAACTGCTCACCTGCCTGTTTGCCTGATTGCCCCTAAACACCTCTGGCTGCCAGTCTGATCACACCCTAACCATTCCCTTGCCAACATAATTGATGCCTAACTGCTTCCCTGCTGGCTTGATTGCACCAAAAGGCACTCCCCTGCCAGCCTGGTCACCCTAACTGCCCTCTCCTGCTGGCCCTATTGCAGGAGAGGGCAGTTGGGGAGAGGGTAGGAGGGAAGCCCCTAAACTGTCACAAACCGGGCTGATGTAGATTTCTCTCTAGGATTGGCTGAATCCCATATGCAATTTATAAAGTTGTACAGGATATCAGGATCAAAAGAAATTGTCTCAAGAAAGGTCTAGAGCTTTCATTTGAAACCATGGAGTCCCTTACCCAGGATAGCCTATCTCCTCCTTCCTGACACTCAAGTTTTCAGGTGAAGCAAGCACATTGGCCTTTCACTCAGCCTGGTGACCTTGCTGCCCTACTTTGAAAATACTGACCAGTGATGCCCTCTAAAGGGGAATGGAGGCCAGAGTCAAGTGCAGAGACAGGATGCAGAGCTCTTTTTATTTTCTAATTGGAACAAATGAGTTTTTCACCTCCCCTTACAAAGCTGCTTTATACCCTTATAATTATATAATTAGCAACTTTGGCACCTATTTTGCCACTTTTTAATTGTGTTGCTAAATATAATTAGAAAAACAAAGAAATACACCCAGGAAAAGCAAAATGGGAAAATAAGGAGGAAAAAAAGTTTTTACAAATTGTACTACTTGCACTTATGCTTGTGCCAGCAACTATTCCTGACAGTAACTCCAGGGACTAGCGATTCTTCAGACACATACTTCCTGTTACAATGTCATCATTTTGTATAGTAGGAATCAAAGATTTAGTGAAAAGCTAGTCCCCTTTCAGAGTTTGTGAAATATGAGCAGAGTGTCAGCTCACTCTCTGATCTACTTTTTCAAATATCTGACATACCTGTAGCACAATGACTTCTTGAAATTTTAATGTGCAGAATAACCACACTGAAAATTAACTATGCCTTACAGCTTTACCATGAAATATTGGGAATCTTCTTTTCAACACTTTTGAAAGAGGGCAGTCCAGGTTTTAGTTTTTGGTGGTTTTAGCTTCACTTTCCTCAGGGGAGAGTGGAGAGGTCTTTGGTTTGCAAAATTTTTTTTTTTTTTAATATATTTTATTGATTTTTTACAGAGAGGAGGAGAGAGGGATAGAGAGCTAGAAACGTCGATGAGAGAGAAACATCGACCAGCTGCCTCTTGCACACCCCCTACCGGGGATGTGCCCGCAACCAAGGTACATGCCCTTGACCGGAATCGAACCCGGGACCTTTCAGTCCGCAGACCGACGCTCCACCACTGAGCCAAACCGGCCTCGGCATGGTTTGCAAAACTTAAATCCTTTGAGGTTCTCTTTGAAAAGAGAAGGATAGAAAGAGGAGTAGCCTAATCACAGAGATTCCAACATTCTCAAGGTGTGAAGATTGAAGATGGGGCAGAAACACTAAGTACAGAGACCTGCTAAATCATGGAAAAGTCTTCAGAGACAGGGTGTGAGAAAAGAAGAGGTAGATGCCACTAGCAAAGAATCTGCTGAAGTTGGACGCACATGGATATAATGCATCTCAGCAGTGATCAATATGGACTGAAAGCAAGAGGATAAAGGACTCTTCCACGATTTCTTAAATTCTTGGATTGCATGAGCTCGAGGAATCTTATACAATTCAAAGACATAAAAGGATCCCAGAAAATTATTTCAATAATTGAATTTGGATTTCCCACCAACTCTGTTGAGTGGGCAAGATGGAGAAGGGGATCAAGTGTTAGATTTAATCTTATTTTAGAAGTCACATATGCTTTGGAGTGTAAGTGGGCTGGGACTCAAGTGGGTTGAGCTTGTTCCTAATGTAGAACATAAGACAGACATTAGAGCAGAATAGTGAAGATTATGGTCTTGGAGGCAGACAGTCTAGTCATGGTTCTGCCTCTTATCCACTCAATCTCTATAAATGAAAGATTCTTTACCTATAAAAAGGGGACACTACCAATATGGGTTTCTACTAATAAGATTATTTGGGAGATTTCATGTAGTAGCTATATTAAATGTGTGTCACATATTCAAGACTGCTCAATGAATATTAGCTGTCATTTAAATTATGACACTTTATTCTGAAACTCAGCTTTCCTAACCTATGAAAATAGGACTATATAAATGTCCATTTTTATGCCTGGGCTTCTAAAAAGGCTTAAACAAATGGAGAATCAAGTTATACAAAAGAAATATATAGAAGAAAGCTCCCCAAAATAATTTCAGTGGCTACTATTTGATAAGCATCTAAAGTCAACCATATATATGAATTTCCTTCACCTGAAAGATTGACTATATGGATTAGGAAACTGAAGTCTCAAAAAAGTTCTTGTCTACAATGAGTAAATTGCTAAGCCTGACCTGAAACATGGTTACTTTGAGCCCTGATAATTTGAGAAGAATTATAATCTTAAAATTTTCTTCTCTAATTATAATGTTTCGTTAATAATAGCTACCAAATAACTTCCATGTTCTGACTCTAGACTGGGAATTTAACTTACATTTCATTTGCATCTCATGATTACCCAGAGTGATAGAAATTCTGCCTTCATTTTACAGATGAAAAAAGAGAAAATGTTGCAGGGCAATACAAGTGTTGTTGCTAAACTTAAGCTCTGCCTGAATTCAATGACTTCCCCCCTCCCAATTCCCAATTTAATTCACTCTCTCATATAACCCAGACTTTCCACTCTTAGGCACATGGAAAATATACCCAAACTTTTAAATTACTCACCATCTTTTTCTTTTTCTTTTAAACATTTTTATTGATTTCAGAGATGAATTGGGGGTGAGGAGGGCGAGAGAGAGAGAGAGAGAGAGAGAGAGAGAGAGAGAGAGAGAGAGAGAGAGAGAGAGAGAGAGAGAGAAATGTCAATGATGAGAGAGAATCATTGATCAGCTGCTTCCTGCATGCCCCATACTAGGGAAGGAGCCCCAATCTGGGCATGTGCCCTTGATCAGAAACAAACCCGAGACCCTTCAGTTCTCAGGCCAATGTTTTATCCACTGAGTTAAACCAGCTAGTGCTACTCACCATCTTAATAGCAGTATTATCACAATAGTAAAACATTGGAAACAACCTAAATGCCCATCAATTGGTGAATGTCTAGATAAAATACGCTATATTTATACAATGGAATGCTACTCAGCAGTAAAAAGGAACAAAGTACTTATTTGTACTCTGACAAAAGCAAATCTCAAAAGCATTATAGTAAGTCAACACCAGAGGCCATATATTTTATGACTGCATTTATATTAAATGTCCAGAAAAGAGGAAAATATAGATACAGGAAGTATTTACATTATGGTTGCCTGGGGCAAGGGGTAGGAATGGAGATTAACAGTAAATAAATAAGCATAACAGGTTTTATTGGGGTGATGAAAATGTTCTAAAGTTGATTTATGATAATGATTATACAACTTGCTCAAATTAACAAAAGTCCTATTGTATACTTGAAATATGATATGTAAAATATGCCTCTGTAAAGTTGTTAAAAAATGTGAAAGATATAAAGCATTTAATAGCCCTTACGATAATTTGTGTTTTTAGTTTATTGTGTTTTTTTCTTGTTTTTCTAGTCTATTTTGTTAAATATGGTGCAATCTTATTTTTAATGCCTATGACTCACTTTAATAAATTAAAATTCTTTTGGAAGTTATGTGTTCCTATTATAATAAATAATCATCTATTATTATTAAAATGCTTTATAAATTATATTTTATACTGCAGTAATTCTAGATTACTTCAATTCATTGCCACATATAGAAAACATAATTTCAAGTGAGGAAAACAATATTTAAGATGTGGGACTAAAGAAGATATTGAGGGCCTTTTTTTACCTTTAACTGTGTTTAGCCCCACTATCAGGTTGCTGATAACTTTCCAAAGGATCATTGACTATGAAGGGGGAAGCTACAGCTTTCTGTCCACCCCTTCCCCCAACTTAGGTATCCTAGAGTTTTTTTTTCTAAATATCTCAATCTATATTTTATTAATGGGGAAATTAGAGGCAGGAGAGCAAAAGGGAGAGAGTGATAGAGCAAAAAACAAATATGTTTGGAAAGAAGGTTTTTTTCCAAAGAATTTTTAATCCTAATATTGCCTTTGGCATTGAAAAAAAATGTGTTGGCAGATCTTGAGCTCATTTGACTAACTAGATAATAATCATAATGCATTCCATAGGAATTCCATGAAATCTGTTGGTGACAGCTTAGAATGGCCCTTTAAGATAGATGGGCAGCTTTGTCAGGAAAAGAGGGAACAGAGTAGCTGTGTGGAAGTGAAAAAGAGGGAACAACATTGTACATAATTAAAGTTGCATTTTTCTGTTATCTCAAGATTTTGGAGATATTATCAAGAAAATAGATTAGAACATTTTAAATAGTTCCCAATAGGGAGATAAGACCTAGGCTAATAGTGAAACTTATGAGTAATGATATGGCAAACTATTTAGAAACCATCCTGATTTGTTGATATTTGTTCTGATTAGGCAGGGCCTTTAATCTTAAATATTCTGAACATAATCTCTGAATATGAGCATCCCAGAGGTTTCTGGTTCTGTAGCTTAATAAGGCAGGTAGCATGGGCTTTATTCTTGCTCTATGACAATTGCCTAGTACCCATAGCAGGCACTACATGAATATGTGTAAAACATTGAATGAGTCTCATGAAGACTCTGAATGTTCCATGAAAAAGTAGGTACACAATTCAAGCTTGCAGGGATACCTTGCTTTTGAGGCCCCTATTATTACATCATAAATAGTCTCAAAATTATTTTCTTAGTTTATGGGGATAGGAGGAGACAGGCTTTTTCTATACTATCAAAAAGTGACACTGTGCTTTGGGCATCCTGTGGTTAGCCTATTTAGTTTGAAGGCATGATGACCCACTTTGTTTGTTTGTCCCCCCACCACCCTAAAATACATTATTTAATCATTGATACAATGGTTGAAAATTCAGGAAATGAGAAAACAAAATTTGATTTACTTCTGAACCAAATATCATATCAAATTTTTTACCTGTTTACTGTAGGTTTAAGAAGAGCTAAAAGAATCCTATTTCAACAGTTAATTAGAATAAAGTCATGTTTCCATTTGTTTCTTCCAGCAAGTTCTCTCCATATTTTTCTGTTACAGAAATAATAAATAAAATAAAGTATATTAACGAAAGGAATATAATAGTGTGTTGTGCCCTGTGTGTGTGTGTGTGTGTGTATGGTGGGAGGAGTAAGGAATTGCCAAAAAGACTCTAAATATTAATCCAAAAAGAAGCCTAAATTACATTCCATACCAAATGAACTTTACATTCATAGGACCAACTGGGTAAAATTAAAACTCAAACTCAATAGATATTAAATAACAATAATAAAACAATTGGAGGCTTTAGATTTTAATGAGGGGTCATTAGTTGCTTTTTCTATCAATATAATGGGCTATAAAAATGAGCTCTTGCCCAGTTATAGTTTTTAAAGACTATTTTACCCCCTCTTAAAATACAATGCCTGAAGATGCTCCACAGAAATTCTCATTTGCTTCATGACATTTTGACACCATGGTTGAGAAAACCAACAGGAAAAATTTTGTATTAATATTTTGTGTTTCAAGACCTGACCCTCACCTGGTCTTCCCATATCACATTTAGAAGTTTTGTCTCCTTTTCACTTTTATATGAGCATCAAAGAAAATGTACCTGGATGACTGTCACCTTTTTGTCTTGATATTTAACATGTAGTAAATGGACAAAATATTATGTTTGGGTAAATCAGAGGAAATACATGTTTAAGTCACACACTTGTTATTTTAGATAAAAAATCCGATGTCTTCAGATTTTATTGTAGTAAAACATACTTGGAGAAGCTTATGAACAGACTAACATGGTTTCAAGAGGATGAGAACAATAGTAAGAGGCTTGGCAAATATGTTTTGGAAAAAACAAAATTAAAGCCTTGATTATGAACACAAAAATCTTACAGGAGCTGAGCAAGTAATAAATGTGAACCATACAGGCCAGATATAAATAACAGGTTTCAATTCTTAAAGAATTATTCTTACTCCCATTTTTTCTTGAAAATGCAGATTCTTCCGTCCTTCTTTATTCATCCATCTTTTGATAGAAAAATGCATATAAAATATTAATTTTTGTCTTAAGAAAAATAAAAGGCCTTACGAGTTTGGCTCAGTGGACAGAACGTCAACCTGTGGACTGAAGGATCCCAGGTTTGATTCCAGTCAAGGGCATGTGCCTTGGTTATAGGCACATCCCCAGCAGGGGATGTGCAGGAGGCAGCTGATCAATGTTTCTCTCTCATTGTGTTTCTAGCTCTCTATCTCTCTCCCTTCCTCTCTGTAAAAAATCAATAAAATATATAAAAAAAATGAAAGTCTAAGTAGGATGATGAATTACTGAGAGGGCCACAAAGTAGAGAAGACTTCATCTAATGGAACAGTGGTTACTTGACTGATTGAAACTATGCAAGAAAGTGAGTAACACTTAGAGACAATTATTTTTTTTTTTAAAAGATGGGATCCACTGCACAATTTTGAAATATTAGCTATATTTTATTTATTTATTTATTTTTATTATTGATACTATTACAAAACACTTCTTTGAAGGCCAATATTGTTCAAGTAAAGTAAATCACATCTGTGGGACAATTTGGCTATAGACATCAATGACATCTCTGAAGAAAAATAGACTTTAAAAGAGAAAATTCCGAGATAGAAGTACAAAAAAATGGCCTATCAAAATAGACTAGTCTTATTCTGGATCACAGTAAAAGAAAGAAGCAACCCAATGGATGAAAGTTACCAAAAGGAATGTTTCAGTGCCTCAGGAATATAAACACAGTATAAAAGTCAACTTTCTATGAGTAAAGTTGGCTGGCTCATGAAATGACAAGCACCCTGTGATGGTTTATTTTATGTATTAGGTCCTACAGGCTAAGAGATGTCCAGATAGCTGGTAAAAAAAACTTATAGGTGCATCTCTGAGGCTGTCTCTGGAGAAGATTAGCATTTGTATCAGTTGACTGAATAAAGAAGATTGATCTCACCAAGGCAGGTAGGCATCATCCTATGCTTTCAGGGCTTGAATAAAACAACAAAATTAGAGGAAGTGTTCTTGAACTGAGAAATCCATCTTCTCCTGCCCTTGGACATCAGTCTTCTGGTTCTCACACTGGTACTTACTTATATCATTGGCCCTGAATTCTCAGGCCCTCAGACTTTGTGCTAAATTACACCACCAGTTTTCCTGATTTTTCCAGTTTTCAGACAGGAGATTGTGAGACTTATAGGACTCCATAATCATGAAAACCAATTTCTATAATAAGATATATATATCGATATATATATATCTATATATATAGATATATATATAGATATATATATAGATATATATATATCGATATATATATCGATATATATATCAATATATATATATATCCACATATATATATATAGATATATATATATCGATATATATATATATATCGATATATTGGGTCGGCAAATAAGTAATTGCGGGTTTCACACATATATGGCTTCAGTTGAATTTTTAGGTTTGCAGACGTAGTACAAATGTAAAACACATTTTGTTATTTGATAGTTGGCTATTCAGCTGTTAATCAGTAAAAAAAGTTTTTTGATCTGTTTTGTAGTTTTTGTTTGGCGTTCGTTGAAAAATGGAAAATCAAAAGGAACATTTTCGTCATATTTTGCTTTTTTATTTCCGCAAAGGGAAAAACGCATCGCAAGCTCATAAAAAGTTATGTACTGTTTATGGTGACGAAGCCTTAAAAGATCGGCAGTGTCAAAATTGGTTTGCCAAATTTCGTTCTGGTGATTTTTCACTCAAAGATGAAAAACGCTCTGGTCGTCCAGTTGAAGTTGATGACGCCCTAATCAAAGCAATAATCAATTCGGACTGTCACAGTACAACACGTGAGATTGCAGAGAAGCTTCATGTATCACATACATGCATTGAAAATCACTTAAAACAACTTGGCTATGTTCAAAAACTCGATACATGGGTTCCTCACGAACTGAAAGAATCACAGTTAATGCAACGCATTAGCAGCTGCGATTTGCTAAAGAAACGTAATGAAAATGATCCATTTTTAAAACGACTGATAACTGGCAATGAAAAATGGGTTGTTTACAACAATATCAAGCGGAAAAGATTGTGGAGCAGGCCAGGTGAACCAACTCAAACAACATCAAAAGCTGATATTCATCAAAAGAAGGTTTTGTTATCAGTTTGGTGGGATTACAAAGGAATTGTCTACTTTGAACTCTTACCACCCAACCGAACAATCAATTCTGATGTCTGCATTGAACAACTAACGAAATTAAACAATGCAGTTGAAGAACAGCGGCCCGAATTGACAAATCGAAAAGGTGTTGTATTCCATCATGACAATGCAAGGCCACACACATCTTTGGTCACTCGGCAAAAATTAATGGAGCTTGGTTGGGATGTTTTGCCACATCCACCATATAGTCCTGACCTTGCACCATCTGATTACTTTTTGTTTCGATCTTTACAAAACTCCTTGAATGGTAAAAATTTCAATAATGATGATGATGTCAAATCGTACCTGATTCAGTTTTTTGCTAATAAAAACCAGAAGTTTTTTGAACTTGGGATTATGATGCTGCCTGAAAGATGGCAAAAGGTCATTGATCAAAATGGGCAATACATTACAGAATAAAGTGATTTAGTTCCATGAAAAAATTGTCTTTGATTTTCTTTAAAAAATCCGCAATTACTTAGCTGCCGACCCAATATATATCAATATATATATATATATATCCATATATATATATCGATATATATATATATATATATATATATATATATATATATATAGAGAGAGAGAGAGAGAGAGAGAGAGAGATTAATTAGAATAAATATTTTAATATCATTATTTGCCCTTTCTCTATAATAGAAGTGTCAACTAAATTCATGATCAACAATGACAGATGGAAACACATGCGTGCTATTAGCACCAGGGAGAGCTTTATATCTATCATTCATACATGTGCAAATCAATTTAGCCTTTTACATATATATATATATATATATATATATATATATATATATATAAACTTGCTTAATTAGATCTGCTTTCTGACTTAGCTATACTTTTTACAGCCCAATGGATCACCCCAACTTCTCTTTCAGATAATTTTTAGCAGCACAGCAGTAAATATCAACATGAAGCAGATTATTATTATAGATCATGCAGGGAGAACAAATTATAAAATATTTAACTGCAGCAGTGTTTGACTATATTCTGCATATTGAGAAAACTTGAAGTCATTTTCAAGTTCCACCATTTCTTACTTTTTTTCAGTCAGGTCAAGTTTCTAAGCTTTCTAAATCCCCATTTTATGACTAATGAAAAGAAAATAGGATTTTACCGAGTCCTCTATCTACCTACTCCAGGACTTCTGTGAGGATCAAAGGAGATGAGGCATGGGAAAATATCTCACAGACATTTGGTTAAAGTGTAAAATGTTTGCACCTGGACATAAAAAAAAGTCATGATCTGGGCTGAAAAAACTGCAAGGAGGCTAGTTGCTAGGGAGAGGATGCTAGAAGTTGCTACTTGACATCATTACCCTGATGGACACTTAACATTTATTATCCTATATATTAAAAGGCTGATATGCAAATTGTCTCCTTGGGCAGGAGTTTGACTGGGTGGGAGTTCGAACCAACCATGTGGCTGCCAACTATTAGAGGTGGGGACTGGTAGGTCATGGGTAGGGCTGGCTGGTGGGAGGGGCCCTGGGAGGTTGGGGAGGATGATTGGGGCCTTGATCTGGGATTGTCCTCCCTAACCTCCCAGGGCCCCTCCCACTAGCCAGTCACACCCCTGATCATCCTCCCCCCACCTGATTAGGGGTGGGGCTGGCCAACCAACTGCCCATAGACCCTTCCCCCTACCTGCCCACCCACCCCTGATTGGCCTCGATTGCCAGGCAGACTGAAGGACCCTACCTGAAGACAAATTCATGCACTGGGGCCTTAATATATATATATTCTATTTCATTCTGGAGAACCTTGAACCATTTTCTTCTGAAGTAAGACTGCTTGCATTTGAATTGAGGCTTTATCATCATTAATTCTATCACCTAGAAAAATTTACTTAAGTTCCACAATATTAAATTTACTAATCTAGAAAATAGGATTGGTCATAGCACTTCTTTCACAGTGTTACTGGGTATATTACATTAAATGATGTGTATAAAATGCTAAAAATAATGTGTGTAGCATAGTAATTGCTTGATAAAAATCTGGACAAGTATATGAACAGACTGAAGTGTGTCTGAGAGCATGAGAACAATAGTAGGGTTTGGCAAACATGAGTTATGAGAGAGGTAAAGTAACAGCAACTATTGAAGTAATAGCAGTAATAATCATGTGACTACCACTTCCTAGTGGCTGTTAGAAATATGTTTTAAATTTAGATATTGCAATGTTATTCAATCAGAATGTAAGCTTTGTGAGAACAGGGGCCATGAGTATATTATTCTTCATGGTATCCCTAATTTTAGCCCCATAGCTTATTGAAATCAGAGTTTCAACAGAGTCTTTTTGTAAACCTATTTTTGATAGGGCTAACAGAAAATAACCATGGTGTGCTCAGGTTTTAAAATATGTAAACAGCTTGTGCTTGCCTAATTTGAACGATAATTTAGCAGATTCTAGAAATTCCTAGCAAATATATCTCAACACTTTGAAAATCCTTATTTTTGTGAACATCAATAAGACATATTGTATTTTGAAGTCTCGTTGAAAGATATAAGAACCCCCTCCAGATCTGATTACAGTGATCCAGCTGGGGCCATTTATTCATAATACTCAGGAATACATCTTCACAAAATCACAAATCAGTGGGATGATAATAAGAAATTTGTAAAACAAGTAAGTCCCTTAACTGACCAGAATGGATACCCAGCCAAATAGTAAAGATGCCAGCCATGACCAACCAGCAGAGATAAATTTATGAGTATTGGCTGAATATCTGCTTTGCAAATCACTGGCCTGGCTCTTGGGGTCATATGCTCATACAAAAGCTATAATCTTAACCATTAAGGTTGCCAAATGTCAAAGCTCTCTTGTTTAATCATATATATTTACATCATTACAGAGTTCTAGGGTAACATTTTAAATGCAATAGCACATGAACACATTATCTCTATTATATTTTTATCTGAGCAGGTTATAGGGCTGAACTGATGCCCTCACCAAAGAGCTATTCCAAGATCTGAAAACGTAGACTATGTTTTGCTTGGGGCACATTCATAATCTTGAACTGGGGTTCTCCATGTCCAGTCCAAGAATCACTAGTTTAGAAGAGCAGAGCCTTCTATTTTTCCTCAGCAGGTCTAGAGTGTCCTGTACCTTTTTAAGTACTTTGTTAGGACTTAAATCAACACTTTAATTATAGGCAAGAGGAAAGAACACTAAGAAACCAATGCCAAGACTGATTGGAGAAAGCTGGTTCTTCTCATGAGCAAAGAATTACATAAACTGCTCAGATCTGCTGCCTTCACTAATGTTGAGGCACTTGAAGAAAATGAGAGCCTCCCCCACTTTCTGCTCTCTTTAACATTTGAGTGAGCACTGTTTTCTTTTTTTAATTTTGAAAACAGGAGCTTTATGCATGACCTATAGAGGAAGAGATTTGTAGCACCAGGAGAGTAAAGGTAGACAATTCCTATCATTAATAGATGATTCATTTGGAACTATTAATATCAATTGAGATACTGTCAATATATGCTTTCTGTTTATCAAGAACTTCATCAACTGGCTCAAGATCAGAATGTAATATTTGAAGGAGCAGGGGCCATGTTCTAGGACAGGACTAGATAGCAAAAATTAAGGGCATTTAATATTATTTGATTTCATTATTTTGAAAATAAATTTAGGGTTTAGAAACTTAAATCATTGCTAACCAGAATCTCATAAAATTTAGCCCTCAGACCACCTCAGAATCCACTGATTATTAAAAATGCAGATTCAAAAGAGCCAACCAAGACCTATTGATCCACCCAGGATAATATCTCAACCAATTTTTACATCTCTAACTCCTAGCATATTGCTTAGCCTATAGAGTAAGTGTTCAATAAGTTTGTTGACTAACATGACTTATTAATTATTGAGACCCTGGGATAGATGAATTGGATGGGATTAAATTAACGAGGGATTTTTTTTCTTTTATCTTCCTCCCTTACTGATCTTTAGTTGGCAGAAATAAAATAGTTGGAAAAACACAAGTCAAAACATTTTCCACGGTTCCCTTCAGGCTTCCAAATTTCCATCAAGTCAGTAATCTTTAAGCAACGAAGTTAGTCTTGGAGCAGTTTTCTGCTGGCTAGAACTCAAAAGGACCTAAATGGTCTAAAATTAAAGCTTAAATTTTAGACAAATAAGAAAATATTCAACATCTGATGACGAGTTGGGAAAGCAAGTCTGTGGAGGGAATGCAGAAGTAAAGGTTGGAGAGGAAGAGAAGAGAAAGGACAAAGGAATTTGTCCCAGGCATGCACATAGCTGTCCTGGGTAACTGTCCAGGGCTGGCATGACCATAGAAAGAGGAGATTGCATCTGACATCTGAACTCCAAAGCATCTTCTCTGCCAGCCTTTCTTATTTGGGCATGAAGCATCAGACTATCATCAGAAGACCTAACCAGCAATTTCCATTCTAGGTCCCATAAAACTGGAGTTTCTCCAATTTAACATGAAATGCTGGTTAAATCAAATTTTTATTGCATGCCATCTCAAAATATTCCCTACTCCAATGGGCATGTCAATAGACTCTCAGGAGCCAGCATGTGTAGACAAACAGAGGTTGGTTCGCTCAATTAAAAAGCACGAGAAGGGATGTGCCAACAAGGTTAATAAGGGAGTAGAGTGAAGAAGTATCAGGCACCCTAAAACACCAGTTGGCCAGCAGCTGCTACCAGGAATGTTGTTGCCACACAAGTTCACTGATTCTATACAAGCATTAGTATGAATGACATTGCTGACACCCTTGGGAAGCAACAAAAAACACTGGACTAAACTCTCATTCTGTGTTTCTTCTTCCCCCTCCTCCTCCTCCTCCTCCTCCTCCTCCCCCTCCTCCTCTTCCTTCTTCTTCTTCTTCTTCTTCTTCTTCTTCTTCTTCTTCTTCTTCTTCTTCTTCTTCTTCTTCTTCTTCTTCCTCCTCCTCCTCCTCCTCCTCCTCCTCCTCCTCTTTTTCTTCTTCTTCTTGTTTTCATTTTGTGCTTCTTAATTTGGACAAACACCTGTACACCTGTTTGTCCTCTAAAAAAAAAAGAAAAAGAAAAAATGAGATTGATGGGGCTCTTGGTGGTGTGTTGACAACAAATCCCACTAAAGACAACGGTGAACTCTGAAGAAAACTGATCATGTGTTATCTGGAAAAAGACTTTTATTTAATAATAGGTCCCTTTCCCCAAGGGGCAGCCTGTGCTTGTTTTTCTCTCCCATATTCCCTTTCTCTTGCAAAGCTCCACAGTTTGACTCCTCCAGGTCGTGATATACAGGAGGAGAGCCAAGAAAGTTTGACATTTGCTGTAGAACATAGTGTAGTTGAATAAATTGGAACACACCCTTGGTGGCTCCTCTCCCCCACACATATACAGAGCTGCATGCCAGATACTGAGAGCTCCCAGGGCAGGTCATGTTCAGGAGCACTGACTTAAAAGCTCTTTAATTTTTTGAAAAAGGAAAGCCAAAACTTATCTCTTTCAGCTCTGTGTCCCATCTGATCAAAGTCTAAGAATGCAAATTGGATCATAAAACAAATAAAACACACCAGCATGGGAGAATGAAAGGACCAGAGAAACACTCTCAGGAAATGTGTGCATGGATGGATGAAACACCATCTTCCAGTTCCTAGCTCCAATGCTGCTGCCCATTAACTGTGGGGAGAGGTTGGGGAGAGTCGTCCCTCCACCCTGAAGTCCTCCACATCCCAGTTGAGCATTTTGACTCCCTTCTCAGCACTTCTCAGCCTTCTGTGGCCTGGCCTGGCCTTGTCTTCAGCCTCAGCAAAGCCACTGTGCTCTGCTTTTCTTGCTACCTTCACCTGATACCACATACGTGGAAGGAAAGCTTATGTAGATGGTTCCAAACTAAGTTTCAAAAGGAAGAAGCAGGATTTTGTCTGTTCAAAGAGGGCTTGTCAACATCCAAAGTCTTTTATGAAGACTCTCCACACAGCTCCTAACAATTCACCCCCCTCCCAAAGCCTCCTTTTTCTTCTAAAGTATTTATTGGACTGACCTATTTTAACTGCACTACATGTAATAAGTGTGCTATCAAAAACTTAGTTGTTCTGGAACAGCTTAGTTCATTAGAAAACACTTCTGTCATTTTCCCCCTTAAAACTCTTGCTGAATGGGGCTAGTGCCCTGACTAATGAAAAAATAACATGCATTTTAAAAATAGAAGTTCTCTGTTACAAATCTTTGTTGAACCAAGAATAATGCAAGTAAATGAAAATAAGATTTATTGAACATCCACTACATGCCAACCACTTTTATATATACCTGATTATTGTCTCTCCACTGAAACTCTCAGGGAGGTATTATTCCCTCTTATTGACACGCACTGAGGCTTGGAGTGAGTGGTAAGTGGAGTTAGGATTCAGACACCTCTCCACATCATTCATGCTGTCACAACTGGGCACTTAGCAAAGGCCGAATCTATTATCCAGAGTATCTCTGATTCTGTAGCATGTGCTCCCCACACCTTAATGAGTTCTTATTTAAGCTCCCTCTGTGGATTCTCCTAACCCACACGACGAAATCTCTTTTTGACTTGGCCCCCACCTATGTCTCAAGCCTCACTGCACACCATTCGCCAAATCCAGACCCACTTTGTGTAGTTTTCTGAGCAGGAAATTCTACATTATAATTCCTTAGCTTTCAGTGGCTATTCTTTCTTCCAAAACACCCAGAAAATTCATATTCATATTCAATTGTCTTCATGTGCTACTCACCCTGTCAAGATCTACCCTGACCTCTTCACCACCAGGCAATTACATAATTCCTGTATTGTGTCTCCATATTCATACATGAATCTATATCATTTGTGAGATTATGGCTCTTCCATGTCATCTTAACAACAATAGCATCCATAGGGTCTGGCACAGTCTAAATATGTAGCAAAAATCTTGATAAACATTTGTTGGATGAATATATACTTCTATAATAAAGAGCTCAAAGAATTGCCATCTCTCAGCCTTTAAAATTCATGTTATATCATGCACCATAACTGTTGACTATTTATTCAGTTTTTTTTTTTTTTAAATCCTTTCTGACTCTGTTTTTCTATTTTGCTAGCAATCCCAGATAATGCTGACTTCATTATTTTGTTTCTGCGGCCTAAGTACACTTTCTGACATGCTTCTATCATACCCTGAACTCCCCTTTTGGCTTCCCTTCCATCTGCTGGCTCAGTTCTTCATCCCTACTTTCATGGCAGATGTGAACTCCCAACCCTGGTGTGGCAACAATTTAAATTCTCTCTCTACCGCCCCCGTTTTAACAATGCCAGCAAAAACCAATTCAACAGGGGGGGAAAAAGTTGCTCATGCAGATGCAGCCAGAGATGTAAGAAAAGCCATTCCCAGCTGGAAATGTGTTCCCAGCTTTGGGTCCTTCACCTTCTGGCCCCAGGTTAACAGGGACTCTGGGTGAACAATCAGGCTTCCCACTCCCAACATGCAGCAGAGCATCACGGCCCATCTCATCTCCTTCCCGGCAGATAAAACATGCTTTTGCCTCTAATTAAAAAGATTAATAAAGGAATAGGACACATCAGGTTCACATCAATCATTGCCCATGTGGTTCTTATTACTGTAATTAAAAGTTATCTTCCCCAAATTTTGGGATGAAAGTGCCACGATCTACAATTGAAAACACATTGTAAGTTCGACATCCTCCAACTTCATTCATTTTTCTTCTTTATAAAAAGAGTGGCAAGGCAATGTTCTTATGGCTGTTAGGTGTAGAGGGGTTCCTAATAGCAATCTATCAGCAAAAATTGCACTTTTTTATTTCTTGAAACACCTTGACAGAGGTGCATTTCCCTTTTGTATTCAAAATGAATGATCGCTTATTTTTTATAATTCTATCTACGCTTGCCTTTTCCTTTTGTTCAGCTATCGGTGCCCTTGTAAATTCTGATATGAAAGGCATTTTTAATGACAAGTTAAAAATTTACTAAAGGCTTCACTATTATGCTTGGGCTACAACAAGACAAACTTAATGCTTGAAGAATTTATGTCTCCCAGAATGCATCAGCTTCCCAAAACAGACACAAAGGACCAACATGCCCTAGCCCCTTGTTCAGCTTGCAAGTCACACTCAGCCCTTTGGCCCATTGAGTGTGGCTCTTCCACAAAATACCACGGCCTGGGCCAGTCTATTTTGAAGAAGTGGCATTAGAAGAAGATTAAGTTTAAAAAAATTGGCTCTCAAAAGAAATTTCAATCGTTGTACTGTTGTTATTTGGCTCTGTTGACTAATGAGTTTGCCGACCACTGCCCTAGCCCCTGGCTTCACCTAGAAATGTGTGTGATTCCAGGGACACTGAATCATTTTACATAGTCCACAGGAGCGGAGTCAATCCTGGGTCAACTTCTGGGGCTTTAGCAATTCAATTTCAACACATTTAAATTTATTAAGAACCACTGGTCAACCAGGCACCAGGAGCTCCCAAGTTTATTAGGCGGCAGCCAGGGCAAAAACGGCTGGAGATATAGAAGGTGGTTTTAGAAAGTTCTTAGTTTATATCCCCTTTGTGGGTATAAGATCACCAGGCAAAAATGATTCTCCTAGTAGGCCAGTTTGTTCTCAAGGTTCCTGGCTTTTCCTATGCCAGCGTATATCACCCCCTTCTCTGAAACTACAGCTTTTACTGCTATTCTTCCTCTCCCCAACTCTCTCACATCCTGGTTGCTAGAATCCTTCACTGGTTGCAATGCACAAGCATTGGTTATTCTTGAGGCTCTCAGCCTTCCGACCCAGGGCTCTATCTTCTTCCTGTTTCTCTTATCTGTGTCAAAGCAGGGGGCTTGTAACATTCTTTGCACATCTCACATCTGCACAGTTCAAAGCAGGAGCCTGCTGCCTCAGTGTTTTTTTTCTTATCTATGAAGGCTTTCCTGTGCAAACAAGGGCCTTAGCTGCTACATCTACATAGCTCCTTCATAGCTCCACTTAATTCTCTCTGAGACAGGGATGGACACCCTATATTCTAGTTTCTTACTTCTACAAGAAAGTGCACACAACTCCAACATGCAAGGGAATTGACTACTTTAAAACCTTATTGTTTTTAGCTTATTGAAATCTAACCCCATCAGGGTTTATCGCATTGAACCCAAGTCCTCATCCTCAAGAACTCCATGTCCTATTCCAAGACATTGAAATCTGCGTGGAGTCACATTCCCAGACTGAAATACTGCCATTCCGAAAATCTTGTGGCACATATAATTTTCATGATTCACATGGCACGAAGCACAGTGTTCTTAATATCTTGACTTTTTGTCCAATTCTTTCTCATCTAGATTGTGAGTCTCTAGAGGCTGGGAAATCTGTTTTCTCCTTTTGGTTCTTAGCACCTCCCACAGTGTTTTCACATGGCAAGTGCTCAAAGAATGTTCCGAAGGATGATCCTTTTGGAGATTCCCACCATGGGTAAAGTCAGAGTGTCACAGACCTAAGCCCAGCAGGTAGAAAGCATGCATACAGAAATGGTTGTAGTTATGGATAATTAATAACCTTCTGCTATGCCTGCCTGTATCAGAGGCTGTCATCTTGGCCCCCCTCAGATTTTTCAAAAACTGATCTTCTGTGCTCAGAGCCTCTCTTGCTTGTGCCAATGTACTCAGGCAATGGGTCAAAGGATGGGGTCAGAATTTCTATCCCAGAGAAAGGATCTCCATTTACCAAAGCAGTGCTCAGCAAAGTGCTCTGCTGACAAGAAACAGCTGCTTTTGCAGGATGGAATCTTAAAGGACCTAATTAAAATGTTCATGAGGGCAGGCAAACTCTGCAGCTTTCTGAAGAAATGTCTTGGAAGCTGGTCCCTCTGCCAAACATGTGGGACATGGCCCAGACCTCAGGATGGAGAGCCAAACAATGGGATGGAAGACATCTTTTTAGCTCTGAATTGGGGCTTCATAGTTTGGGTCTAGGTCTATACAAAAGGACTGATCTCCATATGGAATGTAGAGGCAGAAGCCAATATGCAGAAAGAAAGAGAAAAAAAATCAAGAGACTCTATAGTGCCAAAAAAACATTGAAGGGACTTTATGGTGTCAAATATTGAAATGCTTGGAGTGCATTCTCTAAAACAGTTTGTGTTAACTTGTCACCCATTGATACCCCTATAGTTTTCTACAATGAGGAGCTTGCCTACATTGAAAGTTAAATTTTCCAAAGGAGAGCCATACATTTCAAATACTGTAGATCTGCAAACATTTTCAATGAAAACATATAATTTGAGACCACAGATATTTCCTACATTTTCCTTTGTTCCTCTTGGATACTTTTCTAACTTATGTTTGATTTCATCGCTTTTTAAGACCAGAAAACATTATCAATGGGACAGTGAGAGCACCAGCCCAACAGAACGCTTGGATACAAGCAACAGAAGCACATTGTTTGGGCTGCGGATCCTTTTTTTACTTTTCCATATGTTGGGCTACATGGAGCTAGTGATAAGGCAGAGTGTCTGTCACCTGACAACTAGTCTGGAGGCTCTCTGGTAGGAAAAAAAATACAACACAGCACATTGGTTGGAAATGGAAATGGACGTTTGGATGAAATGTTTTGTAGGTAAGGGGCTTGCTTTCCAACTTGTCTGCAAAATGCTGAGCCAGTGCCATGTACCTATCATCCATAATGTATGGTTTATTTTTACTATACATTTACATACAAAGTTGATGCTAAGTTTTTGATGAATACTTCTTTCCAAAAAAGTTTACTGGCTGTTGCAGAGACACAATCTCCATTTAAATAGCATCCGTTAAGCTTTGCCTTGGTGGCTGGCCATGCATTTTTAAAGACAGCTTCTTCTATCCTGTGTAAAATAGGAGTCCCAGCCTCAAAAAAACCAAGAGCAACCTAATGATGTCATGCCTGCCCAAAACCTTATTTATTTTTATCCATTTCACTCTTTGATCATCAGATAAGTGACATCCTTAGCTCTCTATAACTTTCCATGTTATATATTAAAAGAAGATGCATATAGAAGTCAGAGACATATAGAAGACATGCCATAGTTCAAGATTCATAGAGTGCAATACACATATACTTTTTTTCAATTTTATTTATTTATTTTTTTATTAAATTATTATCTGTGTACATATTTTAACATTGCCCCCCCTCCCATGCATACCACCCTCCCCAGAGTTTTGTGTCCATTGGTTGTACTTATATGCATGTATACAAGTCCTTCAGTTGATCTCTTATCTCCCCCAGATCTCCCTACTCTCTCCGCTGTAATTTTACAGTCTGCTTATTGCTTTACTGTCTTTATATCTGACTTTTGGTTTGTCAGTTTATAATGTTCTTTAATATCCATAAATGAGTGAGGCCATGTGGTATTTCTCTTTCATTGACTGGCTTATTTCACTCAGCATGATGTTCTCTAGTACCATCCAGGTTGCTGCAAATGATGAGAATTCCTTCTTTTTTATGGCAGCATAGTATTCCATTGTGTAGATGTACCATAGTTTTTGGATCCAATCATCTGCTGACGGACACCTAGGCTGTTTCCAGATTCTAGCTATTGTAGATTGTGCTGCTATGAACATAGGGGTGCATATATCCTTTCTGATTGGTGTTTCTAGTTTCTTGGGATATATTCCTAGGAGTGGGATTACTGGGTCAAATGGGAGTTCCATTTTCAGTTTTTTGAGGAAACTCCACACTGTTCTCCACAGTGGTTGCACCAGTCTGCATTCCCACCAGCAGTACACGAGGGTTCCTTTTTCTCCACAACCTCGCCAACACTTGTCGTTTGTTGATTTGTTGATGTTGGCCATTCTGACAGGTGTGAGATGGTACCGCATTGTTGTTTTGATTTGCATCTCTCGGATAATTAGTGTGTGTGTGCAATACACATATACTTTAAATGGAACTTGCGAGAAATCCCTACACCTGAAGAGATAGTAATAATAAATAAGGAGATGAATAATTATTGGTGTATTGCCATAACTCGCCATGTTATGAAATGTGTGTAGTTCTAGAATAGGCCTAGAGTAGGCTCAGAAATTTATAGGTGTCCAATGTAGATTTACTATGCACCAAAGTAAAAAATACCTAGTGGACCCAAGACCACATCAGGAATTCACTACTCATGGAGAGATCAGAGAATTGGGGCCAGCCTGAGCACACACTGCCCATATGGGGACAAGATTTTAACCTGGAAGACTTTCTACACCTGTTCTGGTCATCTCAAGACCGGTTTTCCAGAGCAGAGTCAGAGTATACCAGCTTCTAGGGTTTGAGAGAAATAGAGAGAAATGTTTCATATAATGACACTTCATCTTGGCCATTTAAAATAACTTCTGAATTATTGAGCCAATGTTTAGAGAAATGGATAGTATGAGCTACCCAGGGTTTAGTACTTAAAGAAATGTCAAAAAACTTATGTGGCAAATATAGCTAAGTATTCAGATTTTTGAGGTAGCTTTTCTAAACTTTACAATAGTCCAGAATTTGGTCTTGAGTTACAATAGAACAAGAAAGCCACATAGGAACAGTATTTCTTGGAAATTACTCCTTGCTATGAGATTACATGGGGAGCAGATGAAGATGGATAATAGAGTTCAAAACATTGTATTTCAAGAACAAGAAATAGTGTTTAGCAAGCCTTTTGAAGATTTTGAACATGTCTCAAAGCAAAAAACAAGAGCCTAGCCTAAACATTAAACATTAGGGGAAGATTATTTGTTCAGAGCCCTGTTTTATGTTACACAAAGAAATAATAAACAAGAGTGCTGGATTTATGACACAGTATGCATTCCATTTTATGAATATAGATGCAAATGTGAGGTGGTAATCATCAGTGTTTATCATTTTACCACCATGGTGTATAGTCTGTAGCTTAAAGGCAAACTGCCTGAGAAAAATGGCCCTCTCCAGGTTCTCCATTCTGCCTGAGAGGAACCACAGGACCAAACCAGGCTTTTTCCTAGAGCTTTCCAGTCAGAACATCAATAACTAAGTGTCCAATAGTGAAGGGCCCCAAAGCACACTCATTATGGTCTGGCAATATCAACCCTCATCATTTTGGCGATACTGTTTTGAGAGAGCTTTGCTATGTGCTGGATCCATTCCATTTTCAGCTGATTTTCCCTGACTCATTTGAAATGGCCAAGGGACAACAGTCAGCTCTTAAAATGCAAGCATTTCACTTCATTAATTGAAATGGGCCTTGAAGAGCTAAAAATTGTACTGGTTTCTTTGGTTCCTGACTGATGGTGGTGATTGGATAGTGTGGAAAGTAGAATAATTCCAAAGAAACTGAAAATGGAAGCTGGTTTAGTTAATACTTCCTTTTCCACTCCTGCTCTTTCCCCCCACCCTACTGTAATTCCTGAGGAAAAGCTTTTCCAATAGTTGAAGCAAATCGTTGCTATAACAACTGCTATTTAGTGATCACTGATCTAAATACTTGGTTATGTATGCATCAACCAATTTACACATTACAGAGATTCTGTGAGGTGAGTATTTTACAAATAAAGTGCCAGGCTCAGAGAGGTTAAGTAATTTGTCTGAGATCACACAGCTAATGAATAAAACCCAGCCTTTCTATATCAAAAGCAATTAACCAGTATTTTATAATTGATTTTAATGAACCACACTGATGTTAATTCCCAAATTTCTGGCTCTCAAACTTATCCTCTCATTCTTATTCTGTTTATCTATCATCACAACCTTTCTTACTTGTCTACCACTTTTATCTACTTATTCTGTCAAATTATTTTTTTAAATGAAATATGTTTTGCTTTCAGAATTATGCTTGATGTCTTGGTTAAATAATATCTGTTACTTCTATAGGTAACTGACAGAAAAGTGTTCAGTGGGCAGGGGACAACTTCACATCACAGGAGCCCATCTATAATTTGCACTATAATATTCAATTATGTTTCTCAAAGTGGCACTCTTGATTCTATTCCAGGCCTAAAAGACACAGATCTGCCTCCACTGTGGAAAGCAATGGCTTAGAAGCTGTTGAGAGGTAGATGGTGTTTGGAGGAAAATACATTAAGAAGTCTCTGAACTTGAAAGTCAACAAAAAAGAAAAAAAAAGACATAATAGACAAAAGTGGAGGTTAGGATGTGCTACAGCTCTAAGAAGAGAGAGAGAGAGAGAGAGAGAGAGAGAGAGAGAGAGAGAGAGAGAGGGAGAGAGAGAGAGAGAGAGAGAGAGAGAGAGAGAGAGAGAGAGAGAGAGAGAGAGAAAGAGAGGGAGAGAATCAGATAGAACAAAAGAAATATAAGACAGGAAAGGTCCATATTGAAGATTAGTGATTAATGAAAAGAATAAGGTGAGGTTCATTCATTATTCCTTCAAAAATAGCCGAAACCGGTTTGGCTCAATGGATAGAGCGTCAGCTTGGGGACTGAAGGGTCCCGGGTTCGATTCCGGTCAAGGGCATGTACCTTGGTTGCGGGCACATTCCCAGTTGGGGGTGTGCAAGAGGCAGCTGATCCATGACTCTCTCTCACCGATGTTTCTAACTCTCTATCTCTCTCTCTTCCTCTCTGTACAAAATCAATAAAATATATTTAAAAAAATAAGCATTGAGCACCCACTATCTTCTCAAACTGGACACAGCAATAAACAACCAGATAAACTTCCTATCCTTCTTATGGAGTCCATAGTTTTTGGGGAAAGATAGATATGGACCAAATAAGTATAGAGTTTGAAGAATGTTTTAAAGCTTCACAAAGCACTTTAGAATCTGAAAACTGAAAGGCTAATAGAAATTGTCTGGGCAAAGATTAGGGGGATAAATGATAAAAAGCACTGAATAAAAAATGTCAAAAAAGATTACAATAATGTCCTTTATCTCCTTGCATTCAGGCTAGCCTAGTTTATCAAGCTCATTGAGTTTTACCATATTTGATTGTGTTTTATTTTTATAGCTATCTTTTCACAGGACTCTGAAGACTGTTTAAGGATCATTACCATGTGATAATTTAGAAAAGAAGATGATGATGTGTCTGTGTATTTTTTCTCTTTTGACATTGAAATATCTGACATATTTGGGTGCACAAAAAGCAAACACAGATGTGAATGAACCAAAATAATGGAAGGAAGTAATGACAGAAAACTGAAAGTGAAAAGACCATGCAGCAGATTTCACAAATGATTTTAACAGCAAAGGTCAGAGCATATCAATCCTACAGTTAGGCTCCCCATACAGATATCACATTACAGGAAATATGTACTGGAGAGGAATTAAAAAAGGTACATAGGAGGGTTACCAAGATCAAAACATTTTGGTATGCAAAAGAGTTAGTAACTGAGCTCGATGGAAGGAGAAGCAAATGCCAGACATAAAGTTGTATTCCCCAACTGAACCCCAGAAGACCTGCAGTTCGTTATGTGACTGTGAAAAAGATAGATACAAGGTCAAAAACTCAATGAACTATATAGGCAATGGAACCACTGTTGTTACATGTGTAGTGATTTGGGAAGTGATTACCAAAGTCAGAAGAAGGTGCTGTATGTGAGCATATCCCAACCTAAAGAACCAAATTGACACACATTTGAAAGTGCATGACTACAATGGGTACCAATGGCGAGAGAGGAAAGACAGGGCTCCTCTGCCTTGCCTTAGTTTTACTTTGGATAGTGAACTAAGGTGTATATACAAGGCACTTAGTGACATTATCAACTCTTAGGGGCTAATGAAACATTTCAACCAATTGACAAACAAGTATGAGAACTGGGCAGGAAAATGAGGGCAGAAAAAGTGAACTGGGATTGTTTCCCTTATGAAATCAATAAAAAATTTACAATGAAATCAACAGAAATATCTGGCAAAATAACAAAGACCCATTTTCCCGTGTTGTGAAAAGAAGAATTTTTCTATGGTACAGCTGAGAGAATTACATAAAAGTCCAAGAAACTTCTGCTCATTTACTAACTGAACACATTCCCTCCCTTCTACTCTCTCCTCATTATAAACTGTCCTGCTTCATAGACTCTTTCCAACAGCTGCCTGTTAGGAAATCCTTCTCAAAGGACTTTCTAGTAGAACATAGGAATGGGTGCCTCAACATCACTGCTTTGGATGCTCTTTCTTAATATAAAACATCCCTGCCATTTATTCCTCCAGTCGCTCACCAAATATGATTTATGTGCTGTCTGCAGCCATGTACTATGTTTAGAGCTGGACATAAAATAATAAATGATATTAAGGAGCCATTGTTTTGGTTAACATTGACTCAGGAGTGAGGCATATCTAAAAGAGATGATCCCCCTCCACCCCAATCCCAGCACCATAGGCTTTCAGATTATCTCAAGAACCACTCAATGACTTTTCAAAGAAAACCTTTTTTTTTTTTTTTTTTTTTTTTTTTTCTTTCCAGTTTAAACATGTGCTTATACCAGATTGCCGTTTAAGGGAGTATGTAGGTGAGGTCATAACTGAATTTTGCAGGGTGTTCTAAATTTGCACTCAACTTAAGTGGAGGCCAATTCTTATTCCAGTCTTAGTGGCTTTGTTTCTAACTATGCCAAGCTGGCTGGTTACCATAGCTTTGTTCCTGACAGATGGACATAGGACAAACCCCAGGTTTGAAAGTCTGAACAGAGCATACAGCCAAAATAGTGTAGGAGAAACTAATCATCAGTGTATGTCATGCAATTAATTAATCATTATTTTGTGTATGTTTTTTTCTCATTCTAAGTAAATATTTACTTTCTAATTTTGCATTTGGAATTATGTCATCTTTTTTTTGAAAAAGCTCCTTCAACCCACAAGAGACTTGCCCGTGGTGGGTAGATATGGATTCTTCTTTGGCTCTGCTGCTTTCTAGCTATAAAAACTTGGATTGGTCACTTATCTATTTATTGTTGTTATTATTAAAACAATAATAAAGTTATTATTAGCGTTATTTTACCTCATGTTTCCTTAAAACATGCACAATAATACTTTCCAGGCATGGCAATGGCAATGGTGAATATTAAAGAAGGCTCTCTGTGGAAGAACACCTGACAAGTTAAAAATACTGTATTATTTAAGATATTATGTAAAAAGTCACTAAGTATCCTGACTTAAGTTTGGAATAGCATCTATTGCTTTAGCCTCTAAAGTTGCCTGAGAGATTTTATATTGTTTGGGTCTGGAATTTCTGTGTTTTTTTTTGTTTTTTTGTTTTTTTTTTATATATTTAAGCTCTGACTCACTATCTAATCTCAAACTCCTCCAAGTGGACATTGAATTATTTACTTCTTTATAGCTCTCAGACCTCATTGGACATAGCATGGGAACACTGTATGTAAGTGAATATCGGTGGATTTACTCATTTGGCTGAAAGTCTGAGATTATTTCACCATAATCACCTGTTCATCCATCTCTCCATCTATCCATCCACCTATCCATTTAGTAAACATCTAATACGTGCCTAATATGTGCTGCCACAAAAACTCAAGACTCTCAACAGCTGGAAGCGAGGCTGCTTCGGTTGGGCTGGAAGACCCAGAGCCCAGCCTGACTGTGGATGGGAGTGGCTGCTGAGTGCGAATTGTTATTCCCTGAACATCACTCTGCCAGATATTGTGCCAGGTGCTGGCAATATAACAATTAATACTTACAGTGCCTCCCCTTCAGAAGCTTAGATTGTCACAGGGAAGACCAAGAGGTAAGGAAAAAATTGTAATAATCTTGCCTGAAGGAGTTTGGGGGAGCTGTGTGCAGAGACAGGCCTTGAAGAATGAGGGGAACAATCCAGCAGGCATGAAAAGTAGGTGAGCACCCCGTGAGAGACATCAACCTCCACAAAGGCACAGGGACATGCAAACATATGGCAGTAACGAAGAGACAGGGTGCTTCTGGGGGCTCTGATACAGCATACACAACGATGCAGCAGAGGCATCGGCAGTAATGAGATCCTACAGAGCGTGGCTGATGCTTTAGTCTGAACTTTGATCTTTATTCTTAAGGCAATGAGCAGCCACCAAAGGTTTTAAACGGGACAATGTGATTAGCCTTCCCTGCATTTGCAAAACATTGTAGGAATACTCCATTGATTCTGAGCTTCCAGAACTGGGATCCTACACCCAGATGCCAAAGTAATTTGCTACTTGATGTATGATGATTGTGGATTTCTTCAGGAGGATTCATAGTAACAACTATTAGAGATTCATCTCCTCTGATATGAATTGAATTTAATCTGAAATAAAAACTTCACCAGTGTTGAGGAAGAAGAAAAACAAAGTATATTTGAAACATAATTCCCTTATTTTAAAAGTCTTCAAAAAAGTAAGAATTCTGGAACTTTAACATTTGCTCTCTTTCTCTAACTGCATTTCTCCCAAGCAATTTTCTGAGATTTCTCCATTGATTAAAGTTAGGCTTTCACTGTGGGAATTCTTGAGGTTTGGCCAAACATAGATTATTCTTTGGATAATACTGTGCACAGTAAGATGGAATATGCCCACTTTTGTGTATCTAAAAATGATTAAGAAGTTCTGCTCTGAATGTGAAAACCAGAATGAAATGGTACACATTAGGGGCAAAGCAAAGAAGTAAAGTACCACCCGGAAGGCAAAAAAAAAAAAAAATATATATATATATATATGGATTTCAACACGGGCATATCCGTAGGTCTATCAAAAATATAAAAAGGCAGAAAAACCTGCTTGCATTTAGATCCATGTCTCTGAATTATCCAGAAAAGAGGCACCTGTCCAGGGTGGGTAGGCGAAGCACTTTCCAGGGCAGGTCCTTCGGGTAAAGTCAGTCTTCAGAGAGCAGAAATGTTAATTATTAACCTCAATGCGGGGGCCCCTGCATTAAGAGTTCTTATTGGTAAATGCATTTTGATCCTCAGATAAGCTAGTTTCTCTACCAGCACTCCCTCTGTAACTTGAAACTATATATATATATATATATATATATATATATATACACACACACACACACACACACACACACACATTCAGGTGAGATCTGGGGTCGGCCCAGTGGGGGCTGTGTTTGGGGAGGAAGAGAGAGCTCCTCTATACCTGGGAAAATGCTAATTCCTGTTTTTAAGAAAATGGGCTAAGAAAAAGCTCAAGGGAGTCTAGGACATCAAAGAACTCTTTTAAAACAACTTTTTTTGACGATTTAAATGAAAATGAGGCAGACATATATGGATTAAATTTTCCCCGTAAAGCAGCCTGAGGTTTAAAGATTAAGGGGGAGAGAGATGGTGGTAAATGTATTGGGGGTTATTATCAGAGGTTCAACTAAGCTGAAACGGAGTGCATTAACCCATGAGGTGTCCATGCGCATTCCAACATGCACAGCGTGCACACTCTCACAGAGGGACACGCACACACCGCACACGTGTGCCAGGTGCCCCCGAAACAGTCCCTTCTCAGCAGATGATTTATGCAGCTTGCCAGGAGAGAAGTAGGCCATGCCAGCCTTGAAAGCACTTTAGTTTGGTTGTTTTTCCTCATGAAGGACATGTTGTCCTGTAATTATTCTGTCATTTCTTAAAAGGTGAAATCCTTAACGGGTTTGTGCTTTCTGTGCTGCTGTTAGTGTTCTTGTCGGAGCACGTCTAACCAAGTAGGAATCCTCATTCCACAACTCCTTTATGAGGAACAAAGAGGAATTGGACCTTTTTAAAATATATGAAAGAATCTAGAAGAAAGAGTATTAGTCAGGGAGGACATAGATAAGATACAGAAAAATTGCAAACAGCATTCCTGTTTCCCCTCTGGGCTCTCAAAACACCTACAAAACATTTTCTGTCATTAACTTTTTTTTCTCCCCCCGTCTCTCTCTGTCAACAGGCAAGTATAATTTTGTATCTGTATGTGATAACAGAATAGGGTAGGGTAAAAATAGCTAATGTTTAACTCAGAGACTAAAGGAAAACACACAACTCCAACCAATGTAAACGTTAAAGTTATGTTTTAATACTTAGGAGAATCTAGAGGAGATGCTGATGTTGATCAGGTTAGTTATTTGTTCTTTGTACTAACTGATAAAACTTGCAAAGTTAGTGAATTTTTTAAAACAGGTTTTGAGCCTCAAACAATCAGGAATTTTACCATTTCAAAGATCAAATGCAATAGGAATGCAACTTATTTTTTTTTCCATATCAAAATTAATCTTTCACTTTGAAAGGTCTAGCACTGTGAAATGTTACAGGGCATTTCTGGGCCAAGTCAGAATGAACAGTTAGCAGGCTTATCATCAACTTAAGAATGATGTTCTAATTTCATGAAATGTAAAAAGCCTTGCCTTCTCCAAGTACGATTAGGCGAAGTCAGATTAGTAGGTGAAATCTCTGTGTGCCAAAAAGGCTTTGTATGATTATAAAAGCTAAAAGGCTGTGTATGATATAGGCGGTTACTTTATGGTGAATTCTCAAGGTGTAGGTCTCCTCCAGGGGTTCTTAAGCTGTGATCATTAAACAGAGTTACCCACTCATTTGGTTCCAGCCACATAACCCCTGATAATTCTCAGTTACCTGCCCTTTGCTGGGGCATTTTAATAAGCAAACTCACTTTCTTGTCCTTTAGCCTCCATGCTATTGCTCTGAAATTTCTGTTAACTTGATCTTTTGAAAATATGACCCAGATAGTCATGGAAATCAAAGCTGAGATTTAGCCAGTACACTATGGCTCACAGCTGCACTGTTCTATATGGAGTTTTTTCTAACTGTTCATGGCATTATTTTGTTGGTCAGTGATCTTGCCAAACCGGTTGTTACATATCCTATATAATAAAAGGCTAACATGCAAATCAACTGGTTAGCAGAACGACCAGTCGCTATGATGCTCTCTGACCACTAAGGGGCAGACGCTCAACACAGGAGCTGCCCCTTGTGATTAGTGTGCTCCCACAAGGGAAGCAACACTCAGCCAGAAGCCCGGTTCACAGTTGGCAAGTGTAGCTGGTGGTGGGAGTCTCTCCCACTTCTGTGGCACTCAGACATCCCCCGAGGGCTCCTGGAATGCAAGAGGGTGCAGGCCAGGCTGAGGAGCCCCCTACCCCTGAGTGTACAAATTTCATTCACTGGGCCTCTAGTTTGGAATATTACCCTTGAATGGATGCATAATGACTGCTATCTTGAATTCCCTTAATGATACCACCTCTCAATTAACATTGCCACTGACTTGGTTCAGGTCCTTGTCATATTTTGCCAAGACTATTTCAATAGACTCTGATATGGCATGAGATTAGTTGTGTTCACCATAGAATATAGGCATATTAAGTCAGGCCCCTGAAGACAAGGCTTCCCACTAGGGCTCCATTATTCTGAGAGATTTAGAACCTTCAAGAGAAAAAAAATCAAGTAAAAATTATTAAAGGATAATAGCAACAAAAAACAGAGTTGGATTCAAGCAAAATAGGCTAATGTCAGAGGAAAGAGGTGATTCTGAAGATGATGGTATATATGTACTCAGATGGTCCTCTGTCAAGCATCATAGACTTTTTTTCTGAGTCTCAGATGGTTGTAGATGAAAACCAAAATATAATTTCATGTTTGTCTTGACAGGACATTGAAAAGATAGCCCTTGACAACTTAGATTTCAGCACCTCCTGCAGCCAGGGAAAGAGGTGTCCTCAGCAGAGTCCTCAGGCCCCTTGTAGTCTTTGGGTGGCCACAGAAAAGCAGCCTTTGCCTTTGACTGTGCATTAGCAACAATGCAGCACTGGGCATTGATAACCATGGGCAACTGTATTTAAAGGTGAAAAAAATCAAATATGTAGTTTTTACTGCTGTATCCAATAACTCCTAGTTCTTGGAATATAGGAGGAACTCAATAAACATTGGTTGCATCAGTGCATGGATGTATAAAATAATGGCTGTCTATGGTCATGAAATACACTGTGATATTTTCTATATTCAAATATTTTTTATTATAGTGTATCCTATATTCTTTTATTAAAAAAACTAGAGGCCTGGTGCATAAAATTTGTGCACAGGGGTGTGTGTTTCTCAGCTCAGCCTGCACCCTCTCCAATCTGGGACTCCTTGAGGGATGTCCGACTGCCCGGTAGGATCAGGCCTAAACGGGCAGTCGGGCATTCCTCTCACAATCCAAGACTACTAGCTCCCAACTGCTCACCTGCCTGCCTCCCTGATTGCCCCTCTGCCTGCCAGCCTGATCACCTGCTAACTATTCTCCTGCCAGACTAATTGATGTCTAACTGCTCCCCTGACAGCCTGTTTGCCCTCCCCTGCAGGTCTGGACACCCCTAACTGCCCTCCCCTGCAGGCTTGATTGACCCCAACTGCCCTCCCTTGCAGGCCTGGTCCCTCCCAACTTCCCTCCTCTGCTGGTCATCTTGAGGTGGCCATCTTGTGTCCACATGGGGGCAGCCACCTTGTGTGTTGGATTGAGGTCAATTTGCATATTACTTTTTTATTAGATAGGATATGCTGTTTAGTCTTACTAACTTGATTTATGGACTACTAATGGATTTCGACCCACAGTATATAAAATACTTTTGTAATAGAAATTACAATTGTTATGTCTAATATTTATTAAGCATTTGTTGTGCTAGATACTATCCTAAGTACTTTACACATACTGGTACTAACTTATTTAGCCCTCATAACTTGACTGAGTTCCCTTAGCTAATAAGTGAAGGAGATAGGATTTATCTCCAGGTAGTCTTGCTCCAGATCCTACACATTTATTTATTTTATTTTTTTTAAAATATATATTTTATTGATTTTTTACAGAGAGGAGGAGAGAGCGATAGAGAGCTAGAAACATCGATGAGAGAGAAACATCGACCAGCTGCCTCTTGCACACCCCCTACCGGGGATGTGCCCGCAACCAATGTACATGCTCTTGACCGGAATCGAACCTGGGACCTTTCAGTCCGCAGACCAACGCTCTACCACTGAGCCAAACTGGTTTCGGCCAGATTCTACACATTTAAATAGGGAAGAAGGAAATGTGACTATCACAGAATAATCAAAGGAACTAGATCTTGTAGGAGACACCTTTGAGGACTCACAGACCTATTTACGGGGGAAAAAAAAATAGTGAGAGTGGTCTGTTAATAGTAAGGAAAATTATGCCTTTTGACTGCTAAGCAAACCAAACCATACTTTCAGGCTGTTATGGCCTAGAAAAAACAAGTGATACCTCACTCTAGCTTTGCTTCTGTCAGACTGACATGCTTTCAATGCAAATCTGATGCTTTCATCTTCTATTTTGATGAAGTTCTGCACCCTCTCCAATCTGGGACCCTTATTTTCAGAACTTTAAGTGCACCTCTAGGGTCCATTTGGTAAAATCCACTTGCCTTAGTGTGGAGTGTGTGTCCCTTTCATCCCCATCCCTGACTACCAAACTGGTAGCATTAATTCCCATCACTCCCCAACAAGCATCTATACTACAACTAGGCCTTAGCATTTGACAATCACCAAATATACCATGCCCTTCTCTGCCTCTGTACTTTTGCATATGCTTTTGTTTTTTTGCAAATACTTTTAGGTGGTGGCTGAATATGGTGCTGAACTATCTGTAATCCAGACCTGAGTTTTCTCTTCCTTAGTCAACCAACTATAGGAAACATATACATATTTTTTAATTTAACTTCACTTGTAAATAAATTAATGCAAAATATACAAAACTCAGTTTTTTAATAGTTGAGTTAGATCTTATGAAATAGCTAAACTTAGGATATAAATTAAAAAATGTATATTATTAAAAATCTTCAAGTTAAAAAAATCAGTATTATATCATTTTTTTTTCAGTAAATTAAGCATAACCAACTTTTCCTGTACCACTGGACTAGGTAGGTTCTTTGGTGGAGCATCAGATAATATAGTTAGCTTGCCAGAGAAGTACCAGAGCCCATGCTACAAGATTTACATACAATAATGTTAAACATCAGAGAAACAACAGCAGAGTAAGATGCTCAGCATATGAGAGGCATGTGGAAACAGAGACCTTAACACAGAAGAGGAAATTCACAACTTTCATCTCAGAAAAATAGAATGGTGACAGTTATTTAAATATCCAGTGTCTATTATATGCCAAACAATGAGATACGCTCTCTGTTTTTTATAGTATATTAGCCACTTAATAGTGTGGACCAGAGAAAGAAGATACCTAGAAGAGCTCCTGGTGGCTAAATGGGCTCAAATTAAAAATTAAAAATTAAATAATAAAAAAAGCCTGGCAACCATTTCTAAACAAAGCCCTCTCATGCAAGCTGCACTTCAAGGAGAATCCTGTACTGAACTGTCTGCATCCTGCACTCAATCACCTGACTGTACTTTGTTCTTGCCATGTGAGCCCATCCTTATAAAGAAGTTAGTTCCTAGAATTTTATTTCAACCAATGGAACTGAGACTTTCACTGTCCAGCCAAAGCTTTACTGTATAGCTATCCCCATATCATCTTCAACAGCCAATCAGAGCAGCTCTACTCTAACCAATCAGGACTGCATTAGAACAGACCAATCAGGGCCAAGGGGCACGGACTTCTCTATGTAAGTCAGCTTTCCTCTGGCTGTCAAATCACACTTTTCCTTTCCTCCAAAGACTGAAGATACTGTTTGCCTTACTAAAAACACCTAAAAGTCTCATCTGAGCAGAGTAGAATGGGCAGGGCAGAGTAATGGAACTGAGCAGAGCTGGCTGGCCCCAGACCACCTCATAGTCCTGCTGCTTTATAATTGAGTCGTAACACTATTGAACTATTCCAAAGCCCTGTCGTATCACAATTGAGCTGTTTGCACTGAATAAAGTTTCCTTCTTCACTGCACCCTGATTGAGGATTCCTGTCAGTGTTAAATTGATGCCAAACCATCAGTTGACAATGGTTATAGACCTGTGGTTACTATCACCATTAAACAGATTAGACGATTGAGACTTCAAGAGATCATTTAACCAGTGTTCCCAAACTAGTATAAGGCAAGATGGGGTTTCAGTTTGAGTCTGAATCACATGCTTTTAGCCACCAACGAAAGGTCTTACAGGAACATAGCAAATGAACACTTCAATTTCTCCTCATTTTGTGAGTTGACCCCTTTACCTTTGTTATCTATCTACAACTTAAGTGATGTAAACAATAAAAAGTGCTGGGTTCAAGTTTTAACTTCTTCCTTACTTCATTGTATTGACCTGGTTGTGTAATTGGCCAAGCCAATTAATCTTGCTCAGCTTCAATAACTTATCTATATAAATGAGTTAGGTGGTAAGTAATTTATATTATTGGCAAGTCTTTGATATTCACGTTTTGTAAATGGAAAAGTTGAATCCAAATGTAAAATGCTATCTGCCTTTTTGAAATGTGGCAAGATGCTAAATGAAGCTAAAAATAATAACAATTTTGCAAATTACATTAGTATTTTACCCAAGAATGATCATCATCCCCATTACAAAATATAAACTCAAAAGAAACCATTACTCCCTGAAAGCATGTGATGGAAGAGTTAAAATGATCTAACTCTATCTGCAGGAGAGAGAACACCTATACAGACCAGCTGTGTGGTGTTATTCATCCACCTAATCTTTCCAAGCTTCAGTTTCCTCTATAGGACTACTATAGGCCTCGTGCGTGAATTTATGCACAGGTAGGTTTCCTCATGTGGCCGGCGATCCAGGCAGATCAGGGGGCCCTGCTGGCCAGGGGGAGGGACTGTGGGAAGTTGGCCATGGGAGTGCACTGACCACCAGAGGACAGCTCCTGCATTGAGCATCTGCCCTCTAGTGGTCAGTGTGCATGATAGCAACTGGTTGACCGGTTGTTTGGTTGCATAGGCTTTTATATATTAGTATAGATAGGATTGTGCTGCATAATCTTGTGCCCTTACAAGTCTAACATTCTATCACTCGAGACCTTCAGGATCCCTTGTCTGTGACCCCTGCCTTCTACTTCACTCTGACCAGACTGGAGAATCTTACAAAATCTTTCACTCCATTGATCTGGATGCATTTTAACCACATAGATTCTAAACATAATGCACCGTTTGTTTGGCTTGTCTGTATTGAACTGACCTCTCAGCTTTGTAAAATATATCTTTCATTGACTTCAATACCCACCACTTCATCCCTGAAAATTAATCGAGGGTGTTTGTGTTTGAATTTCCCTGGTGTTATTGGTGTACGGAAAATCTGGTTATGTAAATCTCATTTTTATGTGTAACATTGTAATTTTTAAGAGATCATCATAGCAATCTCCTATTTCTGTTAACTCTCTCTGAAAACCCAAATGGGTTTATTTCTTAAATTGCTAATAACCTTAGCCAGTCCAACAGATTACCAAGTATATGGACTACAGTTGAACATGAACTCATTTTATTTGATGAAGGCAAGAAAAATACAAAGATTTCCATTTTGAGAGCAAAACTGCCAGGGTGAATTACTTGGAATGCAGTTCAACATGATGAAATGTCATAAATTATGCTGAAAATTTATTTGTGTACATATTCAGCTCTGTGTGCTTTTATTGATAAAGCAGCAATTCTCCACCTCCCCCCTTTACTTTCCCTCTGGAGACTAACAATGACATTACCCTAGAAAAGAATTTGACTGCTATTAGCTGACTACAGCACACAGACAAAAAACTCTTAATGTCTTATGTTAATTTTAGCAGAAAAAAAAATAGCTGCCCCCCTACGGTAGCCGGCCTGCCTGTTATCCTCAGCATAATGCCACCTGCCTCATGCCCTTTTGGTCTCCCCTGAAAGAGGAGCTCAAGAGAGCAAGTCATTCTGCTCAAGTTGAAAGCAGGAAGCAAGGTGAAAGAAAAGTGTTCTCAGGGACAATGTAACAAATATCCTGCTTCTTAAAGATGCTTTTTTAAACATGAGTCTGGCAGGGCTCAGGAATGGGAACAGAAGGTAACACAGAGTTCTAACCAGGCTGCACTTGAGACTCTGGATGTAGGCTGGGCCAGTCCGTCCCCCACACCTTCTCCCCACCTGGGCATGCGTTTTGGCATCAGTCTTCTGCTTAGGTTCTGCTATTTGATTTTCAAGAACGTGCTAGAACATTCACAATTAAAACACACACACACACACACACACACACACACACACACACACACCACTCACACACCAAGGTTTTTAAGTTCCATATGTTTGAGTAGAGCCTTCAGGAGTGACCAGCTGCATTCCAAAGAGAAGTATTTGAAAGCGTGGGCAAAACCTCCGCCGAGTCGCAGAGGAAAGGGCCTCGTTCCCTTCGCATTAGTCACTCTGTAAAAGATTAATCCTAATGAGCTACTTTTTACAGGCAGGCACACCCAGGCTTTGCATTACATACCGGTGATTTCTCAATATTTAGGCCAAAATGTGTACACTCAGATGCTGATAGATATCGTCTTTCCAGAAACCATTAACTGTGGTATTAACTGTAATAACTTAGCGAGGTTAAGGAATGAGGCCAAGCGGGGGTTTTTCAGAGTTGCTGGGGAAGCAGTTGTTTGAAGCAGAGTAAAGAAACACACTGATGGAACTCACTCCTAAAAACAGAGCATGGGGAAAACCCAGTCTGCTGCCTCTTTGTTTCCTCCCTTTCACACTGATCCCCACATCTGTGCCCCGGCTAGGTCTGTTTTCAGCAGGTAGTGCTGCTTACTTAATTGATCTCATCAGTTAATGGCAGCCACTGTGATGGAATTTGAAGTCTTATACTCAAGACACCAGCATGGAGACAGGACTTCCTGATACGCTTGCCAGACCCTGGGAGGACAACCACACATGGAATGGCTACTCTGACCCGAACCATGGCAGCAGTTTTTCCCTTAGCACCAGGACATGGCTTCTCCCGCTGGGAGCTGGTGGAGAGGCCTGTGGCTGGGACTCCATTTCTAGAAGTTAAGAGTTACACCCAGCCATCCTCACTCCAATGATAGTCTGAAATTAAATGCCATTTATATTCCATGGCTGCTTTGTCTTATGAAAAGCGTATTTAAAATCTTATTTTTCTCACCTATCTCTTGGGATTTTCATGACTACTGAGACCAAGAAGACAAAAAGGTAAAGAAACTAGAAGAGATTAAAAAAAAAAAAATCGAGATAAAAAGAAGGGAAGCAGAGGGAAGCGTAAATCCAGTCAGCGATAGGGATTCAATTTAACGCATTTAAAAACTCAGTTTTTTTTTTTTTTTATTATTTTTAAAAATATGTTTTTATTGATTTCAGAACAGAAGGGAGAGGGAGATAGATAGAAACATCAATGATGAAAGAGTCATTGATGGGCTGCTTCCTACATGCCTCCCCTCCTGGGGATCTAGCCCCAAACCCGGACATGTGCTCTGACTGGAAATTCAACTGTGACCTCCTGGTTCATGGTTCAATGCTCAACCACTGAGCCACACGGGCCAGGCTCAGTTTTTATTTTTAAGAAATTTATTTATTTATTTATCTTTATTATTGAATGTATCATAGAAGTCCTCCACTTTCCCCCATTTAACCTCTACTTCCCTCCCATGTTCCCCTCCCCAGGCTTTCACTATTGTCTGTGTCCATGGGTTATGCATAAATGCATATAAGTTCTTTGGTTAATCTCTTTCCTCCCTGCCCCCCTTCCCTCTGAGCATCTTTTACTTTACTCCCATTCTTGACTAATAGTTAACTTAATCATGTATGCAATAGTCTGGTTCCATATTTAAAGTTTGACTACCGACCACTTTCAAGGCTTATCACTTTCCTCTCTCCTTCTGCCACAGATCTGAGAGGAAGCTGATACGAAGGCCTGGGTGCCCCCCCTGTTAGAGATTGCAGGAAGTTTACCTCATACAAACCCTGATCCAGGTGAGAGAATTCTCATCCCATCTCCAATTCTGGATCCACCATAAACCCCAGACATTTGCCTCTCCCTGCTGGGAAACCTGTCCTGCTCTCCCCAGAAAGCTTCATTATGTGAGTAACAAAGCTATCTGTGTCCTCTTGGTATGTGTGGCATTATTAGTTCCAGCATTATTTGGTTCAAATTTAAATCAAATTTGGGAAAAGGGAAAATACATTCCATCTTTGAGGAGGGACCAGAATAATTGGTGAAGTCAGAAAAGTATCTAGGCACTGGCTACACCACCAGGGGTATTGAGTCTCTTGCTTTGGCTTGATAAGTGGCACTGCTGCCTGCTGACTAGCATGTCCTGTAAGTTGTATTGCTGCCTCCTGGAAAGGTTGTGCTCTGAACTCTACTTCTTTGTACTGAGTTTGCTGAGTCCACTGAACCTAAGTTGAAAGCTTTGGTAATTGGCATTTAAGGACAGGCACATGGGTTGTGTACTTAGCACAAACCTACAAGTATCTGTATGTCTCAGATTGAATTGCTTGTCTTGATTGCAGTATAAGCCATGATGGATGCTCAGACAATGGTAACCACTCTTACTTTGGGGCTGTTGGGTTTTTGTGTCTCAACCAAGCACTGGTTTCCATTCCATAGAGTTATCAGGGTAAAGACAGAAAAATATCCTATGAAATATACAGGCCCATGGGGTGATCATTCACATGGGGCAAGGACACTTACATGAAGCCTGCTGAGGTCTGTACTCCTAAGGATAGATTTCTCACTAAGAATCTAAACATGTTGCTGCGGTTTTTAACTATGCTTCTGTCACACAAAAAAAAGAAAAAGAAAAAGAAAAAGATCTTTATACTCAGGATTGTAGAGATAACATCCTTGGCACCCCTGTGGCAGAACCCTAACACTGAGGATACTAGTATGAACTCTCTGGAGGAAGAAACTTATAAATGTGAACAAGGTGGAGAGGATCTCCCCAAATTATATCCAATAACCACAAAAACAAAACAAAACAAAACAAAACGACATTGAAGTAAAACAACAACACTGAGTATAGGGTCAGGAAACAACAAAACTGACACAAATGTTATTTTTGACCCAACTGGAAATCTAAATTTACTGGGGAAAAAAATTGTACAACAAAAAGACAAAAGGTTGATTGGTTTTTGTGCCTATATAATATAGGTTATAAATTAACTTTAATGTGTACTGAGTTATATCAATGGGTAAATCTTCATAGCTTTAATAAATACTGGGGCTCAAATTAGAGCTATACTTGAAGATTCCACTAAATTTAACTGAGATATCACCCTTACTCTTAGGTGAATTACTGAATATATAATAGAACACATTATAGGTATGACACATCTTAACCATTGGAACTATTGCCTTGCTTAAATCTTCCACTCCCGAATTTGTAAAATACTCTATAAGAGGCACAAATACTATGACCTAATAATATGTAAATTAAAATTATTTAACTCACCCTCACCTCCCTGCTCCAAGTTAAAATAGAGAAAACATCCAATATAAATTAAAATAGGGTTTTAAAAAGATTGAAACCTGTTATGCAAGACCAATTTATAGAAAGGGTGGTTATCTTCACTATTTTTCTATTTAAAAATCCAATTTGATCTGTTTTCAACTCAGAAAGGATGATCAGCATCTCATGATCAATTACAACAACTATAATGCTGTGATCCTCATATTCAGTATTTTTTAAGATAGTACCTCCATACAATCAGCAATTGGTAAGCAATATTAAGTCATGGATTCAGCTAAACTTGTTCTGTGCCTGTTTCAACAGCCTCTCAGTCAGAGTTAGACTTCACCTTTGAAGGGACACAATGTATTTTTACCTGGCTATTGATGTTTCCTCCTTTGGTGGTGGCAGAAAATTCAAATTGTACAATCTCTAGATCATGCACAGACACCTTCATCTCAGCCCCTAAACACTTAACCATCATAAGTCTTATCATACTCCCTCAAGACACTTTTAGAACTGCCTAGGAGCCTTCTCTCTCCATAAGGTCTCATTCTGTGATTAATAGAGCTTCCTATAGCTGCTTGCTGTTGTGTGGCATGACCAGTCATCATATCTGAGCAAAAGAGTCTATTTGGTTAAAGAGTCTATTCATCTCTGCAGGGAAGTTACAACAGCATACCGTCTTATTTGATGGCTATTTGGTTTCCACATACCGAGATTATTATTAATCCACTTGCTTTTGATTTCTAGTGTTGCTATTGATAATTTGTTGTCAGTATAATTTTATTTTTTCAAAGGTGTTTTTTTTCTTTTCTTTTACTGTTTTAAGAAGATTTAAAAAAATATGGTGTTCTCTAGTTTCATTATGAGGTACCTAGGTGTGGATTCAATTGTATGTATGTTTGAGATTACTTGTGCTTGATAATTGAATCTGATGATGTTCATATCAATTTTTGAACAATTTTTCAATTATTTCAATATTGTCTTTTCTCCATTCTTTCTGTTCTCTTCTTCTGTACTCCTTTAGAATATATATTTGACTTTTTAATTTCATCAGCTATGTCTCCTAAACTCTTTTCCATATTACCCTTCACTTTATCTCTCTATGCTACATAAAAGAGATCTATCATCCTATTTCTTAATTCTCTCTTTAGCTATATCGAATCTTCTGTTTAAATAGTTTATTAGTTTGTTTCAATAGCCATATTTAAAATTTTCATGTCCTATTTCCTTCTTTTTGATAACTCACCAGTCTTTTTTGATACTTTCTTAGTCTTATATCTTATTTTTACTAACTTTTAAAGTCAATCATTTTAAACATAACTGTATCCTAAGTGTGATTACTTTTGTTTACAGTTAATTGTATTATAGTATGTTTTGTAAATTCTGAATTGTGAACTTGGAGGTTTACCTGTTGAGAGTCTAACTTTCCATAAATGTTTTGTGTTTGCTGTGCACTGCTACCGAAGTTGGGCATGTAAAGTAAATTTTCCAATTTGCTCATACTGATAATATAAATTTAAAAGCATACCTGCCTAAAAGAAAGCATGAGGTTATATATTCTCAAGGGTATAATTCCCCCTCTTAGAGCTTATGTTTATATAAAAAAGCATCCTTGTCATTTTCCCATAAAAGTGGGCAGTGTTTTTAAATTTGTGCTGTCTGGTTCCAGATTTACAAATGGAGTCCCAGTTATAACTCTCTTTCTTAACAGGCATTTTAGGTCTTGCCTCTTATTTTGTGTTGGCTGAGACTGGCAAACCCTTTTTACTACCTCTGAAGAGTATCAGCTCTAGCTCACTGAACTGTTTACCAATTTTCTATTTTTGAACTAGGGGTTTTCCCTGACTTTCTCATGAGCTGGTCTATACATTTAAAATGATGTGTATTATATATATAGATCCATATAATTTCTAGGTGTTTCAGTGTTGGGAGAATTTTCAAGCTGTGTTGTCTGTCATTGCTTAGAAGTGGAAGTCCTCATAAAATCATTTCCTCTCTTTGTTCTCTAGTATGTACCTAGTGTACTTGAAACAGAAGAACACTAGAATGTGGAATGTATCAAATTAGATAGGTGTCTGAAAGCATTTGGAGTAAATAAAGGAGCAATATTTCTACACGTTAGCCTAGACCTTCTGTGCTACAGATTCTCTGATGTAAGATGGAGAGTAGCTGTGTTGCATTGGTATATATACATACTTATTCATAAGTGAATATTTATTTGTGTACATAAATGGATACATATATAGACATAGATGTTTCACTTTGGAAATCACTGCTTGTCAGCTTGTGATTCTCTCCTACCCGCTGTGTCTCTTAATTACTTCTCCTGAGGGGTGACATTCATTAGAGTTCCCAAAGCAGTCTGGATTCAGAGTAGGCAATATTTCTTTCCCTCACAGCCCAGTGCCCTGGGATCTCATCACTCCAGCACTAACCACTGCTCCCATATGATTCATGTGCTACTAACTAGACCAAGTGCCCAGTGCCCCTGTCATGACCATTGAGCTCCTCAAGTGTCCAAGTTCCTCCACTGAGTTTTTTTTTATTAGTTCCTGCCCACTGTCTTGAAAATTTCTATTCTGATAAGACCTAACCTTAAATCTGATTCCATTCCACTTTATTCTGGTCAATGTCTCACCAAGACAGAGCACCTGCCTCAATTGCTGATATGATGATGGAGGTACTACAACCATCAGCAAACCTCCTGATGAACTCTCCCAAGTATCATTCACCTTGGATTCTCTATCTACATGAGTTGCCTGGATTGCCTGAGGAGGAAACATGGCATGTCATATTTTTAAGTTGTTTGTTTTAGCCATGTTCTTTAGAAACCAGGCCTTGCATATCTCCTCTTTGTTCACGACAGGAATGAATGATGCTTACAAGAAGCTTCCAGATAAATCATTATCAACTATTTGTATAAGGCAAATAAAAATTTAATCCCTATGAGTGATAATATGTATATTTTTATATATTCTTTTCATTTTATATACAAACCACATAAATAGAAGCTGAGATGCCAAAATAGTTATTCAGGCTAGTAATTTTGATATTTCCTTATAATTTAAAAATATGTTTCTATTGATTTGAGAGAGAGAGAAAGGGAGAGGGATAGAAAGATAGAATCATCGATGAGAGAGAAACAGCATTGATTGGCTGCCTCCTGCATATCCTACACTGGGGATTGGGCATGTGCCCTGACTAGGAATTGAACCAGTGACCTCCTGGTTCATGGGTCAACACTCAATCATTGAGGCACACTGGCTGGGCTGATAAAGATTGCTTTAGCCATCAATTAAAATTTTTATTTTTTACAATAATATAATAGATAATGCTTTCCATGATTGCTCTTATTATGGGCATTTAATTCATATTCTTTCACCAATAAACTTAAAGTGACAAATATTACAATAAAAACTGACCACTTGAAATGTACAACCTCAAAACATAGATATTCTCAGTGTTGTAGTAGTAGGACAAAACCCTATTTCAGTCCTCCATAAGTGTGGTACAAGGTGAAAAAAAAATCCTCATAAAATTAGTGGGTGAGGGAATAGGACCAATTACAATAAGGATACAGTGCCAGAGTGTTTTTAGAAAGAATGAGGGATGAGTTGTGAGAGAGCAAAGGGATGAGAACAAATTGGAAGAAAATGAAGAAGGAGCTAGTCCAAGAAAGGAAAGACATAGAATGCAAAAAAAGCCTGAAAAGAATGGGAAACATTTTCAATTACCAAGACAAAGAAACTGGGCAAACACTTTGAAAATGGTAGAAAAGAACAAAGCTCTGCTGTAGAGAATGAGGGCCCTTATTGATTTGTTGTTGTTGAGGTAGGGAGGCTGGTGCTTGGAGGTAGGTTTTGGTGGAGTCTTTTGGCAGACATTTATTCAACTGAATCTTGTAAAATTTATTTCTGGAATTTAAAATTGGAAACTTGGATGTAACAGAATATTTAAGTAAAAAAAAAAATATGTAAAATATACCAATAGCAAAAATATGAAGTCAAGTCTTCTATAACTTTTAAAACATTAAATCTTATTTTTCCTCAGGAAATGATTATAATTCCATCCATAACCATAAGAGAGATAATTTGAAATTAAAAAAAACCTTCACATGCTCAAATTATTCTTAATATTCTAGAGATAGAATGTGTTATATGAGAGTCAGAGTAAAAATAAAGTATATAAAAGAGAGAAAGCCAGCTGAGTCCCCCCCCCTTATTTTTTTTTTTTTTTGGTCTAAATATCTACAAAAAAGTCCACTTAAAAGAAACACGTATCTTAGCATATTTTTCATATTCAAACATATTAATCATTTCAATGCATTTTAAAATCACCACATCTATACTTCATAAATGTAATTCAGAAATACTTTGTTAATTTTCACTTCCCTAATCTGCAAACCCCAAGTTCTCACAAAGAACCATGCAGTCTCACTTCACATCTCAGCAAAGATTTAATAGCTGAGAGCTCTATCATGTTCTCATCTTACTAAGACTTCATTATTTTTATATGCCACACTAATATACTATTAAGTATTATCATAAATAGTTAAAATGCAACTACACTTGACAAAATGAAAAGACAAAATGTATTCTGTGTTGCAGTCAACTTGTGTATGTTGGCAGGAGTGAGCTAAGCACATATTTAAAAAATATAAAATCAATTACTAATAACCTCTGTTGGGCTGCAGTGGGCCTACCTCTCATTAGTGTGAGTTAGTGAGGTCTTTTTTCTGGCTCTTATCTTCCAATTAAATCATATAGTCATTATATTATTATCACTGTTAAGTTGAAAATTTGATTACCAGTAAAGCTTTATCTTTGTGCCAACCTTTTCCACATAGCCATGTTTTTCATTCCTGGTTGACTTGATACATCCAGCATTTTTTCACTATCTCCCTTGCCCACACATTCCAAGGTAAGAATTTAGTGTCCTACTAATTGATCAATATATATTTATTTGCAAGCACATGCCATGTAGTTGGCACCTTATAAACACTGTTCGGAATCTATAAGTGTAAGTAATGGTCTTTGCCTTTAAAGAGCTTACAATAGAACATGGGAAGCAAGATTAACATAAAAGAAAAAAAAAGAGGGACCATTGTCAGAACACATATCATTATGTTTTAAATTGTGTGACCTTCATTCTTGAAGCTACATGTTTGATGACATTGAATCCAGAACAACTTCCCATGTTCTATGAGCCTGGATTAAGTGTCAATCATGTGTTCTCTTAGCATCTGGTATTTACTCTGCCAAAAGTTAATAATTTACTCAACAGTAATGGAATCCATGTCATGCAATGTAATAGCTCTCATCACACCACGTGTGTCTTGAGGACAGGGGCTGAATCTTTTTCAAAGCACCATTTCCCCTCCGGTGAAGTGCCAGGCACAGAAAGGGTGGGGAGCACAGGGTTGGAGAGGCAGGTGGAGCTGACCCAGACCAGAGAGCCTCCTACTCCCAGTTAGAGAGTTTGGTCTTCAGCCTCTGAGCAATGAGAAGCCAGCAGAGGCTTTGAAGCAGGCAAAATGGCACCAGCAGTTTCAAGTTTTGGAGTCTCCCAACCACACTCTATTGAAGAATAGAGTAGAAAATGAATGTGGGGAGCTCAGATAATTTGACATAAACATTTAGTTAAGTAAGGAGGGGCAGCCAAAAGGAACATGTGTTTGTGGTGTGATTTGCCCCAATTTGGGTAATAGCCAGGTTTTCTTGGCCAGTGACATGGAAGTGTGGTTATTGCTCTGTTGTTATGGGTCAGCTCATTATTCCTGAAGGTAAACAATTTAAACTATATTGCTATCACTTTTGATAGTCTTTGATAGTGCTGAGTATGTACTGTGTTAAAAGTTGGTTACAGATACTAAAGTGAATTAAAGGTAATATATAAATAAATTCAAAAAGTTTTACTTAGTCTCCTAGCAGGTGACTCTCCTGAGATTTCAAATGAAACATTAGCTTTTTAAATCTATCATTAGTTGCTAATCTTGCTAGATGTGCAGTCCATATTGCTGCATTTTAAATAATGATTTGCCATCTCCTTTACTGAGGAATATAAAATTGTCCAACCACTGTTCAAGGGGGAAAAAATTAGTTTGAGCCTTTAGACTTCCTATGGTAAACTGGGATAACTTTGAGCTTCTAGGAGATACAGTACTGGGCTGGAAGTGGAGTAAGGGAATAGCATGAAATTTTTGTAAATTGCATCTAATTTCACCTGATCTTAGCAGGTACAATGGTTTTCTCCTCATGTTACTTTCCCTGCTTTCAACCTTCCTATAGCTCTCCATTGCTTTTTGGATCACTTCCAAAGCTTTAATAGGGCTGCCAAACGCTGCATGGACTGGCTGCCTCCTATCAACCAATCTAACTTTATTTCACACCTTTCTCCCCAGGTGTTCAGGTACACAGGTCTTTAAGTTCTATGAATGTGCCCTTCTTCCTCTGACAAGAATGTTTGCCCTCTTTCTAACCTTTTCCTGGAGTGCCCCTACCCTATTCCCAACCCCATCCTTAACTTCGGCTTGTGTCATCGACTTGCACATTTTCTCTACCTTAGTTCAATAATTACTTTTTCAAGCAAGTCTTCCCTGAGACTTTGGCCCTACTATCTCCACCCCAGATTAGGTAAAACTGGCTCACTTTATGCCCTTATCACACTTTATAATTATCCTTCATAGCTTTCACTTGTATTTTTAATTGATTTATTTATATCATCATTTAATGGCTCTCTTCCTTTGATCCAACTGTGAATTCTGCCCTGTCCAGTGTGGCTCAGTTGGTTGGGTGTCCTCTTGTGAACCAAAAAGTTGCTGGTTTGATTCTTGGTCAGGGCACATGCCCGAGTTTCAGACTCAATCCCTGGTAGGGGGCATGCAGGAGGCAGTTGATAGGTATTTCACTCTCACATTGATGCTTTGTTTTTTTCTCTCTCTCTCCCTCACCTTTCCTCTCACTCTAAAAATCAATTAAAAACAAACAAACTGTGAGCTCTGTGGGGAAAGCAAGCATGCCTATTGTGCAACATTATACTCCTACAGAATAGCACCAAAGTCAACACCTAGTAGATGCTCAATAAACATTTTTGAAAAAATAAATGAACAAGTGAATGGGTATTTAGCTCTAATAATAACAATATGTTCCTTAATTTTTTTTCCTCCTGTGGTCTCATAACCATTTGCTTGAGCTCAAGTTTTTCTTTGTTTTCCACTTTGGACCACCTACTCCCAGAGTGTCATTGTAGACCCTCCCATTGCTCCAAATAGATGAGCTAGTGCTTAATTCCGGGAAGTTCTATATAAGCCCACAGAGAAAACATTTCTACTTTTTGCACTCTTTTGCAGCTGAGAGGAGACAATAAAATGAAAATGCTAAAAGGCAAGAGGACTTAAAGAGATCTCATATGAACCAGACCTCTGGCTTATTCTTTGCCATTTAAAGGGAATACTCTGGACATTATGGGCCTATATTTTATTTTTCTGGATAAAAAGGTGAGGTTTAAAGGGAGTTGGCTTTAAGTAAAAAATAGCAACTGCACTAAAAACCATGGATAATAAGACCCTCATAAATCCACTCAGAAGTTCATCTTCCAAGCTTTTCCAGTGGGATTTCTAGAAACATAAATAGCATGGATGCTCCTCAAAACTTTGGAGAAGCATGATTTATTTATCTCCTTCCCTGTAGTGCATATGTGGGACTCCTATCATCCTCATAAAGAGGGATCACCAAAGGGGAATATAACCTTTGCCTACTTTTGTCATCTTTTAGATTCATTCTTACTGTTGCTGGCATGAGGGCAACAGGAAGATTGGGGGCAGTCAGTCACTGGGAAATGGGGAAAGGCAAAGTGTCATTTTGAAGTAGGGGCAATTTCAGTCTTGACTCGCCCCACAGTTGGGTCTGTGGGCCAGAGATCCTATAATTCCTCTGGCTTCTGGATGTCACAGGCACAGCCCTGGAAGCTGTGGCCACATGTCCCTGCAAGAGTAGAGAGGGACCGACTCCAGCAGCATCAGCTGTAGGAATGCAAACACGATCTCAGGGGTGGAAACAGCAAAGCCAGCCAGGGGTCTATGGAGGGAACTATTTTAGTTCTCTTTAAAATTGCAATAAAAATGGCAGAAAGTAGTGTTGAAGCCTCCTTTGAACAATTTTATTGTCTGCTCCCTTTGCCACAGGAGGTTAAAGTTGATAAACTGCTAAATAATCAACTTTTGTATATTTTATTTGAAAACTTTAAAAATTTAAAAACTCACTTTATGGCCCTGATAATGCATGACAGCGACTCAGTGCTGGGCTCTGTGCAGTCCTCTGGTGGGTGGGTTTGAGATGCTTGGTTTAATAGCATGCTAAGGGACTGTCACTGGCCTGGATTCTACCCTCAACCCATGACTCACTGATTGGAGAGAGTTACTACTCCTGGGAAGCAATAGTTTCACATATTTCCAGGGAAGAGGCTGGACCCAAGATAGAAGTGGAATCTCATCTTTCAGTGTTGATTGGGAGAATAAATCATTTTACTGGGAAAGAACCACACAGACGGAAGTGGATCCCAGATGGAGTGGGAAGAACCTCAAAACATAATTATTTAGCAGTTTGTAATATTCGTGTATTTTTTTGAAGATAGGAATTGAGTCTTATTCATCTGTCTATTCCCAATCTTTTGTGCAGGGCTTGTAGGTGCTCAATAGATACTTGTGTGGTGAATAAGTAAATAAATGAAAAGAACCATGAGTAAGCCTCAAATGGAATTGCCCTCTATATTAGTTTCATGAGATTCTGGTAATGATGTGCCACAAAAATGTGTCACTTAAGCCAGAGAAATGTATTGTCTCACAGTCCAGGAGGCTACCAGTCTATCAAGGTGTCAGAAAGTTCATGCTGCCTCTGTAGGTGATAGGCAAAACTCTCTTCCAGGACTCTCTCCTAGCTTTGGGTAAGTTATTGGTTTGTCACAGTGTAACGCCAGTGTTTACATAGTGTTCTCACTGTGTGCATGTCCCTCTTTACAAGGACACCAGCCATATTAAATTAGGGACCCACCCTGGGCCAGTGTGACTTCATCTTATTTTAACTAATTGCATCTGCAATGACTCTGTTTCCAAATAAGGTAACATTCAGAGGAACTGGAGTTTGGTATTTCAACCTATGAATTTTGGGGGTGGGATACAATTCAACTCACAACACCTATGTTGTACGATGAATACACTTAGAAGTTGGATTTTATAATAAAAATAGGTGCATGTCCACAGAATATGTTCTGGACTCAGCTCTGCCATTAACCATTGTGGAAACATAAACAAAGATTTCATTTGAGTTAATAAAGAGACTTGGATAAATGCTCTTTAGGTGCCTTTTAGTTCAAACCTTCTATGATTTCCTTAGCTTTCTATTTTTATAGTGCCTTTCCTGAGCACTCCTTGCTTACTGCTGCACATTTATATTAGACTTTTAGAATTCTACAGCAATTGAGTCCAGCGATGTTTCTTTAAAGAATTCAAGAGCTTGGTCCTCCTGCTTCAAAGAGGCCAATGTCCTGAATTCATAAAGTCAGAAACCATGTTAGTTTCTTTTACTGCTGAATTTCAATAGCTAATATAATGCCTGGCTCTCAGTACTCAATAATAGTAAACACTCAATAAATATGTGTTGGATAAATATTGAATGAATGAGTGTACTTATTCCAATATTATTTCCATAAATTTGTCAGCTGTGTTCAACTTCATATATGTTTAAATCTTTGTTCCTCACTGTTCCCTTTTACCTGTAAATACCAACTCCAGTATGAGTTAGAGCTCAAAAGTCTCATGTTTAATGTCCACAAATCAATGATTATCTATAGATAAAATTATTTCAGGATGTCTAAGGGATTGTATGGAATTTTGGGGACGTAGCAAAGAAATCAAGGTATAGAAAACAGTCATTTGTATGAAAAATGTCAGTAAATGACATTTGTAAATATTCTTTAGTGCATGCTGGTGGAGAAAATTAGCACCTCTTCATGGACTTTTCATAATAAATCTGACAAATTTTTATATATATTTTAACTTATTTTACATAATGGGGGACCCCTCCCTATACATTAAATAAATGCATAGCAGAGAGCAGAGAATATAGGAAGCACAAACTTCTGTGTTATCTCAATGTTAGGGTACAATGGATCATGTATGGTACTTATTGGGAGATAGATGTAAAGGGTAAAGAATAGTTTACTCTCTGGATAGTAAAAACTATAATTTTTTTGTTATTATTTAGGAACCCAAACAGAGTTTATCTTTTATATTTTTTTCCAGAGTTTTAACTTCCTTTGTTTTCAAGGCTTGAAGTTTAAACTTGTCCTGGCAAAATGGAGTAAGAGATGTTATTTCTGAAGCTGCCGTGTCACATCTGGCTAAACCACGAGGTCTCTGTACTGCCCCACCATTCCCAATGTCAACACTGGGGATTTTCAGACGAGAGCATAATCAGCTAAGAGCCATGATAAACAAAATTTATAAAGTAACCTAATTATAAAAACATTTTAATGATTTGAGGGATACTTTTAAGGTAGAAGAATTGAATCCAAGGAATATTTCATTCCTCCTTCTATTTTTACCTAACCCAAGTAACCCCTTGCTAGTCATACTGCAACAAGCCATTAGCCTGGAAGGGAGGAACTGTTTGAAAAATCTCACAGGGCACAGAGGTGCCTTCATCTTACTGAACAGTAAGTGGAACGGGACTCTTCCAATGACAACGTTAGAAAATTATATCTAGTTTAATTTTTCTCCTACATCCTGGTTTCATTTATGAGACTGTTCAGTTCTCCGGGGCTGCAGTGGAAATCAGGAAAGCCTTTCTGCCAAAGAAGAAAAGGTTTCCCTTTGACAGAAATACTGTTCAGAGTGATTGATTTAAAAGTGCTGAACTCATATTCAGTGTCTGAAATCCAGGAACCGCCAGCTGGGCTGGGATTCAAAATTACAAGGATAGAGTGAGTTTCCGAGTTGTGATGCATTAAGCAGTGGGGGCAATTGCTTTTCTCACCTATCTCACAAGGGATGAAGGAAGGGAAACATTTAAGAATTAAGAATAGAAATCTTAAGGACTGTTGAGTTACCGCATCTTGCTCTGCTAGAGGCAGAATCAGAGTTTGCATTTGGTAGGGAACTTCGGTGAGGAATTTAATAAATCTTTCGGTAACTATGAATTGTTTGAAAGGGGAGCTGGAGAGGACAAAATAAATAATGGAGGAACAAAGCCATGTAGACCAGTCATTTTACAAAGGCTGGACTTACTAAATACGTAGGTGTCTGAGAGCATAATAGACCTATTTAAAACAAGCAAAGCATTTCCAGGGTGTCAACTAAAAGGAGTTGGTCTACTGGAAAAAATATCTTTGGACTATTCTGCAAGAAACAATAAGCATGAACAATGGTGCTAAGAGATTAAGACATATAATGTTAACTTACTCTTTTAATTTGTGTACTGTGGTTTTCAACAGATGGATTTATCAGTGGTTTGTTGTTTCTTTTCCCTAACGCATGCCGAACTATTTCCTTGCATGTCATTTTAAATAAAAATATTTTAAAGGGGACACAATGTTAAGGAAGATGTATAAATAAGACAAGTGCTAATTACAGTGTCTAAAAAGAATGTCTTTATCCTGTAAATTGCAGCATAACCGCTTACACAGGGAATAAGAGAGCTCCGTTCTGGAGTTGCACTTTCCATCCAGTCATGTAGCATAAATCTGGGCAATAAATGATCAGAAGGTACTGTGCTGTGCAACTTGTACAATTTTCATGAAAGAAATTAATGAACAAATAAATATTCTCTGATGGACCAGCTGGCAAAAATATATCTCACTAACATGCCTTCTTTCTTAGTAGGGGAGAATGGCCCAGAAGTAACATCTCTTTAAATAGTATGCTTAGTTTCAAAGAGACTAATACTTAGAGAGTAATCTTAGTGTCTGACCTGAGAACCTTGACCTAGGCCACATCCCTGCGGCTGTCAGTGGGAACCTGCTTGTGGAGAGGATACAGGATTGAGCTCTTCTCTCACCTCTGGTCACAAAGCCATCCATGACCCACTTGCAATTTTCAGAGGCCTAAATATTGATCTGTTATCCATGGTCAGAAGTTTGTGGGTCTTCATTCTGAATAGAAGTAACTCTACAAGCTCAACTATCTGTAAAGAAAGATGACCTTTGAAAAGAAGCTCTCAAAGAATGATACTGTCAGTTGCTATCCTCTGAGATTTGGCTAGATAGCATCAGTGTTCTGAGTTGTTTTGTTGAGCCGACTTAACCACCAACAGCACCAGAAACATCACTCTTGTGATCTCATTTTTCGCAGGCTTATATGATGACTCTACAGGCCATGATATCAAGTCTACATCCTGTAGAGTGGCCTTTAAAATCTTGATTAATAAACCTATGTTTCTTATTCATGTTCATGTCCCACTTCCAAATGGAATATTTATATGCTATCTCTCCTGTCCTAATTCTTATTTTCCTGTCAAAAGTTTTTGAATATTACTTCTTTGGTCTTACCTTCCTCCTCCTCTCCAAATATATGTTCCCAGCCCATTCTACAAGACACAGATTAAGCCCTCATTTCTCAGCAAAGCTCTTCTACTTGCTCTATCCCATGATGAGTTCTTCAGTCTTTAAATTTTTGGATTTAAACTTAATAGTACACCAAATAAATTTTCTTGTAATTGTTTCACTTTTGCTTATATTCCTGTCAAAAATAAGTCTAAGACTTTTGAGATCCAGTGTAGTTTTATACAAGGCCATTGAATTTTATGTAAATATTTAAAATGGGAAAATTGAAACAGCACAACTTAAAATATTAATAACTTCACTTTATGCACAAAATTTGAAATAATCATTTAAATTAATTTATAATTTAAGAATTATCCCAAATCTTATCATTTTAAAATTTTATGTGTTAGCCTTATAGCAGCACAACTTTAGCTGCTAAACACAAATATTCTCCTTCTTTTGTCAGTTTTGAGAGATGCTTTTATTTATCCAAAACAAAAAACCCCACAATTTTGTAATTTGTTTTGGTAACTATTTAGTGGTTATTTTAATTTCACTATAATTTTGAAATTATAGTCTATTAAAAGTGAATACAACCGTTTGTCAGTGTTAATGTTAATAACTAGTACTAAAGAAATGTGCCAAATAAATAACATTGAATTGGAAGGTAGATTTGATAAGAAGATACTAAGACAAATAACTACCTTGATATGCAATGAATCATTTAGCTCAAAATCTTCTGTGAAAATTTAGAAAGAATATGGCAAACAACAACAAAAAAGCAACATTAAAACAAATACATTTAAGAATTCTCAAAAACTGAAAAAAATCAGTGAAAGGTGATTGAAAAACAAAAACAACCTCACTTGCTGGTATGGCTGTAAGATCAATAACCTTAGTCTGCTCCAAAGCTTTAATAGCTATAAATCTGTGAATGAATTCTGTCATGATATCCCCCTGCTTTATGTTTATTACATTAATTATGTAAATTCTGAGTCCTGAAGACTCATGCACATACTTTTGTTTTGGTGTTCCCTATAGCATAAAGTTGCCAGATAAAATACAGGATGCCCAATTAAATTTGAATTTCAGATAAAGAAATCATTGGTATAAGTTTTTTTCTAAATATTCCATGGAATGTACTTATAATAATGAAAATAAAATTTATTATTTATTTGGGTGTCCTCTATTTTAGAAACTAGCTGGATGATTTGTAGTAATTAAAACCCAGTGAGTGTGTGTATGTGTGTGCATATGCAAAAACCTAGTTTGGGAGATACTTATGAGTCATCTGGTATAATCTCTCACCTAAAATTGAAATCTAATTTACAACATCTCTCTTAAATCATTCCTGATTTAACACAGTGATGGAATTTACTCTACTATAGGACATTTCTAACAATTAGAATATTGAAACAAAATTGTCAAAACTTTCTGTCCTCTAAACCATAGAAAATAAATCTACTCACTATTTCAGAATACAGATTTACAAATGAGATAGTAGCATAAAACAGAATTCTGAACCTCAGAGGAAAGGCAGGGGAAGGTGGGAAGAGATCAAAGAACTTACATGCATACTAGAGGCCCAGTGTACAAAATTCACGCATGAGTAGGGTTCCTGGCCTGCTGGCAATCAGGGTTAATCGGGATCTCTGGCTGCCAACCCTGGGCCTTGCTTCATTCCACACCACCCCCTGATGGTCAGTGCATGTAATAGCAAGCAATAGAACTCTTGGTCTCCCTGTCAAACTCCAGTGAGGGCACTTTGCATATTAGCCTTTTATATATATAGATATGCATAACCCATGGCACAGACAATAGGGTAGTGAAGGCCTGGGGTGGATGGTGGCTGAGATAGAAGGGGCCAATGGAGGGGGAAAGGGACATATGTAATACTTTAAATAATAAAGACTTAATTTAAAAAAATAAAGATGACTATATTGTTCCCCCCATATCTCCTTGATGTTTTGTTTTCTTTATGCTGAGAAAGTCACTATTTACTTAAACTGTTTCTCATAATGATTTGGTTTCCAAAGCTTTTACTAATCCTAGTAGTTGTTCTTAGATATCATTATTGTTTGACATTGTATGTCTTTTGAAAATCACTTCCTCCCTCCTTCTCTCTTTCTCACCATGCTCCCTACCTCCCATCGTTCCTTCTCTCCTCCACCAGCACCAATGAGCTGGGCACATAGTGATACACAGTCTCTTCTCTAAGTTCCTCATGGTTTGTCCAGCTCCAATCACTCTATCTTTGGTCTGTGGTTCAAGTGTGTTTTGTGCTTTTCCTTGGGCATTAATTAATATATTCAACAAATATTTATTGAACAACTCCTATGAGCCAGCCACTATTCTGAGCTTAGGAAACTAGAATGAACAAAACAGACAGAGACCCTTCTTTTATTGAGCTTACATTTAATTAGCAGAAGAAAATTAATAATGTAAAAATAACATAGTTTATCTGGTGGTGATAAGTAATCTGAAAAGAAATAAAGCACGATAATGGGGGTGGGTGGTGGCAGTGATGGGGGGAGCTATCCTGTGGTCAAGGAAGGCCACTTTGATAAAGCCACATTTTAGCAGACACCTAAGGAAGTAAGAGTGTGAGCCATGCAGATGTCCAGATAAGAATATTCAGGCAAAGGGAAGTGCAAAGATAATAGTCCAAGGTCCCAGCATGCTTAGTGTGTTCTGTGAGGGGCAAGAAGACCAATGTGCCTAGAATGGAAAGAGCAAGACAGGATGGAAGGGAGAAGAGAACAAAGAAGTAGTTTGGGGCTTCATTCAGGTTATTTTTGAGCAGATCACACCTGAAATGCAAAACAATAATCTGTAGGAACAGGACTATACTAGAGAGAGAATCTGGGCAATACTATTTAGTTGTAAGAATGATCCGACAGGGACATTTACCTCTCCTCTTCGATTACAGCTTTGATTTGGCAGAAGGAAAGGCTGGCCATTTTCATTCTTCCTTCACTAGATGTCTCCTAAAAATGAAAGCTTGAATGATTACAGTGGGCTTCCTATATCTAGGAGAGCTGGGTTTTGGTGGAAGCAACATCAGCAGGTACATTTTTTTGGGCTAGAAGAGCCAAGGGAATTCTTGCTACAATGTCAGTGGTAATCTTTGTTTCTTTAACAGTGCCTGAATGCAGCCTAACCCATAGTAAGTTAGAAATAAATGTTTCCTGAACTCAGTGGTTGAACCCCTCAATCTATATTTCTTTACTTCTGTTCATTAAGTTGATGCTATTTGGTAACTTACAAAATTCTCATAAATTCAGTAAAGAAGGAAGTTTCCTAACTTGCTCCATTTCACCTGGTCCATTTGTTGACTATCCATTTGTGACATTTTCCAAATGATTCTTCCAGATTTTTATTTTAAAATTGGATTACATAGTCATCATGAATGGTCACCACTGATACTTTCTTTAATCCAGTACTTTTCTTGCTGCACTGTTACGACTGCAACTGATAGATAACCCACTGCATTCATTTGTTCTGGGTCTTCTCTTCATCAACAATAGGCATATTTTGACTGCAGAACCATAACACTTTGGCCCTATCTGGTATTTATTTTGTGCATGGTTGCAAAATTAAAAGTCTTAAGTGAACTTTTCCTTCTTTCCTCAAGACACCTAGAAAATCCTCATGTTCTTTTTTGTAAACTCTATTGTGCTGACCTTTGATCTGGATGTCTCTAGAGTACCCACACAACTTTCCTCTGTTGCCGGCTCCACTCTAATCCAGTTGAAACGTTTCTTGTCTCTCAATTTCTCTCTTCTGCTGGAGTCTCTTTCTTCTTTGTACATTGTGGGAACTCAATAGATACAGATCGAGTGACTAGTTTGTGTGCGCCACACTGTCTTTCTTTATTTAAAATTTGTGCAAACATCACTTCCTTGCAGACACCACCTATTTTGATGAACTATCTCTCCGAAGCCATGATCAACACACTTACTCATATTTGTCAAACGTGCTGAAAGGTACAAACAAAGAGATGAGGTGGAGTGAGGAGAGAGTTGATCAGAAAATGCTTCGTTAAATGAAGCCAATGAATGTCCCATTTAAATTTAAATTTTATGAGTCACAAAATCTTTACTTCCTAAAAGTTTTCTTGTTCTGTCCCACATGGCAGATGTTCTGCAGATACATTTTAAAAAGCCACCATGCCTCTAATCCACAAAGCTCCTTCTCTTTTGGTAACGTTAGTGAAAGAAAAACACATTTATTCCCTTTGCTTAGCTTAAAATAACAACAGGCAAAGCAAGCTAAGGTTTCTTCCTGCCCTGCCCTGCCCTGCCTCTCTTTCCTTCTCAGCCAAATGACAGTGTTGTTCTTACTCTGAATTAAAATGAGGATGAACAGTTACCTTCAATTATAAAATGGAGAGGGCCAGGTTGGGATTTGGGAGGCTCACAAGTTTTCTACTGGCTAGTCCTTTCATTTCTGGGGGGGGGAAAAATGATCTTCACATATATTTATTCTTCTGTCCCACATGGATGGATGTTCCCCAAAACCATTCCGTGGTTCTCCTCCTTTCTGTGTTTTTCCCTAAATTCTACTATGGCAGTCTGGGCATGCATCCAACCTCAGTAAATGAAAACTTCTTCAAGCGGCCCAGTTTCAACATTGCATACCAGCAGTTAAATGCTGTCTTTCCTGTCCCACATCCAAACATTAGCATATACAATATCAATAAGCTGTTCCTTTCATCTTCCCAACACTGTGGAGGTGTTTATATTTGTGTGGGACATTTAAGCAATTCCAGCCAATGGGCTTTTACATCGGGCTAGGCCCCAGGCAGGGAGCAGCCTCAATTGGAAACAGGAGCTAAAAGTGTTCTTGGTAAAACTCTGCCCCTGCCCAAATCTACCTGTCTAACTCAATGCCTGACCTTTCTTAAAGAGGTCGCCCTCAGAATTATGGGGCAGCTTGATAAGCTGGGATATACTAATTTATTGGCCATTAAAAATAAAGAGGAAATTTTATTATGGATTACCCTGCTTTCTTGAAAACTTTTTTTTTCTATAATTAAAAACATCTGGAAGGCATTTTAATATATCATAAACAAGAGGAAATCCAAAGCACGTGACTTCTAAGAAAATGATGCAAATAGAATCCCTTGCCAAAATTTACTGTAATCTGTTTTTCTTTTTTTCCGGGGTGGGTGTTTGGAGGTGGAGGATTCAGAAAAGGAGGGCAAATGAGAATAGCTTCAAGAATTCTGCAGAGAAAACAGTTATTTCAGAATTAGTCTACTGCTATTTTTGGCCAGTGTTAGAAGATATTACACATTGGCAGAACCTCTGAAATATTGTTGGTTTCTTTTTAAAAAATTAGTCACTTAACTGGTAATTTTCTTTCTGAAATGGACAAATAATTACATAAACACAAACTAAATTGGGAGGTTGTAACAAGTAGAACCAGAAAGAAGACATCTTCCACAGTGTATTTAGGTAAAGAGCAAGCTACTTGCTTAGTATTTTATTCTTCTTTTCTATACTCATCTTTTATTTGGATAATAACATAATAAGGTTACAGGCATTTCTAATAGATATCACCCAACATTGATATTTGTACATTTCAAATGTTCCCCAATTTGTCTTTCATTAGTTAGGGTATAAGCTAGTTTACAATTTATACAATGTATTTTGAAGACTTTCTTCTTTAGTTAACTCAGGGGAAAAGTAGAAAGTATCATCAGACTCAAGTTCTCTTAATATTGTGGGTAACATCACAAACACACAGACATATCCACTCCTCCATAAAACAGATCTAACAATAACTATGTGGCCAATAGTTACCTTTTTTGGTTTTCATTTGTTGGATGTACACTTAATAATTCCATAAAATACTTTGTTGCACAATGTATTTTAAAGTATGTAAATAATTTATAAAAATAATTAAACTGATGTAAATCTGTACTTACACAAAGTATGTAAAATAATTAGTGACGTTTTATAAGATTCAGGAAACTATTATTTTTCTAGATTAATTCCGATTTTGTTATATGGCAATGCATGTGAACTAAAGACAAACCTATGTTCAAATTGTAGCTTTGTGTTTTATAACAGCAACATATCTGAATTTCAAGTTCTTCATCTCTAAAACAGAAATATATTATTTGAATTTTTGAAGAACTAAATAAGATAAAACTGACATATAAAGAATTTTGCACAGTTTCTGGGATATAATTGACATTAAATAATAGCTATTATTATTGGTATTGTTTATTATTACCCAAATAATTCCATGAAGAATCACTTGGTGGCAAGACTTGTTGTTTATTTATTGCTCTTATTCTCTTTTTGGGATGCTATCTGCTTTGCCTCTTTCTGCTTAAGAAGTTGATCAACTTTATTGAATGATTAACTCATCCCTTTGTCACATTTCAACATGTGGGTAAAATACAAAGCTAAAATACCTCTAGGCCCTGAGGCACACCATTAGAAACCTTAGATGTGGTCATAGCATTCAAGGAACTTGGGGTCCATGTAGTGAACTATAAAACATCCATTCATTTAATAGCAAACATGATGAGAGATGCTGAAGATAAGAAGTGAATGAGACAAGCTTCCTGCTTTGCTGGAGGAGCTAGAGGCTATAGTTGTCCCTCTAAACATAGGTAAAGGTGTAAAGAGCTGGACAACTGACAAGGTCATAAATGTTGGCTGTGGTGTTGAATTGTGGTCAGAGTTTAAGGTATACTTTGATGCAATGCCTAAGATTGAAATAAAATCCATAAAAATCAGTATTTAGGGTCCTATTTACAAATATCTGTAAGAAAAAAAAAACCCACCTGTTTATAGAAAAATGTTGTGAATCAATTAACTCAATTAATGAGCATACAAATACCAGTAAGTAAGTTTGTATTTTCCAAATTGTTGGAGCTAGTTTTAAGGATTTTGAGGGTAGGGAGCAAGATATCCAAGAATAGGGGCACTGAAGCCAGAGAGACATCGTTCTGTACCCCAACTCTATAATTTTCTAACATGAAGCATTGAATTATATAACTTCTCTTAGCTTTGATTTCATTGCCTGCAAAATAGGGATAATACATATTCAGGGTTGTTGTGAGGATTAGTATTAATCTAAGAATTTGGCAGATGGTAACACTTAATAAATGGTATCTAATATTATTAACTATTGCTATTATCATCATTAAGAAGGCTAAAGTATGTATTTAATTTATAACATTCTCTCTATAATAAAAATATAATTAATATCATTTATAAATTTATGCATGTTTTTCTTAGTGTTGGGTCATTGGCCCTGGAGATAAATTTCTACAATATTAACAAAAATACCTTACATACTATGATGTACATTGGAAGTTGATTATTATTTTCTAAGAAATTATTAAAATAAACAGAGAGTATGGCTCTTTCAAAGATGATAGAGAGTGTTTTATAAAGTTTATGTTAAACGAGTGTAAAAGAAAGGAGTGATTTAAAGCTCATATCTGAAGTAGATGATAGTCAATTATACTTACCACCCTTTCTCTTCTGACTCTTCTATCTTCAATAGGAACACAAAGCAATAGCCTGCATAATACTTAACCACAAATTAGGTGAGTGGAGAACAGACTTTTATTACAAAGGAAATTACAAGGCTAATTTACATTGACCTGTTTAAACAGCAATCCACCAACAACACTAATTTGAGAAAATTACACAGAGACACAAATGGAAGGGACTAGGCTAAGATAATGCTTTTTGTTTTTATATTCATATTTCAGAATCATGATATCTTGAAATAGCTTGTCAGATGGGTTAATGGGCCTTGTTATTTCATCTTAACACTAAATACCAAAAAATAAGTTTCTGGAATCTATACTTTGAAACAGGCTTCCATGAGCCCAAATCCAATAATTATTAGCTACACCAGAGGCATGAAGAACATTAAGTCTTTCCATGAGTGAGGTATGTTTAACAGACCAATAATTTCATCATAAATATTGCTATGAGGAATATGGCATAATAAAAATTAAAGCAATTAACTATAGATAAAATATTTATATTATAAAAACATACACTGTGTTGAGAGAAGGATATGGAGGAGGAAAATAATATGTATTAGTATATACAGATAGACTATTAATAGCTGGTTCACCAATTCTGTTTAAGCTTGGCATGTTATCTATTGCCTTCATGGAATTCAGAAATGTATTTTTCTCATTTTTGATCTTGGCCTATGGTGATATTCTTTAGCTTGCAATATCTACTCATAGGGCTTACCAATTTGTATTGCCAACCAGTCTGTGTGCATATATTTTGAAGAGATACTAGCTTTTGTTAGTGGAGTCATTTCTAGATCAGGAAGTAAAAAAAAAAAAAAAAAAAAAAAGGAGATCACTTAGATGAATAGAAATAAACAAACAAAACAACAACAAAAAAAACCTCTCCAGAATTTATGCACTCAAGGATATCAGTCATCATCTAACAGATAAATAAGGGTAAAAAATGTTCAGAGATGTTACTCACACTGCCCATGTTAAAGTATTACTGCTGTAGGAAGTCATCAGTAAATTTTAAAACAGTGCCCAATTACTCTTACTCTGTGCTCAGTTACTGATGCTATCTTCTAAGCTATAGTCAAACCCTGTAAATAAATAAACCAATAAAGCCCTTGAGAAAAGTCCTTAATCTACAACACAGTGATTTTTGTAGCTTGAAAAAAACCACCTTTGAAAAAATAAACTTTTGCAAATAATACTAGGAACAGCTTTCATTTTTCTACCTATGGTGTTGAAAAAACATAGGCAGTGCAGTTAATTAAATTAACAAAATAATGCAGAGTTAAACTTGGTGCTGGTGTTGTTCTGAAGAACGCAACCCCAGGGAGCTTATATTCCAATGTAATATTCCTTAACATCCTTTCATTCACATCTAGGGAAGATGGATATTAACCGAACAATCATCCAGCCATTCCAACTCTGCCTAGAATGCCAAGAGCAAAGGTGTGCTTTGTGGGAAGTAATGTTGAAGAGGTGGGACATGTGAAGTCTCAGACATAAACCTCATTTTGCTAGTCACTCTCAGTTTTCCAATGGATAATGTTACAAGTGAGATACAATTCTGATTTTTTTCCTACATTATAACATGTTATGAAAAATGAGAACATACTAGATACATTTTGAGAGGAAATACACTATATAAATCCTAAGTTTCTTATTCATATCAAATTACTCTGCACATTTTAGTTGTGTGTGTGTGTCCATTAAATTCAAGAAAAAGCTCATCATGCCCCTGCCTATTAAAAAAAAATAGAAGATAGTTTTATTTACTGAAAATTTTAATAAAAGGCAGAGAATGATAATGAAGCTGTAACTCTAAAAGTAAAATGCTCTGAGAGTCACCCCTCCAATGATAGAGAAAGATCATTTGGACTCTGGAGAAGTGGACATTGGACTAAACCTTGACATATAGGCAAGATTTAAATGTGTGGAAATAGCAAAAGGGAACTCAGAAGGAAAAATTAGGCACAGAGTCAAAAGTTTCCCCTGCTCCCTTCAATTTGGTCAGGTAGACAATTCATCCTCCTGGTTTTCCTAAGTACTCATAAACCAAGCTCAAACTAGAAGCTCAGGATCCTGAGGCACATGATGGGAACACTGAGGGAAAGACTGGAGTAGGATTGCGGTCATATTGTGACTGATCTTGGTTGAAAACTAATGGTCCTTAACTTTGTTAAGCAAAGAAAAGCACTGAAAAGTTTTTATTATTATTATTATAGCTGGTCCTTAGGAAGTTTGATTTATCAGCATTTGTTGAATTGGTTAGAGGTAAGGAGAAGCCTATAAATAAACTGGCCAGGAATGAAGGAAATAATAAGGTCTGAAGTGATCCAATCATTATAAGACTTGATAGCCGAATGGATTTAGGTGATGAGGAAAATAAAATAGTCCATAATTACTCTCAAGTTTCAAGCTCAAGTTACTGGTATGATAATAATCCGTGATGTACTGGAAAGTACTCAATAATAAACATTCAAAAAGGAAGAGAGGAAGGGAAGAAGGAAGGAAGAAAGGAAGGAAGGAAGGAAGGAAGGAAGGAAGGAAGGAAGGAAGGAAGGAAGGGAGAGAGGGAGGGAGGGAGGGAGGGAGGGAGGAGGGCAAAGTCATGATTTATAGCATTTTCTATTATCTGTGGTGTAAATGCTTCACCTTGGAGTTGTGAAGAGCTGTACACCAGTGAGCCCTCATAAACTAATAAGAGTCACCTCAAGCATATCACTGCCAATGATGAACACAGAAAAGTGAAGAGGAGGAAATCGGTAAAGGGAGCTGGGGGCTTCAAGTTTAGATATAATAAATTTGAAATGATTACTAAATACAATAAATTTGAAATTATCTAAATGGCAATGTTCAACCAATAGTTGGGAATGCTGGATTATAGTGTAGTGGGGAAGTCAGTTATTTATGGTTTGTCTGAACAGAAAAGATATGGTAAATAAAATTACTGAAAGAGAGAATCCAGCCAAAACCAGTTTGGCTCAGTGGATAGAGCATTGGCCTGCAGACTGAAAGGTTCCAGGTTCGATTCAGGTCAAGAACATGTACCTTGGTTGAGGACACAACCTCAGTAGGGGGTGTGCAGGAGGCAACTGATAGATGTTTCTCTCTCATCGATGTTCCAAGCTCTCTATCTCTCTTCCTTCCTCTCTAAAAAAATCAATTATATATATATATATATATATATATATATATATATATATATATATATATATATATTTTTTTTTTTAAGAGAGAGAATCCAGAGGAAAAAAATAGAGATAATAACAGGATCTTGGAAAATATCTGTATTTTGGGGGTAAATGGGGCCAGAAAAATACTCTGGAGAGGTAGTAGGCAAATTGGGAGTGCTTTATGCTAGAAACCAAGGGAAAAGCATGGGCTTGGTTGAAGTATCAGGGATGGTAGCGAGGTCAGGGGTAATGAATTTGAAATAAAACTAAGAAAGAGATGAGTTTCTTTAGGCCATGGGGACTCTAGCAGAGGCAGTTGCAGCAGAGTTGTTAGTTGGAAGAGACTTTTAGCAGTATTATCTTCTAATTTTCCCAATGTATTTGACAGTAAAAAAAAAAAAAAAAAAAAAGAATAGCATCTTATTTTTTTTCCTTTTTGAACAATTATTATTTCAATGGAAAGTTAGATGCAACATTAGAAGAAAAACAAACTCTCATAAGCCTCGCTAGTAGCAAAACTGGCTTTGCTCCAAAGTAAAAAACTTGCAAGCTCCATTAGGACTGGTCCTTGGGCTGCCCATTATTTGTCATGAGCCTTGCTTAGTCAGACCATTTGGGAAAAGAAAGACTCTCATGGACAGCTGTGACCATGCAAACAGAAGCAGTGAAATGAGCCAAAATCAATCCCATGAAGAGGAAGAATATGACAAAGCATTTGCTTTATGAAAATATATGGGGGTGGGAGAACAAGGGAGGTAATGCCAAGAACAAATATCTGGAAAACAACACACACATTTTTCTAGAATGACTTGTGTTGTTCAGCCAATTTAAAGCTTAACATAACAAAACTGTCCTCTGAACCCACATTTTTTATTTCCCAAGTTGTTCCCCATTTTTTTTTTCTTGCCTGAAATAGATGATTTCTTCATTTCTGTTTTTTACCCAAAATGTGAGCCATAGTCCATCTTACTTTGTCCTAAGTGCCTTCTTTGAGTCACACTACTTCCATGTTTCTCAGATAACCTACACTGTCATAACCATAGGCACATAAGAACAGTAAATGTCTATTAAGTTCCTATGATAAACAGTATACACAAGTTGGCACAATTATGCCAAGTTTTGAATTATATTCTGATTATTTCATTTATGCATCTGGTTCTTTATATTTTAAAAGTTTTGATTGTGTCTTTCCTTTTGTAAACTTTTCTTCCTATGTAGTGCAGAGCTATAGGCTAGTTAGAAAGCATTAATTGATGCTTATTGAATTGGACTGAAATTTTTAAAAAACAAATTTTTGTTGAAATCTTAATGGCAATGCTACATGGAAGCTATTGTGTAGCTGAAGATAAATGATAGTATTTCTTTAAAAAACACTTTGTTTTTAAAAGTAGGTTCTGAGAAAAGGAATGGCTCATCTAAGAAATGAATTTGGAAGATAAAAGTAATTTATCAATATCATAAATTTCTACTGCAACAGGGATAAGACTTTTTTGAATAAATTAATTGACCCTCCCCACATTCAGTCAGAGATATCCATTATGTAAGGCAGGATTTGTATTATTAAAGGTGAAATACAAAGAGGAAAAAGGAGTCAGTGTTGAAGGAAAGTTGTGTGTGTGTGTGTGTGTGTGTGTGTTGTTTTTTTTGGTTTTTACCAGTGTTCAGTGAGACAAAAAAGTCCTGAGAATCAGTGTTGTGGCAAAATAAATGGGATTCAAAGTGCTACTTAAATATACTAGTTAAACTTGAATAAGTTTAAAAATATGGTTCCATGCTCTAGCTGGCTTGGCTCAGTGGATGGAGCATTGGCCTCGGACTGAAGGGTTGTTGATTTGATTCTGGTCAAGGGCATATGCCTAGGCTTAGGGCTCCATCCCCAGTGGGGAGTGTGCAGGCAGTAGCCAGTCAATGCTTCTCTCTCATCATTGATGTTTCTATCTCTCTCTCCCTCTCCCTTCCTCTCTGAAATCAACAAAAAATATTTTTAAAGAAGTGTGCTTTCATTTAGAGAAGAAAAAGAATTTTATGTAAGGAAAGCTCAATTTCTTTCCAAAAGAAAGCAAATATATAGTCCTGATAGTGGCTCTGAGAAAATTCAAGGGCAGGAGACACAAAGTTCAGTGTCCTGGCTATCCCATCAGGAAGATGCAAGAAGTAAGAGGCAAAGCCTGAAAAAATCTCAGTACTTGATGTTGCAGGTGTAGCTCAGAAAAAGTACAAACATCTGAAGAAAATACCTCAGATTAGCATGGTGATAGCCACACGAGGCCACTAAATGTTTCCCGGATGTTGTTTAGAAATTGCTGACCTAGAAGTATTCAATCAGAGGAAAGCCCTGAGAAGAACCTTCACAGGGTGGTTGTGGAGGCAGAGAGGAGGCGGTAGAGTTGAAGCTATGTGGGAGGTCCCTTTATAAATAGAAGAGTTACAAGAGAGTACAATAGTTCCTAGTTTGTGGGGAGAGAACTGGTAAGTTCCAACACCCTCAGTGGATGGCTTATAATATCAAAAGCTATATATACTATGTTTTGTCCTATACATTCGTAACTATGATAGAGTTTAATTTATAAATTAGGCACAGTAAGATAATAACAGTAACTAGTAATAAAATAGAATAATGATATACCGTAATAAAAGTTGTGTAAGTGTGGTCTCTTTCTCTCTCTCATAACCAATCTGATAACCAAGATAGCTACTAAGTGGCTGTCCAGTGAGTAGTGTGCTCAGCATAAATCCACTGGACAAAGGAATGATTCCTGGCCTGGGCAGTTCAGAGAGGAACAACTAGAGCTTTCATCACACTTCTAAGGATGGCACACAATTCAAAACATACAACTTACATATTTCTAAAGTGTTCAGACCTTGATTGATGATGAGTAACTGAAAACACAGAAAGTGAAACCATGGACAAAGAGAGACTAGTTGAATCCAGAAGAAATGGGCCTTCAATGAGACCACCATGGTGAGACTACGAGCAGATGAGAGGAAGCCCACCTGAGAGAGATTTTGCAGAATCAATAAGAGCTGAAACAGAGCTGATAGACTAGTAAAGGCTGAGCTGGACATTTTCTTGAAATTCACCAGATAAACATGTAAGCAATGACATTATGCTGATTACCCCCCCCCAAAAAAAAAGCAATAAAAACAACAATTCACTGGCCACTAGTGCCCGATGCCTAGTGACTGACTAAAGGGAATCAGAGTAGTTTTGTCACAGTATTAATCAGCAGTAACAAAAGATATGAGAGACATCATGCATATCTTCCTCTTTGCAAGAAGGTTATAGGTGCTTTTTCCTGAATCCAGACACCATCTTGAGAAATAAGAAAGGAAAGAGTAGTATCACTAAGAAGCTGGATTTGAATTAACTGGTTATTTACCCAAAAGACTTCATTTAAATGCACAAGTCTGGGATGCCAAGTTTAAGTTTGTATTCACTAATACCTAACAGAATGGAGGCTTGAACATTTAAATTAGTCATGACAAGTGAATAGCAACATTTCTTTCTGCACATTTTGAATCACAGACTATACATTTTGATACACAATGGGAGAGAAGCAAAAATGTTGGAAACTATTTTTAGGTTGTCATAATTCTTTTGCTATTTATAAGCTTACAGTGAAAAAACAGAGAAAGAAAATAATTGAAGAGAAGGCAATTTTTCCTTTGTTTAAGAAAGTAGAGAGACGAGGTAGTGAGGTCTGAATACCAACGGTAAAGGAAGGTATATTCTCATATCAGAAGATTCAAGCTATTAAGACCAATGATGGTACTCAAACACTGAGCCCAGTCCAGAGTTTCACCATCTTAATTGTCACAAGGAAAGGAAGAAGTTGGTTTTGTGAAACAAAAAAAGTAGGATTAAATAAAATAGACTAGGGTAAAGTGTATCTATTATCTAAAGTATAGCTTCTAGAAAGTTGTGTTTATTTAAATCTTGTTCTAAAATTGTGTCCTGCTGTTAATAAACTATGAAAATGTTAAAAATGTAGAAATGTATTTATATTACTTATTTTATAAGTAATAAATATTTTATTTTATATTAAAAAGCTTAATTGAGGGAAAACATACACTACATGAAATTCAAAAGTTTATGACTATACAGTGCCTTGTAGAATGGGTTCCTGTTCACAAACCATATCACCAATAACCTGTTGGCAGTTACTCAGATAGGAGATGTAGTTTCCAGTCCCAAAGATATTAAGTGGAAATAGATATCATATTAGTAAAGGTGTGATTTTATAAATAATCTGTGGAGGGCATTTTGTAATCATAGAAGTTGAAGAAACTTGGTTAATTTGAAGTTTTGTTTTAATCTAAAAATAAAACTGTCCAGAACTTTTTCTTTGGACTGACAACTTTCAGTTTGTTAAAAACAATATTGGCACAGTAATAGAAAATGTGTATTTATTATTGAACAGTGTCTTTCAATGCTCATGGAAAAGTCATTCATATTTATTGTCATATTATTTTTTTAAGAAAAAAGCTACCATTTTATAGCTCTGTAAATACCACATAATGCCACAAATGTTTCTTTAATTTTAATAAAAATATTAAAATAAGTTGGGGATTGTATCCTCTTCTTGAAAATGTTTTCCTTCCCAATTCACATTTGCCCCCTAAAAATAGTAGAAAGAATTTTAAAGATTAAAATGCTTTTTTTTCCCTTAGTAAGCATATGTTTATTTTTAAAATTACTTTTAAAAAGTTATTTACATAGATATAGATTTACATAATTCAGTGACAACATTTTAAAAATGTATAGGTTATTTTATATTAATAATGTATAAGAGATTTTATTTTACATAAATAAAGGATAATGCATAATTTCATACAACAGGAGCAGTGCCAATTAATTTAACCATAAAATTAAATGAGATGTGTATGCAAAGATAGAAATGACACCCTACCTACTTCAACCTTGTAATTTTGATTATATATTACAGCACATATGTAACTTCATAGCTTATTGTGAATGACTGACCAGTTAACAAAACAATGGTTGTATCCCCGATTGTGCCTTAGGTGAAGAAATGTTCAACTGGTCGGACCAGCGTGTGGTTCAGTGGTTGAGCATCAACCTATGAACAAGGAGGTCACTATTCAATTCCTGGTCAGGGTACATGCCCAGGTTGTGGACTCGATCCCCATTATGAGGCATCTAGGAGGCAGCCAATCAATGATGCTCTCTCATCATTTAAGTTTCTATCTTCCTTTCCCTCTCCTTTCCTCTCTGAAATGTATAAAAACATATTAAAAAATAAGTGTTCAACTGTAAAAGTAAAACCCAGAAAATAAAAGAAGAACTACAAATGAGTGATACAGATTTATGAATATCTTTAACTTTACAAGTAAATCAAAGGAGAACAAGAGTAAAACAACTCAAATTTTTCCCATTAAATTTGGCGAAAAAGGTTTCTGTTTTGTTTTTACTATTAATATTCATGTTTGCCACTGTGCATTGAGAGAGGGACTCTAATGCGTGGTTAGTGGAAGCATAATATGGTGCCAACTTCAGGCAAAGCACTTTGAAAATAGCTATAAAATGTCTAAATCGGAAATGAAAGAGGCGGAATAATAACAGACCCCACAGAAATACGAAGGATTGTTAAAAAGTACTATGAACAACTCTATTCCAACAAACTAGACAACCTGGAGGAAATGGACATATTCCTAGAAAAATATAACCTTCCAAAACTCAATCAGGAAGAATCTAAAAATCTCAATAGGCCGTTAACTATGGAAGAAATTGAAGCAGTCATCAAAAAGCTTCCAGCAAACAAAAGCCCGGAACCAGAGAGCTTCATAGGGGAGTTTTACCAAACATCCAAGGAAGAAGTAAAACCTGTCCTTCTCAGACTATTACAAATGTTCATAGTGTTTACAAAGTAGCTCCACACCTGAGAATCTAAGTTAAAGATGGAGTGGTAAATCAGTGAGTCATGTGCAAGCATTTTCACTGAAAGTGTATATTATGTAAGAAAACAGTGGGAATAATCTAATTGTCCAAAGATAAGACATTCTGTATCAATCAGTTTGTTAGTGAGATAATATGCTGTTGATTAAGAACATGTTTTCAATGGATATTTCCAATGACAGTAAAATGCTCACCATAAAATATGTGTTGGTGGGTATGTATTTGAGTGGGAGGGGGACAGAAATAGTCCAAAATGCAAAAGAGGTTATCTTTTAGTGGTAAAAAAAAAAAATCTCTTGTTTAATCTTATTTTCCCTAAATTTTTTAAATTTTATAAGTTTTCTATCTTGAAAGTTTATTAACATTAAAATAAGTAAATTACTAAAATTAAGTACAAAATAGGTCCCGAATGTATCAGACCTGCTTTATTTTACAAATACAGTTTGTTTTCCAAACTTCCTTATTGGAACCAGTATATGATATTCTTTAAATATTTTCATAAAAATGAAAAAAATAGAAACCTTCAAAAAATGATGTTTGACTTCTGCCTCCGAATCATGAATAATAAAAATATTTCAAAATATATAAATACTATTTATTACCTAAAAGTAGATTTATAAAGTTTAACCCAGATCTAATTAATGATTTTAGCCAATGTATCATTATTACTTCTGATCCTATAACAACTTAAAAAATGTCTGGGGATAGTATAGTGAGAAGATTGCCTAACTTTGGTAATGCTTGATGTCCATATTATGTGGAAAATGCCTCATCTGATTGATGTGGGTTGCCTTTTTCACACTTATGTATTTCATGTGGATGAGTGTTTAAAATAAAGTCCTTCAGTAAACATTCATTAGCATAGTAGTTTAGGCATTGGCTTAAAACTAGAAATATGCAAATTAGCATTTTAGAGAGGGGCTTATGCTCTGCAAGGGTGACAGGCTTCAATAAATGCTTAATTATATTCCAAGTGATAGAAATGCAGTGAGAGAAGGAATAGTGCTGTCCTAAGTCAAGGGAATTTGGGTTGAACCTGGGAGCCTGAGTAGGAGTTTAGTAACTTATCAGATGGATAAAGAGCAGGTAGAGGGGTAGCAGAAGCAGAATTTAAAAATATTTGTAAAAACAGTGATTTTTCCATTGTGGTTTGAGGAGATAGAAGGCGGAGAGGCTGGAGATGAAGTCGGGAAAGTATCCTGGGAGTAGGATGGAAAGAGCCAGGGGAACGGTATCAGTTTCTTTTTGCTGCTACAATGAATTGACACAGACATTGTGGCACAACAAGAAAAAAAATACTTCACATGTTTATGGTAATCCACATTTTTCAAAGCAGTTATATATGCAGCATGTCCCAAAAATGTATACACACTTTGAATGATTATGAAGCCAGTGTTTATTAATATACAGTTAATTTTTAAACTTTAAAAGAATCTACAGCAATGAATAATTTTTTTGTCAATGCCTGTTTTCAAACCGATGACTGCTTTGGTCCAGGCACTGCTGATAAAGCAAAGCAATGGACTTGCAAACATCAAGAATCATTTCATTTGGTATTTTTGTGCCCTCAATTCATGGCCTGTTGCCTGTTTTATACTATAAACTTTATCTTTTCTGTATCCCCATTAAAAAAGAAAAATGTAGTGGCACATTAGGGTAAATTTTCTTTGTTCAAAGTTTAGTCTGGCTTCATCCATTATTTCAAATCAGTTAAACTTGAAAAGGAGTGAAAATTAAGTGAGTTGTCAGCTATTAAAATGTGCATACATTTTTGGGGACACTCTATACATGAATCATCTGCCTCTTCACCTCCCTCAACCGGTTTTTATTATGAAAACCGAGAATGTGACTGGGAAGAAAACTTAGGAGCCAGCCAATTGAAATCCTACTTAGTGCAAAGGAATTTACCCCAACACTCCTATGAGGGAGGCTTTCTTTAGCCTTGTCAGTGTTTCAATATCCATAATATTGAGCAAACAGCACCTCTATCTAGTGACATGACGCCGCAAAAATATTTTCATTTTAGGAACTGTTTGAGTTGATATAAAATTCTTCTGATATTGAATGAAAACAAGTCAAAAGAATGCAATGGCTACTTGTCCTATATTCTCTTGTGTAAAAAAGACATTTATAATTCCCAGCCCTGAGCTTCCATTTTTCTAAAAGCGTGGTTCACAGACCACCTGCATGAAACCACCTGAGGCATTCCAGGGCCTCTCTGGGACCTTCTGAACCAGAGTATCTTGGAGGTGAAGCCCAGGAAGATACTTTTTTCACTGGCTTCCTCACTGGTATTTTTACATCTGGTGGGTAGAGGTCCTGCTGGCAAGAAGTGAGCCATACTTAATTGCTAGCTTTGGCTTGGAAATGGGAATAAGGGCTCCTGTGTTCAGTCCTTCACTGGCCAACATCAAATGTGATCAGAGGGCCATTTCATTCCACCATTATTCCCCTCGTTAAACTATCATCCAAATAGCATTCGTCATTTCCTGTGGCAGGCACTATACCAGATGCTGAGGACACAAAGATGAAGTACCTGTGGTCTCTGCAAGTGAGGAGCTCATTGTCAAGCATGTATCCTGTGACCTACCTAACTGACAATGGTTGACCTGTTCTTGTATCAAGATGTGGTTATTTTTTCCTCTGTTATCTGTCTTAAAAGTAATTAAATTTTTAAAAATAATTTTTTAAAATTTATTTCATAGAGTAAGGGAGAGGGAGAGAGGTGGAAACATCAGTGATGAGAGATAATCATTGATTGGCTGCCTCCTGATTGAGCCTGCAACCCTGGCATGTGCCCTGACTGGGAATTGAACTGTGACCGCCTGGTTCATAGGTCAATGCTCAACCATTGAGCTATGCTGTCCGGGCTTAAAAGTAATATTAATTGTAAATTTCCTGTCATAGGGATAGGTGCTGGGGATAGATGTTATTAATTGGGCACTGGTGATTTGGACCAATCCTTGTCTCATCTTTATTTTGAAATTAATTCCAATTAAGGGTCTCCCCAGCCCTCGCTGGTTTGGCTCAGTGGATAGAGTGTCAGCCTGAGGATAGAAAGTTCCTGGGTTCAATTCCAATCAAGGGTATGTACCTCAGTTTTCAGGCTCCTCCCTAGCCTGGGCCATGGTCAGAGCACATGCAGGAGGCAAGCAATCAATATGTTTCTCTCACATCAATATTTGTTTCTGTATTTCCCTCTCTCACTCTTTCTAAAGATGAATAGAAAAATATCCTTGGGTGAGGATTAAAAAAAAAAAAATTCTCCCTACACTTGGCCCGGATGACATTTAAGGCTTTCACACATCTTTATTTTATTCTCTCTCTCTCTCTCTCTCTCTCTCTCTCTCTCTCTCTCTCTCTCTCTCTCTCTCACACACACACACACACACACACACACACACACACACAAAACTAGAGGCTTAGAGCACAAAATTTGTGCACAGTGTGTGTGTGTGTGTGTGTGTGTGTGTGTGTGTGTGTGTGTGTCTCAGCCCAGCCTGCACCCTTTCCTATCTGGAACCCCTCAAAGGATGTCTGACTGCCTGTTTAAGCTCGATCCCACTGGCATTGTGAGACATATTCCTCACAATCCAGGACTACTGGCTCCCAACTGCTCACCTGCCTGCTTGCCTGATTGCCCCTACCTGCTTCTGCCTGCCAGCCTCATCACCCCCTAACCACTCCCTTGCCAGCCTGATCTACTTCTATCTGCTCCCCTGCTGGCCCAATTGCTCCTAACTGCCCTTGCCTGCTGGCCTGGTAGCCCCCACATGCCCTCCTTTGCAGGCCTGGTCCTCCCCAACTGCCCTCCCCTGCAGGTCCAGTCACCCCTAATTGTGCTCCCTTGCCAGTCTGGTCACCCCCAACTGCCCTCCCTTACAGGCCTGGTCCCTCCCAACTGCCCTCTTCTGTTGGTCTGATCAACCACAACTGCCCTCCCTGTAGGCCTGGGTCCCCCCCAGATGTCTTCCCCTGCAGGCATGGTTGCTCTCAGCTGTCCTCTCCTGCCAATCTGGTCCTCCACAACTGTCCTCCCCTCCAAGCCCGATCACCCCAACTGCCCTTCCCTGCAGGCCTGGTCCCTCCCAACTGCCCTCCCCTCTTTGCCATCTTGTGTCCACATGGGGCCCTCCATCTTTGGCCACATATTGTGTATTGGAGTGATGGTCAATTTGCATATCACCTCTTTATTATATAGGATAATAAAAGTGTAATATGCTAATTAGACCAGATGGCCCTCTGGACGAAAGCTGCAGCAGCAGGGTTTAAGACAGAGGCTTGTAGCTGCTGTGATAGGCAGGGGCTGAGGCACCTGCCATGGTGATGGGGCCCAGCCTCTTGCACGAATTTTGTGCATCCGATCTCTAGTATAGCTATATGGTAAAATTCACACAATTAACCATTTTAAAGTAAGCAATTCTAGTATATTCATAATAATGAGCGAATAGCACCCCTATCTTGTTTCAAAGGAAAACTCATACACATTATGCAATTATTCCCATCCACCCTCCACTCTGTGAATACTTTTGATAGTTTTTGTTTGTTTGTTTGTTTAATTTTACACCTCTTCACTCCCTGTCCAATCAAGTCTTTTTAACACTGAGAGATTATTTCTAGTTTCATCAACATTTAGTCTCTTTGATTTTCTATATTGTAGGTAGTTGATATCATCTAACTTTTTATTTCTATAATGAACACTCAAGTCTCAAGTTTTATGATGTAATAAATAATTTTTGTGATAGCTATAGCATAGATTACTTTCAGTACAAAACAATGTGTGTGTGTTGTGTGTGTGTGTGTGTGTGTGTGTGTGTGTAACATTTAAATATGTTTTTTTTTTAAAGTACGAGTCTTTTATAGGTTCCCCTACATTTACCAGAGTAACTACTGATAATAATTTACTGTTTAGCATTCTACATTATTTCTTGATTTAGCCACATGCATATATCCCTCCCTAAAATTATGATGTTGTTCATATTATATCAATTATCAGAGTTTTACTACTTGTTCAATAATTTTATGTTTCACTTCTTCATTCTTTCTCTCAACAAAATATTCATTGGATGTTTATTAAATGCCAAGAATTTTTCTATGAGATGAGGCTATACGGTGAAAAATATTTGTCAGCATCTGTAAAATCATTATTTGAAAAAAATATACATCATTCCATCCTCTAGTTGCACCATAATTTTTAAAAAATATATTTTATTGATTTTTATACAGAGAGGAAGGGAGAGAGATAGAGAGCTAGAAACATCGATGAGAGAGAGCCATCGATCAGCTGCCTCCTGCACACCCCCCCACCGGGGATATGCCCGCAACCAAGGCACATGCCCCTGACAGGAACCGAACCCAGGAACCCCAGTTCCCAAGCCGAAGCTCTATCCATTGAGCCAAACCGGTCCCGGCTAGTTGCACCATAATTTAACATAATTTACTTACTCATTCTCCTGATGGACAGCAAAAACTTCTTTAACCAGCATTCATTAACTATCTACCAGAAACCTCAGGTACTAAACTGAGATTGTTTCATGTTTTTATAATGAAATACAAATTAAGTAGTGCTCAGCTTCACTTTTATACTATTAAAATAAGCTTGTTTTTATATTTGAAATAAAGTCAGGTTTTCAAGTCTGTGCTCAGGAATCTAGGGAATACATTTACCCAATCCTAAAAGATTATATAGAAGAACAAATAATCAAAATAATTAAAACTTTTCTGGACAGAGTACTAACCATTCAAGTGGACACATGACCAAAGAGAACAGACATAAGATATATAAAAAATGAATGCCTCCAGTTTATACACCTTGGTATTTACTGTAGGAACATCCATCCAATCCTCAAAGTGACTGAATCCTTTCTGCAGTGTGTGTGTGTGTGTGTGTGTGTGTGTGTGTGTGTGGCTTGCTTGTTTGTTTTGTTTTAGGGAAAATGGGCAATATTTGTGCTTTTCCATTTACATATTTGGCTATCTGGAAACCCCAGGGAATGAATCATTCTGGATAGCTGAATATTTTAATCATTTTTGATGGAAATCTTTCTAAAATGGATTTCACACTTCCCTGCCTTCTTAAACAGAGTGGATGGAATGTAATTAATCTTTTTTTGATGACTTAGTTTTATCATTATGAACATTAATGACTGTGCGGTGCTATCCAGAGATGATGTTCTCAACACTGATTGTTGTATGCAGGATGGCCTGTGATCCTATTATTAGTCTTTTGGAGGATTTGTGTCAGGTTATATTCTCCCCTTACTGGTAGACACTCTACCATTTTTACTGATGACTGTGAAACAACACAGTGTAGGTGGGCTGAAGAAGAAGAGGAAGCTGTGTTCAAATCCTAGCTCTTTTAAAAAATTTTATTTATTGGTTTTTAGAGATAGAAAGGAAGAGAGAGAAAGAGAAACATTGATTTGTTTCTCCACTTTTCGATGCATTCATGGTTTGATTTTTGTTTTTGCCCTAACTAGTGTTCTAACCTGCAACCTTGGTGTATTGGGATGTCTCTCTAACCAACTGAAATACTTGGCCAGGTCTCACAGCCAAGCTCTTGATTTTGGAGCCAATTACTTATTTAATCTCAGTTTCTTCATCTCTAAAATGATCACAGTAACCCACTTAACAGGGATGTTATAAGGATTAATAATAAGTCTTATGTATGGTGAAAAACAAACCAATGTTAGTTCCTATCCCCATCAGAGTGCTAACTAATAAAAGTTTTTTTCTTGACTATATTGACATTTCTATTCAGCTGTGAGACTGGAAGTTGAGTGGTAGAACTGAAAGGTTTGTATGCAAATTAAGATGAATGAGGTTGTTGTTGTTTTTTGTTTTGTTTTTTTAGGTAAAATTCCAGAAACTCTGTTTTATTATGTAGACTTTGTAACATCAACATTAGATGCTTAGATATACTAATTTCTTCTGAAATTCTAACTATGTAAAAATATTTCCATCTCCATAATATAGAGCTCTGAAAGGAAAAAATGCAACTTTGATACTTTGAATCTATATATAATGTAAAAAAAAAGTATTTTAAATTTGTCTCAATATCCTCTTTTAGGTTATAAGCTCAGTCCTTTAAAAATTATTTTTTTCAATTAATCAATATCCTATATAATAAAATAGTAATATGCAAATTAACCATTACTCCACTTCACCACCAGCCATGCTCACCAGCCAATCATGAGTGAATATGCAAATAAATCCAACCAAGTTGGTTGTGGCCACAGAGAGCAGGAGGCAGGCTTGGGTTTCCCTGACAATTGAGAAAGCCAAGCATTCCACCTGCCCTTGCCGTACTAGGCCTCCACTCAAGGCTAGAAAGTTTCAATGATAGAAGATAGATAAATCCAAACAGAAATGATGGCAACCACAGAACTGTAAAGAATAGGAGGCTAGGGTTGCCCCCGGCGATGGAGAAAGCCAAGCTTTCTGCACACTGGCCCAGGCCTCTGCTTAAGGCTACAAAGTTTCAATTATAGAGGATACATAAGTCCCAACAGAAATGGTTGCTGCCACAGAGCAAGCAGAAGGTTTGGCTCCACTCCAACACACAAAGTTTCAATTATAGAAGATAAATAAATCCCAGAGACCAGGGCCTCCAATTGGGTAACCAGTGGGCATGGCCAGACTGCAAACCACCACAGGCCCCTCACCCAGACCACCCCATGCCCCAAGGGAACCCCCACCCTGATCTGGGACATCCTTCAGGGCAAACCAGCCAGTCCCCACCTGTGCACCAGGCCTCTATCCTATCTAATAAAAGAGTAATATGCAAATTGACCATCACTCCAACACACAAGATGGCTGCCTCCATGTGGATACAAGATGGCCACCACAAGATGCCCAGCCCGGGTGCGGGGGGGAGAAGGGGAGAATTGGGAGGGATCAGGCCTACAGGGGAGGGCAGTTAGGGGTGACCAGGCTGGCAGAGCAGGGAAGTTGGGGGTGACCAGGCCTGCAGGGAAGGACAGTTGGGAGGGACCCAAGCTTGCAGGGAGAGCAGTTGGGGGGGATCAGGCCTGCAGGGGAGGGCAGTTAGGGATGACCAGGCCTGCAGAGAAACAGTTAGGCATCAATCAGGCTGGCAGGCAGAAGCCGTTAGGGGCAATCAGGAAGGCAGGCAGGCCAGCAGTTGGGAGCCATCAGTCCTGGATTGTGAGAGGGATCGGGTCTAAACGGGCAGTCAGACATCCCTTGAGGGGTCTCGGATTGGAAAGGGTGCAGGCTGGGCTGAGGGACCCCCCTCCCCATGCATGAATTTCGTGCACTAGGCCTCTAGTTTATTTAATAAGAAATTCTTCCATGTACTTTCACCCTCCACTCCCACCCCAAATTTCAATTGTTCCAACAGCAACATGATATTTTGTATCTCACTCTCCAATTATAAATTCCTGATTTAATATACAGAAATAATACTTTACAATTTTCTCTGTAATCATGTTGTCCAATGAGTAAGTACCATCTTCTCATGGAAAGAACCTGAGACAAAAATCCAAACTTTCGCTTATAAGCAGTCATTTAAAGAAGTTATCTTTATTGTTAAAAGAATTACAGATATCTCCTTTGTTTTTTTGTGTCCATTCCTCCCCATTGACCCTTCCACCCCATACCTGCTCCTCCTAGGCCTTCACCACTCTATTGTCTGTGTCCATGGGCTATGCATATATGCATATAAGTAAAAAGAGTATTATTATTTTAAGTATACTTTTATTGATTTCAGAGAGGAAGGGAGAGAGATATAGAAACATCAATGATGAGAGACAATCATTGATCAGTTGCCTCCTGCACAACCCACACTGAGAATCAAGCCCACATTCTGGTCAAGTGCCCTCACAGGGAATAGGACCGCCATCTCCTGGGTCATAGGTCAATGCTCAACCACTAAGCCAAATCCAGCCAGCTAAAATGATTATTTTTGATTGAGCATCATCTCATGCACTTAAAGCTAACCTGTTCAATTCCTTGTCGGGGCACATACACAGTTTGTGGGTTAGATCCTCAGTCAGCGTGTGTATGGGTGGCAACTAATCCATGCTTCTCTCACATATCATGTTTCTCTATCACCCTTCCTTCTATCTAAAATCAATAAAAGTATATTTAAATGTAAAAATTAAAAAAGATTATTTATAAAATTTAATCAGCTATGGTTTATAGGGACCTACCAAAACTATTTCTGGTTTCTGATGATAACACAGTGAAAATAAAACATAGCTATTAAATGTATAATGAAACATAGTAAGAGATCCAATTTTAAATACAATAATTAATGAAGATCACATGGAGAAGATAAGATTTGAAGATGGACTTAAAGGAGAGAAATATATATATATATATATATATATATATATATATATATATATATATATATATATATATTGGCACAATATATATATGTTCTGGTTGGCACAAAGAACAGCAATGGTACCTGTTAACTAAAAAGGAATAACCCACAGATAAAGTAGCTAGACATGATATTGAAGGGATAGCAGAAGCAAGATAGTACCTAGGCCAGGACTCCTCTGGGATATCGGATAGCCAGTTTTGGCCCCATCCCCATAGGCCTGATCCAGACAGGAGGGAGCCTGATCCTGTGCATTGAGCCTCTGTCCCCTGGTGGTCATAACAACCAGTCTACCAGTCATTCAGTTGCTTAGATAGATATATATACATACATATATATATATATATATATATATATATAGAGAGAGAGAGAGAGAGAGAGAGAGAGAGAGAGAGAGATTAACTTTACTATGTGTAAAATAGAGAGATATTGCAGGTTCTTATCATAAGGGTGACATCCCTTCCACACACACCCCCTCCCCCCCCGAGCTATTAAAGGGATGATCATTCTGGTTATTGGGTTGAGAATAGACTATAGATTGATAAAGGGAAGATAAAAAATAACAGTTAAAGAGATATCACAATAATACAAAAGAGACATGTTGATGACTTTCAAGAGGTTAATTGTGAAAACAAACAGATGGAAAGATGTGATATATATATATATATATATATATATATATATATATATATATATATATATATATATATTGTCCCAAAAATATATATATACACACAGCAGCATCTAGACTGGTGTTTAATTAAACAACTGAGCACCATAGCCTAGTCAAGATTAACATATAAAATTAAGTGTGTATACATTTTTTGGGACATCCTTTATATGTTTTCATTTATTTTTTTTTAACTTTTTAAATTATTTATGCTATTATAGGCATTCCCATTTCCCACCCTTTGCCCACCTTCATCCAGCAGGCCCCCTCTATCCCTCTCCTGTGCTCTTTCCCTCTGGCTATGACCACATTGTTGTTTGTGTCTATGGATTATACATACATATTCTTTGGCCAATCACTGCACCTTCTTTTATTTAGTCATAAAAGAGATTGAAAGATGTTACTATAGTCTCTCTGTATATTAAAGCACAGCACATAGCCACTGCCCATAAACTATCAGAGAAAGAAAAGAGATAAAATTGATCAACTGAAGGATTAATTGAGGAAATAAAAAGAAAGATATTCTTTCAAAGAGGCTATTATTTCAGCCAAGAATGAGCAACAGAAATCAGAGTTACTTTTCTATTGAAACATCAGAAAAACTGAATGGTATATATGAAATAAAAGCTTTCAAGATATTAAACATCAATAATGAAGGACAACGCTTTTTGACAGAATTAGCTGTGGGTTTATTTTAAACAGTCTAACATAGATATCATTGGAATAATACATTTGCTCTGACTTATTCTCTGAAAAGAGTTTTCAGGTTGTGACACAGAGAGGGGAAACCTAGACTACGTCCAATGATCTCTGTGAGTTGAGGAAACAAAACTGGGTTTCAAGAGAAGCTGAGGAAGCAGGAGCTTCCAGAGAAAAGTAATAGATAGGAAAGATCTGCATAGAGAGAAAATTCCAGAGATCTCTAAAAGGTCCTCCTTTATGTCTAGCTAAATTCTAAGTATAAAAGTGTGAGAAAACTATTTTCAGCTGGGAAAGGAAATACCAGGAAAAAAAAAAATAGAGCAATGCTCAGAGCTTACAGAGAAAGGAATAGTTCTGTTCCTACCCAGCAGAATAGAAAAAAAAAAAACCCTCATAATTTATGAGGCATAAGTAGAGCACTAACAGCATTTTGCCACAGCATTAGGGCAAAATCAATTGTAGACTAAACACTTCTCTGGTCCCACCTAATAAAGTTTAAAAGGAAGATCAAAAGATCAAAGTTTTTCCAAGCAACCTAACTGCAACTTAGGTCATACTGAAGAATATATAATACATAGAAATAGTATAATATTCGGCACAATGTAAGTCAAGTTTTGCAATGTCTGTCTTACAATAAAACATTACAAGTCATCTTAAGAAGCAGAAAAACGCAAGGGCAAATGAGAATAAAAATAAAGTAATCAAGAAATTACTAAGATGATGCAATGAACAAAATAGGTGCATTAAAACAATTATTGTAATTATATTGTATATCTTCTAGAAGCTTGGAGGAGGGGTAAGCATGTGAAGTAGAGAGAAGAAAGATACAAGAAAGACACAAATAGAACTCAGGCAGAAACTTCAAAGCTTAGATGAAAAACTACAATAACAACTACATTGTATTGATAGATACTAGATATTTCAAAAGAAAAGATAATGAACATGGAGAAAAACAAAGACTACTAAAAATAAAACTCAGAGAAAAGAGACTAAAACAAAAATAAAAATAATTAATTGTGAATTTATTTTAAACAGTCTAACATACAAGTAATTGGAGTTTCAAAGGAGGGGAGAAAGGAAGGCAGAGGGATAAGAAAACATATTTGGTAAAATAATGGCTGAAGTATTTTCAAATTTACTTAAGTATCTAAAACAATAAATCCAAGAAACTCAATGAACTCCAAGGATAGTAAACTTGAAAAAAGACACCAACACTTATAATAAATTTGAAATATATAGAACTTCTTAAATGCAATAAGAGAAAAACAAACAAACAAACAAACAAAAAACATTTCATGCAGAGAAAAACAAACAAAAAACCACACAATTTATTGAAACTTCTTTTTTTGGGAAAAAGGATGCAAATCAGAAGACAAAAGAAGCAACATCTTTAAGGTATTGTAAGAAGAATCAACCTAAAATTTTATACCCATGTAAAATATCCTTCAAAAATAAAGCAAAATCAAGACATTTTAGATATATTAAAAAAATCATCATTGGCTTACCTGGAATACAATAAATGTTTAAAAAACTGTCTTCAAGCAAAAGGAACATATCAGAAGAAAATCCACATCTAACACTGAAGAACTGTAATAGTAACAATACAGGTAAATATAAAATATGTTTTTTTTATTTAAATACTTTTAAAATGTAGTTGTGCATTTAAAGAAAAAATAATAATGTATTGCGAGATCTATAACACATGTTGAAATAAATTATAGCACATAAGCTAGGTAATAATAAATTAAAAGATACTGTTGTAACTTCTTATGTGTGAAATGGCATAATGCCATTTTAAAATAGACTGTGATAACTAAATTATGCATACTGTAAACTACTAAAGTAACACAAAAATTATAGTTGATAAGTCAAAATATTCAATAACTAGAATGAAGACAGATTTTAAACAAAGAAAATACAGAACATGGGATAATTAGAAATTAATAGAAAATTATAGCTTATAAGCCAACTTCAATATTTACATCAAAAGTAACTAGTTTAAAAGTTTCAACTAAAAGGCAGAGATTAAAATATTGGATATACCAATTCTCTTGTGCCATCAAACAATACACTTGAAATAAAAGAAATAAATAAATTAAAATTAAAGGATTGAACAAGGCATGTAAACTATACTTCTACCAATCAAAAGAAATTTGGGATGGCCATGTTTATATCAGACAAAGTAGAGCAAAGAATATTACCATGAATAAAGAAGTATTTTGATAATTAGATATGGGTGAAATCATCATGAACACATAATGGTCCTAAATGTTTATCTATTTAAAAACAGAATTCCAATATACATACACAAAAATTCATAGAACTTCAAGGAGAAATAAACAAATGTATAATTACAAATGAAAATTTTAACATTTTTCTTGATAAGGAGAAATTAATGAAGACATATATATATATATATATATATATATATATATATATTTAAATCAATCATTTAGACACAGATGATATTTTAAAACTCCGATCCAAAAACAGCACAATACACATTATTTTTTTCCCAAGGGGTACACAGGGCATTTACAACGATAAATTATGTTTTATGTAAAAAAGCAAATATCAATAAACTTGAAAAATTAAAAGCAGCTGAAACCGGTTTGGCTCAGTGGATAGAGCGTTGGCCTGAGGACTGAAAGGTCCCAAGTTTGATTCCGGTCAAGGGCATGTACCTTGGTTGTGGGCACTCCCCCAGTAGGGGGTGTGCAAGAGGCAGCTGATCAATGATTCTCTCTCATCAATTTTTCTAACTCTCTATCCCTCTCTCTTCCTCTCTGTAAAAAATCAATAAAATATATTTAAAAAATTAAAAGCATATTTTCTGACTATAATGTTATTGCAATGAAATGTAAGTGAAGTCAATATCAGAAAGATCTTTGGAAAGTCCCCAAATATTTGGAATTAACTAACCAAATTCTAAATAACTCATGGGTCAAATAAGAAATCAAATGGAAATTAGAAAGTGTTTTGAAATCAATAAACATGAATAAATAATATATTAACATTTGTGGGATGAATTGAAAGTCATGTTTTGAAGGAAATGTATGTCACTAAATGTACAGTTTACATTAGAAATAAAGGTATAAATCAGTAGTCTTAGCTTAAAAAACTAGAAACAAAGCAGAATAAAGGAAATAATGAAAATCAGAGTAGAAACATAAAACTTTTTTAATAGATAAGATAAATGACCCAAAAAGCTGTTTGTTTGAAATGGTCACTAAAATTGATAGACCTCTAACTAGGTAATCAGAAAAAAGGAAATAAAAAAGAGAAGCTCCAAATTAATAACATTACAAATAAGAGTTGAAAGCACAGATACTGAAAGAATCCTGAAAACTGGAAAACCATAATAGCTTAGTATCAAACAATCCGACAATTAGATGAAATAGATATATTTCTTCCAAGTCACAAACTATGATAGCTCATTCAAAAAGAATTAGATAACCTAGATGGCCCTACACATATTAAAGAAATTATACTGTAGTTAAACATTTCCGCAATGAAAGCCGTAAGTCCAGAAAGCTTCACTGCTGCATTTAATAACTCTTTACAAATGTTGGCAAACTCAATCCACAAAATACAAAGAGTGAATACATCGTGACCAAGTGAGGCTTATGCCAGAGATACAAAATTGATTTAACATTTGAAAATCAATCAATATAATTCATCATATTAACAAACTAAAAATGAAAAATCATATGGTCATCTCAGTAGACACATGAAAACACTGGACAAAATCCAACATCTACTTCCAATAAAAAATTTCTGCAACCTAGGAATATATGGGAACTTACTCAAATTGTCAAATGGTATCTAGGCATCTGTAAAAAACCTAAATCTAACATCTTAATAATTCAAAATGACAAAGGACTAAATGGTTTCCCTATAAGATTAGGAACAAGGAAGAATGTATACTATCATTACTTTTCAAAATTGTACTGGGGGATCTAGATGGCAAAATATTACAAGAAGAAAAAAAGGAATACATTATACAGGGAACAGCAAGACCCACATTATTCACATATGCACAATCATCTATATGCAAAATCCTATGGAACCATGAGTGAATTAAGCAAATTGGCAGGATAAAAGATCAATATACAAAATTAACATATTTTTACATGCTAACATAAATCAATTGAAATTAAAACATCAATATCCTATTAATAAAAGGCTAATATGCAAATTGACTGAACTGCAGAATGACTGGTTGCTATGACACGCACTGACCACCAGGGGCAAATGCTCAATGTAGGAGTTATCTTTTAGTGGTCAATGTGCTCCCACAGAGGGAACGCTACTCGGTCAGAAGCTGATTTTATGGCTGGCAAGAACAGCAGTGGTGGTGGGAGCCTAACCTGCCTCTGCAGCACCCTTTGGGATCTGTGAAAGAGGGCACATGCTGGGCTAGGAGCTCCCCACTGTCCCAGTATAAAAATCTAGTCATTTATAAAGGCATAAAAATGTGATAAATATACACACCAATAAAAGAGAAACATGGAAATTGACCGTACCTCTGCTACATCTACAAGCCACGCCCACCAGCCAGTCAGGAATGAGTATGCAAATTAACCCAACTAAGATGGCTGTGGCCATGGAGCAAGCAGGAAGGTTGGGTTGCCACCAGCAATGCAGGAAGCCAAGCTTCCCACCTGTCTTGGCTGGCTCTGGCCTCCACTCAAGGCTACAAAGTTTCAATTATAGAAGATAAGTAAATCCCAACAAAAATGGTGGCAGCCATGGAGCTGGAGAGAGCAGGAGGCTTGGTTTACCCCAGGCCATGGAGGAAGCCAAGCTTTCCACTGGCCCTGGCTGGTCCTGGCCTCTGCTCAAGACTACAAAATTTCACTTATAGAAGATAAATAAATCCCAGATACCAAGGCCTCCACTTGGGTAGCTGGGGGGCATGGCTGACCTGCAAACCACCACAGGCCCCTTTTCCAGAACACACCACATCCCAAGGGAACCCCCACCCTAAGCCAGGACACCCTTCAGGACAAACCAGCCAGAGCCTACCTGAGCACCAGGCCTTTATTCTTTCTAATAAAAGAGTAATATGCAAATTGACCATCACTCCAACGTACAAGATGGCTGCCATAAGATGGCCAGCAGGGGAGGGCAGTTAGGAGGGACCAGGCCTGCAAGGGAGGGCATTTGGGGGTTATCAGCCTACAGGGGAGGGAAATTGGAGGTAATCAGGACTGCAGGGAAGGGAAGTTGGGGAGGACCCAGGCCTGTCGAGGAGAGCAGTTGGGAGTGATCAGTCCTGCAGGGGAGGGCAGTTGGGGCAATCAGGCTGGCAGGGAAGCAGTTAGGCATCAATCAGGCTGGCATGGGAGTGATTAGGGGGTGATCAGGCTGGCAGGCAGAAGGGCTTAGGGGCAATCAGGAAGGCAGGCAGGTGAGCAGTTGGGAGCCAGAAGTCCTGGTTTGTGAGAGGGATATCTGATTGCCCGTTTAGGCCTGATCACAGGATCGGCCTAGACAGGCAGTCGGAAATCCTTTGATGAGTTCCAGATTAGAGAGGGTACAGGCTGGGCTGAGGGACACTGGGATCAGGCCTAAACGGGCAGTCGGACATCCCTCTCACAAACCAGAACTGCTGGCTCCCAACTGCTCACCTGCCTGCCTTCCTGATTGCCCCTAACCACTCCCCTGCCAGCCTGATTGATGTTTAACTACTCCCTGCCAGCCTGTTTGCTCCCAACTTCCCTCCTCTGCCAGCCTGGTCACCCCTAACTGCCCTCCCCTGCAGGGCTGATCACCTCCAACTGCCCTCACCTGCTGGCCATCTTGTGGTGGCCATCTTGTCTCAACATAGGGACAGGATCTTTGACCACATGGGGGCAGCCATCTTGTGTGTTGGAGTGATGGTCAATCTGCATATTACTCTTTTATTAGATAGGATAGAGGCCTGGTGCACGGGTGGGGGCCAGCTGGGTGAGGGATCTGTGGTGGTTTGCAGGCCGGCCACGCCCCCTGACAACCCAAGCGGAGGCCCTAGTATCTGGAATTTATTTACCTTCTACAATTGAAACTTTGTAGCCTGGAACAGAGCCAAGCTCCCTGCTCACTCAGGCTGCCACCATTTCTGTTTGGTTTATGAATCTTCTTAAAAAATATATTTTATTGATTTTGTACAGAGAGGAAGGGAGAGAGATAGAGAGTTAGAAACATCAATGAGAGAGTGTCATCGATCAGCTGCCTCTTGCACACCCCCTACTGGGGATATGCCTGCAACCAAGGTATATGCCCTTGACCGGAATTGAACCTGGGACCCTTCAGTCCCCAAGCCGACGCTCTATCCATTGAGCCAAACTGGTCTCGGCTGGTTTATGAATCTTCTATAATTGAACTGTGTATCCTTTAGTGGAGGCCTAGGCTAGCCAGGGCAGGTGGAAAGCTTGGCTTCCACCTGCCCTGGCCAGCCTAGGCCTCCACTCAAGGGTTGCTGGGGAAACCCTAGCCTGCTCTTTCCAGTTCCATGGCTGCTGCCATTATTCTTAGGATTTACTTATCTTCTATAATTGAAACTTTGTAGTCTTGAGTGGAGGCCTAGGCGGGCCAGGGTGTGTGGAAAGCTTGGCTTCCTCCATTGAAACCCAAGCCTCTCAACTGCTCTCTGTGGCTGCAGCCATCTTGGTTGAGTTTAATTTGCATACTTGCTCTGATTGACTGGTGGATGTGGCTGGTGGGCATGGATTGAGCCCAGTGATGGTTAATTTGCATATTACTCTTTTATTAGGTAGGATAGCTAACAACTTGAAATATCCCAAATGTCCATCAACTGGTGAATGGATACACAAATACTAGTATATCCATACATGTTGTATTGAGGAACAATACAACTCAGCCATAAAAATGAATAAGCACGCAAAACACATGAATATCAACATAATTACACTGTAATAAAGAAGGCAGATCACCAACTTGACCGAAAGAATAGATATTGTGTGACTCTATTTACATAAAATTGTAGAAAATGGAAACTAATGCATAATGAGGCGGGATCTAGAAATGGATATGAGGGATTACACTAGGGCAAGAGGAAACTTTTGAGGGTGTTAGATATGTTCTCTATCTTGACTATGAAGATGGTTTCATATTATATATATATATCACCTTTTATACTTTAAATATGTGCAGCTTATTGTATGCCAGTTATACTTCAATACAACTATTAAAATTAAGTTAATGTAAAATATAGAAAGAGGAAGTTAATTTTCAAATTTATTTGATAAAAGGTATTTTAGTGCATTAGAAATTAGACAAGTAATTTATTAAAAAATTATATTAATAACCATTGATAAATGCTTACTTTGTGTTAGGTAATATTCAAAGTGTTTTATAAGTATAAACTTATTTAATCACTTTGATAATTATATTTGTTGGCTATGGTATTGTCCATACCCATTTTATATAGTAAGAAATTGTGGCACAGAAAATGACACAGTTTTTAAATGTAGAACTTGTATTTCAACCCAGGTGGTCTGGCTTCAGGCATATAGCTCTGTTTAATCTTGCTTATAAAGAGAGAGTTTATTTTGACTACTTCATAAACTTAGTAACTAAATTATAGAATTTTACTTTCTTTTTCTTACCGCCCACATTTCTTGAATAGGTTTTTTGCACACAGGTTGAATTCTTTTGTAAGATAATACTTGAACACATACTAAGCCCAGCTTTCATTAGCATTCACTGTCCTGCCCACTGGACCTCTGCTTTATGACCTTTATCTCTCCTTACTTCTCATTTCTCTTCCAAATTGTTTTCTTTTTACAAAGCACATTTCAGATTTTGTAATTCTGAAATATGTCACCTAACCTATTCCCATTCAAATCTATTTGAGTCATAGTGAAGTTTCTATGGCATTTATTATCCCCATGAAATGCTTGTGTACTTGATTGCCTATTGCCTCTAATGATTCTTTTTTAGAGAATGTAAATTTGTGTTGACAATTAGTTGTTTGCTTTTGATATCATAAACCAAGTCTTTATATTGGGTCATGCATATGCAGAAATTCACTTATTTTATTTATTTTTTTTTTTTACACAACTTCTCTGAACTACCAGAAACAAACATGCTCCACTTAGAAAATGGAATCATATTGCCCTTTCTAAGCATATAGAGCAAGCATCTCAGAATATGGGGGTTGCCAATACATTTCTCCCTGCATCACTATTTCCAAGTTTCATCTTGGGGATGTAAGGGAAAATCTATGTCCACTCAGGCATGAAGAACACAGGCTAAACAAATTGCATTTGAATTGTGAAAATGGTGCACTTTATGTGGTTAGGGTACATTCCACAGTCTTTCTTCCTTAAAGAATGTGATGTTTGTGTCAACCAGTGAAGAGGGGGGGGTGGTCCTCTTGTTGTGGATAAAAATTCATTAAGACAGTGCAGCAGGGCCGGGACCGGTTTGGCTCAATGGATAGAGCGTCGGCTTGGGGACTGAAGGGACCCGGGTTCGATTCCGGTCAAGGGCATGTACCTTGGTTGCGGGCATATCCCCAGTAGGGGGTGTGCAAGAGGCAGCTGATTGATGACTCTCTCTCATCGATGTTTCTAACTCTCTATCTCTCTCCCTTCCTCTCTGTATAAAATCAATAAAATATATTTAAAAAAAAAAAAAAAAAAAAAAAAAAAAAGACAGTGCAGCAGGGAACACCAGGATCCACATCTTGCCCAGCCCTTCCTTCTCTAGTAGTTTTCATTAACTCCCCGAGTTCTAAAACAAGTCACTCTCATTTTTTTCATTATATGTTTCATATAATTTATTGTACATAATAAATAGTTTGCAAGAGTTGGGTTTATGAATAGCTTGAAACAGGTTTTCCATGTCCAAATCAAGCTGCCATAGTAACCATTTTTCATTTCTGCCAAACGTATGGTCTTTTCTTTTTCCTTTTTTTCCCCTGCCTTAAAATATGTTGTTTAAAAAAAAATCCCAAATTATTCAGGAAAGTTGATCAGATTTCATTAAAATAATGACTTCATTGTTAGCAAATGCTCATTTCAATCTCCTATTTAATGACTCTTTCTTGCATTATGAGCATCAAACTGAAAATAAAAATATATAGTTCAATTTTTTATTTAATGATATTTATCATAAAAATAAATTAAAATACATTCTTGTTCTCCTCCCATTTTCCCATAAAAGAATCTCTGCCTTTTTCAAACAATAGAACAGGAGCAAGGCCAGGTTAACTTTCTGCCAGATAGTTCCATGTAGAAAGTTCAGGAGAGTTGTCTAATCTGCTGGGTATTTATATCTGAACCTCCACACAGAACTCCTAGTTTCTTTGGCAAGAAGGACTTTTAAAGAGATTGTTTCCACAGGTGTTTTTCCAGCCTCTCATCATCATAGCATTTTGACTTTTCAAGTGACTAGTATCCAAAGTTATAACCCTAATCAAGTAACCAGTACCTCCTAGATAAACCTGCAAATTTCAAAAGCCAATTCAACTCGAAAGCTTGCAACAGCTGCACCCAGCAGCCCTTGGGCTCAAATTCTCAAACGAAAGGCTACCTTCAGGAGTCACTGCACTATATGACCAGCACAGCTGCAGAGTTATGGAGGTGGCAGGGATTGGTTGTGTTTGACAAATAGAGAAAGATCTGTTTTTAATGAAGACTTTTTTTTTTTTTAATGTTAATGACTCATCGACTTTTAGGGTTTTTACAATTATAATTCTAAGACATCAACCTTTCAACCCCTGTTATTTAGGATTTAGCTTAAACATTTACTTATTAATTAATCCATATCTATTCCGTACCTCAGTGGCACCATGAGATGTACACATTTGTTACCATTGCCTATTAAAACCTTGCTTTAACGTACTTTCCAAAAACCTTCGTTCTCACTGTATACATGAGATTCTTACATATCTAGTAGTCTATTTCTTTTATAATTTCTTCCATTTATTCAACAAATATTTAATGAGTGACTTCCCTCTGCCATATCAGATAGGTTCTCTGAAGCTATCTATGCAAGTGTAAAATCTGAACTCTATCATTAAGGATGTAAACTACACATAAAGGTGGGGCCAGGTTGTGTAACACATTGAATGAGAAATCAGAATTTGGTTTGCACTTCCCCTGTAATTATATCACTCCCAGTAATGGTGTCATTCTTAATCACTACAATGACTAGTACTAATTACTATTAAAATTTTTTTGTAAGTTTCAGAAACTAATTAAAGCTTGTTTTACTTAGTCAACAGGCGGTGATGCGGCTATATTGGAGGGATACAAAGTATCTCATGGAATCCAAGGAAGAGATCAATAACCCTTAAGAACTATAAGAAGGGAACTTGAACTTTGGAATCTGAACAGCAAGAAGTTTTGAAACTCATTTCTTGATTGCTGCCATTAAAGTGAAATCAGTTCCAGATCCCACTCTAAGGCTCTCAATTCACAACCCCAAATTCTGGAAGAGCAAATATAAGTAGCCCAACTTGAGACATTGTCCATTCCCAGCTAGCAATGGTTAATGGACTGTCAAGTATTAGAAACTGTTATTGAGACCCACTTCTGGGTATGGGGTTAGAAGAAACTCCTAAAGAGAAAATCAGTAAGGCAGTTAGCAAAAAGTGCCTGTGTAATCATAACTAGTATTTTCTAGGTTAAGCATTGTGTTTTTCATATATCATCTCAACTAATTCCCAAGAAGCCTTACATAGTAGATGCTACTATTATTCTCATTTTGCCTATAAAAATTGAGATTTAATGAGGGCAACAGCCAATAATAGTGCAGCTGATATCTAAAGTCTACTTTTTCTGGCTGCACAGTCTATATGTTATTCCTCATTTTGATGTTGCCAAACCATCAAGTTTACATGTAGATTAGATATGGTGACTTTGTCTCCATAAGTTTCCTGTCCTCGATTCTTCATTTTGAATAGATGAAGAGTTGATTTATTGAGAGTCATTTAAGAAGCTAAAAGTATCTCATTAACTAGTACCTCCAAAGTACTTACCCTTTTTAATTATGTTATAACATGAAAAAGGAGGGGAATGTATTCATGGTATACATATGTGTGTTTCCTCATGGACTCTGTGTAATATATGGTACTTAGACATAGATGAACTGATACTACTATTACTGCATTTCAGAATACATATATTTCATAGTTAAACAAGTTTGTGTGTATGTCTATGTGAAACAAACCACCAGTTAACATGCCGTATCTATGGAAAATTCTAAATATTTGACTTAGAAATAAAGTTTGAGCACACATTAGAGCTACTGACTCATCAGATACTGCCTATAGACTATTTCTTTTGGCTACTGTCTCATCATGGAAATAAAGTATATGTTTATCTAATGAATAAACTTTAACTTGAAAAATGGGAAATAATCTATATCTCTTTTCCAATCAAAGTAGAAATCCCCTGGGATCTCTTGGAGATAGAGTAACATAAATCCAGGCCAGTATTAACTTATCTGTGTGTTTGCATAAAAGAGGTAACATGTTAGGTCTGGCATGTTTTGACACAAAGCCCAGTTCATTATCCCGGGGGTTTAGGCAGTGGAAGAAAAATAAAGGGAGGGCAAAGCTTGGTTCACTGCTTTTTTTATATTTCCAGGTTATTACTAAGTTCTAGCTTGAGAAGTTTGAGACTTTTTATGGGAAAGAACACACTACATTTAAATACTACAAAAAAGTGAGTGGAAATCACCATCAATGTTAGCATATACAATTTTTAATAAGGAATCACGAGCTTTTCCTGTATAGTGGACCTGTTCTAGACAATAAATAAATCTTTACAAGAGTTGTAGTTCATTGATTTGCTTTTGGGTTGACTATAGGAAATGGATTCTTTCATGAAATGAGAAAGTTTGTTCCCAGCTGGAGGCCAGGACGCTAGCTTTGCAGTGCAATTCTCCATAATGGGAAGATGAGCTGAGGGTGAATAATTTAGGGTGAACCTAACAAGCCCGACTGTCTGCCTCTGTTAGTCCCGAAGGCTCGTAAACACTGCAAAAGAGTTAAGGAAGAGCTCAGAATGCAAAAATATCCAGATTTACATTCATGAATGAATTAATTAGGACATGACCAACCCAAGAATTCTGATAACAAAAATAGAAATCAGCGGGAAAGTAAACTACCTCTCCTCTCTCAGAAAGGAAACACATGCAGACCTTATCATTTAAAATTCAGTTTAAACATAGCCCAAATATAGTCCAGATTATTATTTTTTTTTTTGTCATCATAGAGAATGTACTTTTGACTACTTCTTTGGGCTGAGCTTTCCAAGAAGATACTGGCACCATAGGGAAGACTTGTTGTCTCAGGAGGTGCACAGAACATACCTCAATGGCTTTGGTACTAAATGGCTTCAGCAGAGGGTGAGGCACCTGCACTGGCCAGATCAGAGCTGGAAGGATTAGTGAGCAACTGCTGACATTCTCACTTTCTGCTCTGACACAGGCTTCCATTCTGCTCAGGGGAACGAAAAAGAGGGAGGGCCCAGGGAGAGAGGAAGGAAATGATTAGAGAAGATGAGAGCAGAAAAATAAAGGGATAGAAACCAAGTTGCTAATTATTATGGACACTGGATTCTATAAATTAAGCTGATCTGATATGGGATTACCCCCACCCCAATGTTTAGGATATTAGCCAAGCATTCCTGTTTAAGAAAGAGGGAAGCTTTTTGAAAAGCTAAAAAAATATCTCTGAAAAATTGGCTACAACTTCCTTCACACAAAAACAAGTTTGAGAGATACGAATAGTCATGGGAGGAATACTTTATGGAACAAAATATTTATTCTTGTTTCACTTATGAGGATATCAAGACAATAGTCTCTGGAGGAAATCATGCTTGTGAAAGATATTTTAAGATCAAAGTTTACCTGACACATAAACCAACTCACTAACAATGAAAAGCATGAAATTCTGGTGTGAAAGGTACTGATTTTTCTTTATTTCTTTATCATTTTGGCCCTTTTGTATTTTGCAAAACATATGTACAACTATAATAATGCAATCTTTTTTCCTGTTAAAACGTGAAACTTGTAATGTCATCAGAGAATTCAAGCCCCACATGGAATGTGAGGAACTTGCTTTCCTTGACATATTTCTGATAATTTTTTAAACAATGAAATTTATCTCATACTAAATGCCATCAATCTTCTCATTTTTATACAATACATTCTAAAATTGTAAAAATAACTGTTCAATAGTATAATATATTTTTGTGCTCAATTTCTCTTCAGTTGATGAGAAAATCAGAAATACATTATTCTTACTAACTTGAACTGAATGAAAGTCTTCATTTAAAGTAACTTAATTATATACAGAAAGTATGTAATAAAATAATGACCTCTATTATAAATCATAAGTAGCAATCAAAATAATGATCAAATCAGATAATAAGTTTGATTATGTGTAGAATTCCACTTTCCTTAGGTATGTTATTACTCTCAGAACAGGATGGAAACAAAAAGAACTTGGCTGGAAGTAGACTCTTTCTTGATCAGATGCCTAGTACAGTTCTCTGTGCCCAGTGGGTTCTCAATACATATTCCATGATGATTATAATGAGTCATCTGAAAACATTTGCAATATGCAGGTATGCACAGATCTGAGATTAGAAAAAATAATTGTCAGTGTAATTGCTTATGCCAAAGAGAAAAAATCCTGTATCTAATATCAATCACATAAACTGTGGACACACAAACACAATATCTCTATGTGGTTTTTGTTGCTGGTTGTTGGTTTGTTGTTGTTTTTGTTTTCCAATTTTTTTTCCTGGCGACTCCATTAGAAACCCACTGTACATATTTGTCACTTGATTAAATTATTCAGGGGCAAGGCAGAGCAGCCACACTGTTGCCAAATATTTCTGGAAGATGTACTTTGTCTCCTGAACCAAATCCTTGGTTTCTGACTGTTCACTTCCAGGGAATATGGAGCACAGTGCCTTGGAAGGTCCTGAGATTTTTGTCATTGTGCCAGACTTTAGGCCATTTTGAAGTCAAAGAACAAAGTTGTAAGTGCCTTAAGTGTTTATATTAAAGAAACACATGTTGAAATTTATTTTATTATTATTATTTTTTAATTAAATTCTTTATTGTTTAATACATAAATTTCCTTTTCCCCATTGGCCTCTCCCTGACTGCTCCCACTCCCCAGAAAATTCCTTTAACCCCCTACTGTCTGTGGCCATTGGTTATGCTCATATGCATGCTTACAAGTTCTTTAGTTGGTCTCTTACCCTTCCTTCTCCTCCCCTGCCTCCCCTCTTAGGTTGGATGGTTGTTCCATGCTTCTGCTCTATTTTAAAAAATATATATTTTATTGATTTTTTTTTTTAAAGAGAGGATGGGAGAGGGATAGAGAGAATTATCGATGAGAGAGAAACATCAATCAGCTGCCTTCTGCACACCCCCAACTGGGGATGTGTCCATAACCAAGGTTATTCCTTGACTGGAATCAAACCTGGGACTCTTCAGTCCATAGGCTGATGATACTCTATCCACTGAGCCAAACTGGTCAGGGTACTTCTGGCTTTATTTTTTGTTTTCAGTTTACGTTGTTCTTTATATTCCACAAATGAGTGAGATCATGTGATATTTATCTTTCTCCTTATTTCTGGCTTATTTCACTTAGTATAATGCTCTACAGGTCCATCCATGCTGTTGCATATGGTAAGTGTTCCTTATTTTTTACAGCAGCATATTATTCTACAGTTTTTTAATCCACTCATCTGCTGATAGGCACCTAGGCTGTTTCCAAATCTTAGCTATGGTGAATTGTACCGCTATGAAAATTGGGATGCATATATCCTTTCTGATGGGTATTTCTGATGACTTGAGATATATTCCTAGAAGTGGGATTACTGGGTCAAATGGGAATTCCATTTTTAAGTTTTTGAGGAAACTCCATACTGTCTTCCACAGTGGCTCACCAGTCTGCATTCCCACCAGCAGTGCACTAGGGTTCCTTTTTCTTTCTCCACATCTTCACCAGCACTTGTTCTTTGTTGATTTGTTGCTGATAGCCATTCTGACAGGTGTGAGATGTTACCTCATTGTCACTTTGATTTGCATCTCTCAGATGATTAGTGACTGAATGCGTTTTCATGTCTCTTGCCTTCTGTATGTCCTCTTTCAAAAAGTGTCTATTTAGGTATATTGGCCTTTTTTTTTTTTTTTTTTTTTTTTTTAAATTGGACTGTTTATCTTTCTTTTGTTAAATTGTATGAGTTCCCTGTAAATGTTGGTGATTAAACCCCTATCAGTGATAACATTGGCAAATATGTTCTCTTATACAGTGGGCTTTCTTGTTGTTTTGTTGATGGTTTCTTTCACTGTGCAGAAGCTTTTTATTTTGATATAGTGCCATTTGCTTAATTTTCTCTTTAGTTTCCATTGTCCTTGGAGCTGTATCAGTAAAGATATTGCTGTAACATATTTCTGTTATTTTGCTGCTTATGGATTCTTCTAAGATTTTTATGATTTCTCATCTTTTAAGTTCTTTATCCATTTTGAGTTTATTTTTGTGTATGGTGTAAGTTGGTGGTCTAGTTTCATTTTTTTTGCATATATCTGTCCAATTTTCCCAAAAACCATTTATTGAAGAGACTGTCTTGAATCCATTGTTTTCTCTTGCCTCCTTTGTCAAATATTAATTGAGCATAATGGCTTGGGTCAATTTCTGGGTTTCCTGTTCTATTCTATTGGTCAGTATGTCTGTTCTTATGCCAGTACCAAGGAGTTTTGAGCACAGTAGCTTTGTAATATAGCTTGATAACTGGTATCGTGCTTCTTTCAACTTTGTTCTTCTTTCTTAATATTGTTGCATCTATTTGGTATCTTTTTTTATTCCAGAAGAATTTTTGGAGAGTTTGTTCCAACTCTTTGAAATATGCCATTGGTATTTTAATGAGGATTGCATTGAATCTTAAGTTAAGAATAAACTTAATTAAGGTGATGCACTCTGAATTAAAAAAAAATCAAATGTAAAACATGGCTTAATCAACTGCAGGTTGTGATGGTCTCAGAACAAGTAAATATCAAGCCAGTGGAAATGTGGGCCAGCTATTTTGTTAATTGCCATAGCCTAATGACTTAAACTTTAGTAAAAGTGAACCTTATAGGTCGTCAAAGTAAAATGGGAAGAATAGATAGGCTGTTCAAGCCAGGAAGCTGGAAGTCAATCTTGACTCTTAAGTCTTCTTCTCCTCTATTCCTCTCTAAGCAATCTATGCAAAATTTCTGACCTAAAAATACTTGATATAGTTCTACTTCTCTCTAGCCTGCAGTCACATTCATTTCTTATGTGGAATATGCAATAAACATGTAATTTGCTTACTCCATGTCTTTAACCTCTTTCAATGCATTTCCTTTTGTGGTCTGAATGTTTTTTTGTTTTGTTTTTAAGTATTTGGACATGGTATATTTATTTTGCTTAAAGCACTGAGCTAGGCACTAAATATAGATACATATAGAGACATATTTTCTCATTTGATCCTATAAAAAAAAACCAGTTTGATAAAAAATTGATATTAGTTTCTTATTATTTCTGTAAAAATACGATGGACCGCCGAAACCGGTTTGGCTCAGTGGATAGAGTGTAGGTCTGTGGACTGAAAGGTCCCAGGTTCGATTCTAGTCAAGGGTATGTACATTGGTTGTGGGCACATCCCCAGTAGGGGGTGTGCAGGAGGCAGCTGGTCGATGTTTCTCTCTCATCGATGTTTCTAGCTCTCTATCCCTCTTCCTTCCTCTCTGTAAAAAATCAATAAAATGTATTAAAAAAATACAACGGACCCTAGTGACGTAAAACAATGGCTTTGTGGAAGTAGCTATCCTATGACCTATTGGTAGTTCCCAGGATTATCCAAACAATGTCCTGGACCTGGACCATTTATTCCCTTCCATGAAAGCGGTGCCCAGCAATAGCTCAGGTTCTCCTTTCTTATTTGGAAAAACATTTTTTTTCTATTTTTAGTGAACAGTGAACTTTTTTGTGCTGCTTACGTTGTGTATCGTATGGCACCTGGCCAGTCCCACTATTTTATGATGGAGGGCAATGGGATTTTTACATACAAGATGCAGTTGGTCACATTGCGTTCTCCTCTTCTGCAGTCAAATCTCCCTTCTCCTCCTTCTAATGACACATGTCATTCCACTTAGGGTTTGCCTGGATAATTCACAATGCTCTCCCTCAATTTAATTGCATCTTCTGCCATATAAAGTTATGCTCACAGGTTCTAGGAACTAGAATTTGGGCATCTTTGGGGGGCCATTGTTCAGCCTAAAACAAAGGTTCTCTCTTTTTACATGTGACCAAAAAAGCTTTAGTAGGTTAAGTAATGTGCTCAAACTTATACATCCAAAAAGTAGCAAAGTTGGTATTCAAACACTAATCTTTCTGATGCTGGAATCACTGTTCACATGTAGTAGGACTGGATGTGGTAAGATTGAAGGAGATAAATGGAAAAGAGGAAAAGAGAGATATAATTATCTGAAAATATTTTTAAGAAAAATATCACATGAAAAAGTAACAAATAATGACAGCTAACACATATTTAATGGTTGTACATGCCAAGAAGTATTATAAGCCCCTTTACAAATATTAATTCATTTAATATTTATAATAACCTTATGAAATAATTTCCAGTATTATCAGTAGAGAAATTAAAAATTACACAGTTAGTAAGTTATGGAGTTGGTATTGGAACACTTGCTGTCTGGCTGCAGAGCCTGTGGTCTTAAGTCACTGATCTCATTCTAGAAGTTCTGGCAGGAAGAACTTGAACCAATGGAAGAAAGTAGATAAAGACAAACTTTTAGTTCAATATTTAAGAAATGATTAACACCTGGAGCTATTAAAAAAATTAAATGGGAAAGAGAAAGCCTATCTCCGAGGATGCCAAAATTAAAAACAGCTTGACCTCTTCTCTGAGATATTAAACTTAGAGACAATGAACTTGGAGACAAGCTAGACGAATAATTTCAATTCCTTCAGCTTCATAAGCTATGGTTTTAAGCTTTTATATCTTCAAATGCTTATTGTCAATGGAATGTCACTGATAGTTCCATGATAGCTACATTTTGGGAAGATTAATCTAGGACTGGGTCAGCATAGAAGTGAATGGGGAGAGAATGGTTTAGGTAGAAATCATGTAAGAAATTATTTTAATAGTCCAGGTAATAGTTAATAAAAAACTTAAAGCAACAACTATGGGATTAAACAGAAAAATATAATAAATATAGTCAAGTGGCCTTTGACAAAGGAGCAAAGGCAATGCAATAGAGAAAAGGCTGTCTTTTCAACAAATGAAACTGGAATGCCTGGACATTCACATGCAAAGAAATAACCTATTTTTATTTTTTAATTTTAATATCTCAATAAAAACGATCTTAAATATAATAATGTTACATGCAATAAACTATAGAGAGTGCCTAGGAAGGTACCAGGATGTGGAAAAGAGAAAAATATTTACAATAAACACCAATTATCCAAGAATAATGATCTTAAATATAATATTACATGCAATAAACATTAATAAAAATAAAATTAAATTAACAAGATTAGGCAATAGAAAGAGAAGAAGAAAAGAAAGATGGTGCCTAAGGGCAGTGTGGGAGAAGGAATCAGCACAGAGACAATGGCAGCTGTCCCTCTAACCCTCTGCCCTAGGCCATACAACTCAATCTCTCCCTGAATAACTCCTGTTTGCTTTAAGCAGTCATCCTTTCACTGGATGAGTGCCTGAGAATGAAATTTTGTATGCTGGCCCTATAAGAGGGACTCTGGGTTTCTAGCAGACTCCTGCTAGAAAGGTGGATGGGACTTTTTATGCAGTCATATATTGCAAGGAAATGTCTAAAAGGTTGAGAAATTACAAAAAAAAAAAAAAAGGCCTTTATATGGAGCAATAACTTTCAAAGGTGGATTTTAAATGGGGTGAGAGTCAATTGCAAAGGGTAAGAAACAAGTAGGTGCTCAGAAATTGGAGGGGCAATCAATGAATACTGTTGGCTTGTGAAGGTTGTAGAAGGAAATAAATATTTTAGGTTTAGGCAAAACCAGAAACCCTGCATCAGTTAAGATATTTCTGTTATTTACAACACAAATTAATTCTGCATAACATAAGCAAAAACAGAGCTTAGTGCTATGATAAACGGTTCTTAGAATCAGAAAAAAGTTAAAGAATCAGACCTTAGGAAGTATAGGAACCAAATCAGCTCTAACAGTGACTTGGACATAGGACCTAGTGAACAAGCCTTTCAGAACGAGGCCACCAGGTGAATTCACTTTAGCCCTTTTCAATTCTTGTGCTGCTATGGCTGTAATGAATTTACAAGGAAAACATCTGATTGGTCTAGCTCAGGTCATGTGATCACCTTTTGCCAGGGAAGGTCAATGCCCTTCAACTAGTTTATTGATTAAGGAAAAAATTGTTCCCCAAGAAAATCAGGTGAATGAGTTCCAAAAGGAAAACAAAACTACTGATAAGTAGAAAACACAGGCGCCTCTTGCTTTGCTTTGTGTCACATTAGCTGAAACACATGCAGACTGGCATTGATTCTTCACTTTGCACAGGTCTGTGGTAACTGAACCTTAACCTCAGACACCCTGGTCACTGCAGTGAGGGACAAGTACCAGTGTGCATCAAGTTCAGTGAATAAGGTATTATATGAAGCATACGTTACCAAGAACTATTATAAAGAGTATGAGACTTCACAATTGGTCAAATTCAGGAGTGTGGAAAAGTAGATTAATATTCATAATCAGAATAATAACTATTTCAATAATTAATTAATTAAACTACAAGAATAAATTGTTTTGTGTACTCATAACTGCAAACTAACTTTTGCCCTTCCCTATATATGATAGTAAAATGGGACTTTAGAAAGCAAATCCCATTCTTTCCTATCATAGCAAAGGAAATGGAGGCCAGAGGAAGCACATGGACTTATCCAGCATCTTCCTTCTTCCTGGACAAAATATATAATAACAAGAGAAGTGAAAAAAAAGGAGTGGTTCCAGGAGGGAAAGCAATCTGCGGGAGGTAAGTTTTGAGATTGGGCTTGAAGGACTACTGAAATGTGTTTGCTCAGGTGTAAATTGAGGAAGGCTGGTCTACATCTCTAACAGCCTTTTCAGCTCTGACATGCTATGATTCAGAGCATTATGTACTGAAGTCATATACAGAGAATAGTAAGCAGGATGGCTTGATTGGAGCAAAGAGGCATGTTATGGAATAATGAAAGCTCCAGGAGGGTCAGCTGATGGATGCCTGCCTAGGAATTCAGGATTAGTACCCTTCTGAGTGGGTTAAGGGAACAGGCCAAAACCTGCAGTGCTGCAGTATGACACCCATTTGTGAAGAAGAGACCAACACATTGGTTAAAACAATAGCACTGAATCCATTCCTATGGAATGTGAATGAAATATTATTGGGAAAAATTTTCCCTCAGGGATGTAATAGCTGATTGTCTTATTAGATGAAGAAGCTATAATTTTTAATTCTGATTCTCATAGAGTACATGTGACTTTGAGTAGATGTGTGCAGTCCCTAAAGTCAGTGTCTAGAGATATACAGAATAAAAATACAGACTGAGGATTGAATGAAACTTATTTTAGTAACCATATGACAAATCTGCTCATAGATGCTAAACAGGATTTGCTGAGTGTTTTATTCCCTAATAAAAACATTATATATATATATATATATATATATATATATATATATATATATATATATATATGAACAAGGGAATATATATATAAAGAGGTAATATGCAAATTAGCTGGGACACTGTAACAGTCACGACTGGCTCAGGAGGAGCCTGTGCACGTAGATGGGCAAAAGGGGACTGTGTGCACGGTGAGGCAAGCCACATATGGTGCAGGCCCAAAGTAGACACACACACAGGGGGGCCTGCCCCCGCCATTGCGGCGTGGCTGGAGCAGGCCAGAGCAGACACACCGCAACGCACCAGCAGTTCCACCTCTGAGCATGAGCTGTAAAGTAAACACCTTTTCTGACCGCTCATTGGCTAAGCTCCTGGGATGCCACTTGCAGTGTTCTTGGTAACTTGTGTTATAAGAATCAAAGAAGGTGATCTAGTTTTTTTTCCACCACACTCTTGGAGAAAAAAAAGAAGGTCTGCTGCTGGAGAGGCTAAGAAATATCATATCCTGCCTTATCCAGGTTTGCTCAGTGGATAAAGCCTTGCCCTGCAGATCACAGAGTTCAGGATTGATTCTGATCAAGGGCATGTACTTAGGTTGCAGGCTCCTCCCTAGCTGGGGCCCAGGTCAGGGCTCATGCAGGATGCATGCAACTAATCGAAGTGTCACTCTCACACTGATGTTTCTCTCTGTCTTTCCCTCTCTCTTGCACTCTCTCTAAAAATCAATGGAAAACTATCCTCAGGTGAGGATTAAAAAAAAAAATGAAAAGAAAGAAATGCCATATCCTATAAAAGAGACATCTTGAAAATGCCTAAAGAAAGTTGTCATTTTTTCGTGGTGAAGGGACTGGAGTCCATGTTGATGAAAACAACTTGGTGGATGTGGTGGCCGGCAGTGGCAGCAGCAGTAGTGTGATGGGGGTGGCATTTTCTCTTCATCAGCCCAGTTGCCTCCCACAGAGGGAGTCTAAACTGTGGCTTAGGCCCGCTCCCCATGAAAAGCGGCCTAAACCATCAGTAGGATATCTCCTGAGAGCTCCCAGAGTATGAGAGGGGGCAGGCTGGGCTGAAGGACACCCCCTCAGTGCATGAATTTTGTGCGCTGGGCTTCAAATATATATATATATTTGACTTCAGAGAAGAAGGGAGATAGAGACAGAAACATCAATGAGAAGTGAGAATCATTGATAGGCTGTTTCCTACATGCCCCCTATGGGGACATGTGCCCTGACTAGGAATTGCACCATGACTTTCTGGTTCACAGGTCTACCCTCAACCACTAAGTCATGATGGCAGGCTAAATATAATTCTGTCACATAAGTCCAGGTGTATTTTGATAACTTAGTACATAAAAACCCAGCATCCTATGTGTGCTTTCTTGCCTGGTCTATTTTTTTTTTTTTTTCAGCTTTTACCACCCTCTCTAAATTCATTCTTTCTTTGTTCTCTTGAATATTTATCTTTCTCAGTCACTTCCACTTACTCTCTGCACTATCTTAGTGTTGTTTATTCTGTGCTAATTAACATGTTTTGTCTTCCTCTCCATCTTGGACCACTTACACCCAGACTCTGCTATATGTTTTATAAATGAAACTAGAGGCCCAGTACACAAAGTTTGTGCATGAGGTGAAGGGACTCTCAGCCCAGTCTGTACCCTCTCACAATCTGGGACTGGTGGATCCTTACTGCTCACCTGCCTGCCTGCCTGATCGCCCCTAACCACTCCATTGGTCTGCCTGATCATCCCTAACTGTTCTCCTGCCTGCCTGATCACTCCTAACCATTCTGCCTGCCTGCCTGATTGCCCCTAATCACCCCTGCCTCAGCCCCTGCTTCTGTAGCTTCAACAGGAAGGTCGTCCGGAAGGATGTCCAGAATGACACCAGGAAGGTTGTTCTGCTTTCCAGTCTAATTAGCATATCATACTTTTATTATTATAGATGGGGTATTACTCTATCCTAAACTGCCAGTTGGGCACATTTAAATCAAAGTGACTTTGGAAGTTACACATGAAAGCTAGGAAAGACCAAGAGTGGGCAAAAGTAGAGAGTATTTCTTATTCATGTTGTCAACACCCTCTCTGATATTCATATTATGGACTATGAGACACCTGTTTTCTTATGAGCAGCTCTCCTATATTCACCATTTTATTCAATGTATTTCTTGACTTTAACTGAAACCAAACTTTATCCTCCAGATACATTATTATTATTAGAGTCAATTATTCTATTTGTTGTATACTGGCACTTCACTGATTTGCCCAACAATATTCTCATAATCATCACTAACCAGCCTCTTTTTTCTTTAATCTCTCCTTCCCTCCCAACTTCCTTCCTTCCATCTCTATAAGGGAAATAATAAATTATAAATATGTGAGTAAAAAATACATACACTTTCTTATTTTTTAAAATTCTTTAAAAAATAATTGAATGTTGAAAGCAAATAAAATAATAATGTATTGATGGGTCTATGACATGTCACTTTAATATTCTTATATTAATGTGAAAAATAGGTGATCCTTCTTATTCCTGTGTGCCTGGAACTTTCCTGGTCTTAGCACTAAAATTCCTATACATCTTGGGAACTATCACCAGGTGTGTTTAGCTACATTTTTTTTTAAATGGAAAAACAATTGTGATAAGTAAAATGTACTTTGTAATCTTTAGAACAGGAGTAAGGAACCATTTTTATGCCAAGGCCATATGAATATTTATAGTATCATTCATGGGACACACAAAATTGTCAACTTAAAATGTGGTCTGTTATTTGGTCAAACATTAAATTAACTCATCTCTAATGCCTTGGCAGGGCCAGACCAAATGATTTCACTGGCATTATATGGCCCGCAGGCTGTTTCCCGCCCCTGCTCTAGAGTAACCACTAAAAACAAAACAAAAAGGTATAGTTAGTAATCCAATACCAGAGGTGAAATGGAACTCTAAAACTACTCAATCCACAAGAAATCAGAAAAAGAATAAAAAGGGGGAAAATCACACAGATATCACAATAGGAAAATATAGCAAGTTGATCATTTAACCCAATCATACTGATAATTATATTAAATATAAATGATCTGAACACTTCAATTAAAAGAAATTGTCAAACTATATAATGAAAGAGCCAATTCTGCGCTAACAAAAGCCTCACTTTATACATTAAAAAAAGATAAGTTAAAAACAAAAAAAGAAAAGTTATATAAACTTTTAGCATAAAATAAAAGGGAATGGCTATCAGTAAAATCAGATAAAATAGATTTCAGAACAAATAAGGTGTATTACTTGGAACTTCATGATGTTAAAGGGATCAATACATTGAAAGAGGCAAAACAAAACTAAATATGTATGCACTTAATAATAGGGTTTCAAAATACATAAAGCAATATATGAATAAAATGAAAGAACAGACATTGATAAATTATTTACAGAAAGTAAGAATATAGAAGACAAACTATACTAAACTTGGTATAAATAACCAGCAGAATACACTTTTATTCAAGTAAGCATAAACACTTATCTATATTGCATTGTAAGTAAAATTATATAGTATATGTTATCTACATAGAAATAATTAAATTAGAAACTAATAACAAAGATATCTGGAACATCCTTAAGTATTTGGCAAAAAAATAGCATAATTCGAAATAACTCATGAAAAAAAGAAGAAATCACAAGGAAAGAAAATATTTTGAAATGAAAGAAAATTATAAACACTGCATAGGAAAATCATGGATGCAGTTAAATTGTTAGGAACACATGTTATAGCTCTAATTGCCTATAGTGGAAAAGATAAAAATTCTAAAATCACTGATCTAAGCTCACATTAAGAAACTAAAATAAAGAGCAAATTAATCTCTGATAAAGCATAAGGAAGGAAATAATGAAGACAATAAACTAATAATAAAATAGAATAAGAATAAAGAGAACCAATGAAATAAAATCATCTTTGGTTGAATAATATAAAAAGAAACAAAATTGATAAAATTTTAACTAGACTGATTTATCAAGATAAAAAAGAAAAAGAAAAGAGGCACCCTTGCTGGCTTGGCTCAGTAGTATATCCTTGGTCTGCAGACTAAAGGGTCCTGGTTTTGATTCTGGTCCAGGGCACATTCCTGGGTTGTGGGCTTGATCTCCCAGTAGAGGGCATCCAGAAAGCAGCCAATGATTCTCTCTCATTATTACTGTTTCCATCTCTCTCTCACTCTCCATTTCTCTCTAAAATCAATAAAAAAATTTAAACAAGAGAAAAAAAAGAGACAAATTACCAACATCAGAATGAAATAGGAGACATCATGTGCTCTATAGAGATTAAAGTGATAATTAGACAATATTATGAAAAATTTTGTAACAGTAAATATGATAACTTAGATTAAATGGTAAACTTATTTGAAAGTCACAAATGATCAAACCTGACTCAACAAATTTCATTAAAATTGGTTCTACAATAATTACTTGCATGAAACCATTTCCAACAAAATCATTCATGACTGCCTGCTACTGGATGTAATGAACCTTTTAGTACCCACTTCTCTAACTAATAGTATTGAGCAGGTCTTGAAATTCTTTCTTCTCTTATTGTCATAATATTCTCTTTGATTTATTCCTACTTCTATGTATATTCCTTATCACTATGCTTCATGGCTTAATTTTCTTTTGTCCACATTTCAAATGCTCTGGACTCTCAACTCTCACTCTGAAAATTCTCTCTGGGTAATCTCATTTATTCTCAAGACTGCTGCCTATAGACTGATGCATTCCATATTTATGACTCAGCCAATTAAGTATCTGCACCTAAGTGTATGGCAGACATCAGAGACTCAACAGGTCCAAAATGGAATTGACCCCATTCAGAATGGAACTTAACCTTTGTACTTTCTTTTTCAATAAATGAATAAATTACCTCCACAATTCTCTTATTTTCCCATGCCTGAAGATTGAGTCTTCCTTCACTGCATTATGGCTCACTTATACCCTCATTATTAAACTAGTCACCAACTTGTATGGATTCTACCTGCCTAACTTTTACACTATCGCTACCTGAGTTTTGGGCACGATTTGTTGCCTAGTTTACTAAATAACCTCCTACTACTCCCTAACTCTAATTTTACTCTGTTCTGTCCATTTCCCACACATCGCCAGAGTAATCTTTCAAAAAGAAATCTGATTAGTTCTTCTTCTTAAGACCCTTTATTATTGCCCTTTACCTTTAGGATGAAAACCAAACCTTATCATGGTGTGCAATGCCCTTTATAATTTGAGCTGTCCTTTTTTCTTGCCTCATTATCTATCACTCAACCTCACGATTTGCCTTCTTTTCATACTGAACATACTGCTTGCAGTTTTGTTCATTTGTTTCCACTCCTCTCAAGTTCTCTACGTAACATTCTTCCTCAGCCAAGAAAGTTTTCCCCCTGCCCTCTCATTAAACTCAGCAATCTGGGTAGTGTCTGTCCTGAGTATTTCCATACCACCCTCTTAAAAACTTGCATACGACTTGTTACCCTTTTGGAAAATACTGAAAAGAAGTAATGAAATTTGGAAAAGCAAAGTTGCAAATTTACAGACCTAGGCAATGGAGAGAGAAATATAAATTAACACAACTCAATACATTGAGCTTGGTTAAATGGCTATTAAGGAGGAACAGATATAATTGATGAATTTTAACATAAAAACAGAAAAAAAAGAAATGGGAAGCCTTGTTTATAGTAGCATCACTAGTGGCAATGGAATAAAATTAAGTAAAATGGAATGCAGGCTGCTTTTCTAGAGAAAAAAAAATTCTCAATAAATAGATTCATTGTTCTGTGTCATGTTCTCCTTGGAGAAAGTGGTAAGTGCCAACATGTAGGTGTTTTACAAAGAAAATATCGGGAAAATGTTTTATCCGCTGGGATTTTCCAGATCTTTCCACTTTCTAAATTTTGGATGGCAGTAATCTCTGTGATGTGTCTCCAGAAACCCCAGCTGTGGGCCAGAGTCAAATACATCAAGTTCGCCACAAATCTTCTCCTGCCCGGGTCTAGAACTTTGATTCAGATTCTCAGTATCTGGAGAGGTTCAAGACATCGTTCATGAACACCAAGAAAACATCTGCAAACCAGGCCACACTGTTGGGAAGACTAAAGACTTATTATTCTCCAGATATGCTGTAGAACAAAAAATGTGATTCAGAAAAGCCTTGTGGCTAAATTAAACATTTGGGAGCCACAGGGTGCAATTACTTCCATAAAAAGTTTGAGTGATTGACCACTAGAAACTTTTCACTCTGTTATTTAAAAAAAAAAAAAAAAGAGTTCAAATAATGAATGTACTTGCTTTTTGCCTCACATAGGCAGCTGCAAGGAAATATTTGATGCAAAGTACTGAGAATTATGGCATGTGCCAAAAGGATTTTAGAATTGGGATCTAAGTTGTTACCTAATTAAACAATAAGACCTGACAAAACAGTCACTACTTGTCTGTTAATGATTTCCTGGGGCAGTTCAACTTCCCATGTCAACGCAGACCAAGGGCAAGGTCATCTGCTATTGACTGAGGCTTTTTTTCTCCCTTAAGAATAATGTCTCTACTGTTACTTTTTCTCCTCCCTCTTTCTGCTATAAAATCATACCCTAAAACAGTGACCAGAAAGTGATTCAGGAGTCTCAAAACAGCAAGACTAAAATTAAAGGGAAAAGTTCTTAACAATCATATAAAAATATGCAAGAGAAAAATAAAATAGCACACCGCAGCCCACAGCTCTACCAAATAGAAGCACAAAGTAAGGCAAAAAGTTCCACAGCTTAAAAACACACATTGCCACAATGAATGAGACAAGGGAAAAGGCCGAGGTAGCAAATAGAGACTCAAACCCCAACTCCCACATGTGGAAACATCTGTTCGGATTGTGGCCACACCTGATGCCCTGTTTAGAACACAGAGACAGATCTCCCCACCAGAGAGATGCTTATCATCACCTACTTTCTGTAGACTTCCTGTAGGTCTCGGTAGCCACATCCATTTTAGTATTGGTAATTTTTTTAGGCTTCACTTGTCTAGGTGGAAAATTAAATATACTTTGAGTTTGGCAGACAGTTACGCTTCTTTCACTGAATAAAAGACTAGTTCTTTAAAAATAATAACACTGCATTGAATTAAAAGTAAATTTTAAAAAGTAATAAAATGTATATAACAGAGACTGTTACATTATTAAGGCTACTTTTGCATTCTTGTTTGCTAAACAAAGAAAACATTTTCAAGATTTACATTAATTATATTATTTTAGGTGACAAATATAATGCTCCCGAATCAATTCACAAATGAGCTCATTTGCAAATGGTGCACTAGCTACCTTGAGGCTGTGACTTATGTGTTGTTTTTTTGTTGTTGTTTTTTTGCATAAAGTAGCCAGATAAAATATAGGACATCCAGTTAAATTTAAATTTGAGCTAAACAGCAAATACTTTTTAGTCTAAATATGTTCCAATGTAATGTTTGGAACATGTTTTCTTTGGTAAATTCTAAAACCCTATTTAACAATTTTTTTTTCTGTTTGTAAATACTTTGAAACATTCTGCCTTCATAAAGAATGGAAATATGGAAGCATTATGCACTTGGTGCATTTAGCACAAACCAAATTTCAGTAGTGCCCCTTATCTGCAGTTTCACTTTCCACGTTTTCAGTTAGGTGTGGTCAACCTCAGTCCTAAAATATTAAATGGAAACTCCTAGAAATAAACAATTCATGTTTTAAGTTGTTCTGGGTGGTGTGATGGAATCTCACACAGCCTCCCCCTGTCCCATCGGTGATGTGAGCCACCCCTTTGTCCAGGATCTCAAACGCTGCAGATGCTCCTGCCAGTGGGTCCCTTAGTAGTCATTTTGGTTATCTGATTGACTGTCCAGTATCCGAGTGCTTGTGATTAAGTAGCCCTTGTTCTACTTCGTAATGGCCACAAAGTGTGAGTGGAGTGATGCTGGCATTTAGAATATGCCAAAGAGAAGCCATAAAGTGCCTCTTTTAAGTGAAAAGGTGAAAGTTCTCTAATTAATAAGGAAAGTAAAAAAACCATATGCTGAGGCTGTTAAAATCTATGGTAAGAATAAATCTTCTGCCTGTGAAATAGTGAAGAAGGAAAAAGAAATCTGTGCTAGTTTTGCAGTCACACCTCAAACTGCAAAAGTTATGGCCACGGAGTACAAGTGCTTAGTTAAGATAGAAAAGGTATTAAATGGTATCATAGATATGTATGTATATAAGAAACACACACACACACACACACACACACACACACACACACACAGAGAGATATATATCAGTACTCTTCTCAGTTTAAGCCATACAATGGGGGTCTTAGAACATATCCCCCCAAAATAAGGGAGAATTAATGTAACTAAAAACTTAAATTTATGTTGGAGGAAATGAAGGATTTCTTTGTAAGAGTTCTGTCTGTCTATGGAGCCTTAGAATCTCCCAAGGAACTTGTTAGGGGCAGAGACCTAAAGCCATCCCTAGAGATTAGAGATCCAGCTTCCTTGGGCCTGGGGTGGAGACCTGTGTCTCATGTGATTTTAGTGCACAACTACTGTGGGTCATAATATTCAAAAACATTTGCCTTTCTATCATGTGTACAGCATTGTTAATTACTAAAAATTCTGTCGCAAACGTTCCCCATAATTAGGATTATATCTCAGAATATGCCAGGGAGTCTAATTTAGACAGGTAAAACCTATTCACTCACTTAATCTTCCTAGTAAGGATTTATTCACCTTCTCGTCCTCTAAAAACTGAGCTTTCTTTTTAAGTTTTTAATGCAGCAAACATTATCCTACCTGCCTGCTCCCTTTGGGATTTCTGCATGGTTTACTCTAATTACTCCCAATGCCAGACCTTGTGTGCTATGAACAACTTCAAAGAAAAAAAAAAAAAAAACTAGAAAAGAAACAGTGTAGCTTTTCTTTCTTTTCTTTTTTTATTAAAGACACTTGGATCAAGAAGACAAGATAGCATGTTGTCCTCATAATATGATGGACAAGTCATATGGATAATCTATTAGGATGATGGATGGTATAAATTTTAATATGAAACATCAACCGTTGTGAATTTCTCCTAGAATGTCTTTGAAACGGAACTGCCTGTGTTTGGTCCAAATTTAATAGCCAGGTCTCTGAGTTTAAAACTTCTCTGTATATAAAATTGGTTAATTTGAATTATGATTGTTGTAAGAACCAGTAAAATCTTCGTTCATAGCAATTGTTTCAGCAGCAAACTCCTGAAAACAAATCTCATTTGTTATGCTAAAGTAAATAGTATCTTACCTTCAATGTCTGTTTACTCTAGGGCCCTGACAAAATGCTATTACCCTAGTCCAGGGGTCTGCAACCTTTAAGACATAAAGAGCCACTTGGACCCGTTTCCGAAGGAAAAAAAAAACCTGGGAGCCACAAAACCATTGCGACATTTAAAACAAATATAACACTGCATATATTGTTTCTTACCTTAATGCTATATACCGGATCATGCAGTTAGCTGTCAATCTGAAGAAAACAAGGACTTTTTCACTTAACAATGTGAAATATATTTTTGCAAATTAATAGCTAATTAAAATATTTAATTTATCTGGTTAATGGGATTTTTGCTCCTGAACCTCAGTGCACAGTGTCTGCACATCAGGGCTGTAAGACGTTACCTTCATTTTCACACAGGCTTGCAAGTTGTTATCTGTGAGGCGTGATCGATGTTTGTTTTCAATATAATTCATGTTGGAGAAGACCTGCTCACATACATATGTGGAGCCGAAGATCGACAGGACTCCAAATGCATACTTTTTCATGTTTATATTGTATAAGTGTTGGGGATGGCATTCCATGTTTCGAACACAAGTTTGTCCTGTTTGGGAAGGTTTTCAATATCACTCCATTTATGATTCTGAGCCAGAATGGCCTTCTGACGGGCAACATCCTCAAGAGTAGCGGCCAAGCATTTGAACTTGGACACCCATATATCTTTGTCGGCTATATCGGCCAGTTCCATCTCAAGATCAGGTTGACTTACACCTGCAAATGCAGTCATATTCAATAGGGATGGATCGATCGCCAGGGGAGTGACAGGGAAGGATAATGTGGTTTTTTCCTCTCTGAACTCACAGAATCGTTTCCCAAACGAACTTTGCATTGTGGTGATTGCATACTTCAAATATTCCAAATTTATCGTATCATGACTTTGTTTGAACTCTCTCAAAGAGGGAAAGTGAGACAGTGTACCTCTCTGTAAATCTTTGACAAACACTGTCAACTTGTGCTCGAATGCCAAAACCTCCTCCAGCATGTGCAGGGCTGTGCCTCCTTTCCCCTGAAGGGTTGTATTTAGTGTTTAGATGTGCTGTCATGTCTACCATAAAATGTAATTTTTCCAGCCACTCTGATTGTTCCAGCTCAGCAAAGTTAAGTGATACAGCTCCCGCCCCCCCCTTCACGCCCCCGCTCCCTTTCATGCCCCCTCCCCCCCCACCCCCCCTGCTATTGGCCTTGCGGAGCCGCGGCAAAGCTTCAAAAGAGCCGCATGCGGCTCTGGAGCCGTAGGTTGCAGACACCTGCCCTAGTCTCTTGTTTTTTTTCTTTCTTTCTTCTTCTTTTTTTTTTTTCATAAAGCCAAGTGTACCCAATGAAATTGTTCTGTTTTGTTTGCCACAGACTCTTTGTTTCCTTAAAATATATTTTGTTCTAAAGATATTTTTATACATTTAGTATGTGCCAGGTGTGTTGGCCTTGTAAACCAAGATCTTTGTCCTAATATGGCTAACTATTTACTATTGGTCAGACAAATGAAAAAAGAGCCAATCAATAGAGACATGATGAGTATTTTGTTAGTTACATTGTATAAAGTGCTTTCAGAGAAAAAAGATAGAACAACTAACACATAAGTGCTATTTTATACTAATCAAAGTAGAATTTTCATAAAATTAAGCAGGTAGAAAATATCCTTCTTACTGGTTAAATTTAGACAGACCTGGTTTTAAAATCTGACTGTTACTTCCTAGTCATGATTTTTAAAATTACTTAACTGCGCTGAACTTCAGTTACTTCTATAAAATATGGATATTAATATTTATAAAGTAGCAGTCTATGGGAATTAAATTAAGGATCTTATTCCTAGTCACCACAATTACTACTACTGGCTGACATTCATTCTTCAGCCGCAGCAAACACTTTATGTATATTATTCAATTAACCTTTACAACAGCTCTCTGAGGTTCATATTACTCATATTCCCATTTTACAGTTGAGGAAATTAAAGTGCCCAAGGTCACATAGCCAGTTCTTTGAACTGAGGCAAACTTTAGGGTCTCACATGTAATCATAATACTGGATTCATTCAGAAGCTGCTGTCCTCTCCCTTTTTATAATTATTATTATAACTCTCATTGCTGAAGAAAAATCTGGCATAACCTAGTTGAAGCCCCTTGTTTTATAGATAAAAGATCCAAGCATAAAGAGGTAAAGACACTGAGGAAAGTCACAGCATGTTAAAAAAAATTAAGAACAATTCTTCTAATTTAAGCACATCATATGGACACCTGTCTTAATAGTAAGCATTGGTAGGTCAATTATAAAACTCTAGAGGCCCAGTGCATGAAATTTGTGCATGGGGGGAGGTGTGTCCCTCAGCCTAGCCTGCACCCTCTCCAATCCAGGACTACTAGCTCTCAACTGCCCGATCTGCCTGCCAGCCTGATCACCCCCTAACCACTACCCTGCCAGCCTGATTGCTGCCTAACTGCTCCTGTGCCAGCCTGATTGCCTCTAACTGCCCTCCCCTGCCAGCCTGGTCACCCCTAACTGCCCTCACCTGCAGTCCTGGTTACCCCAAACTGCCCTCCCCTGCAGGCCTGGTCACCCCTAACTGCCCTCACCTGCAGTCCTGGTTACCCCAAACTGCCCTTCCCTGCAGGCCTGGTTGCCTCCAAATGCCCTCCCCTGCAGGGCTGATCACCCTCAACTGTCCTCCCCTGCTGGCTATCTTGTAGCAGCCATCTTTTGTTCACATGGGGGTGGCCATCTTTAACCAAATGGGGGTGGCCATCTTGGAGTGACGGTCAATTTGCATATTACCTCTTTATTATATAGGAATGTAACTGTTTTTAAACCAGGAATTTTAGGAGTCTGGCTTCCTCACATTAATCTTCAGAAATAAATTAATCTGAGATGAATGGAGGATTTTCCTCTTTCTGAAGTTGACTGAAGCAGCATCATGAACATCACATTGCAGGTGACTTCTATGAGCCTGAAATGACGCAGGTATAGGGACAGAAGTGTTCTTTTCTGAGCTAAGGATTAGATTTCCCCACCTGTGTATCATGGACCCATCATGCCTGCCTTCAGGAATTGAAGTGAACTTTGACCTCACCCTGACCTAACCCCATACTTTATAGAAGCTGAAAGTGAGGTTCCCAGAGTAAAATGACAGAATCAATTCCAAATAGCTGATTGGGGTTCAGACTGTGCTTTAACCAAGAAAATTAAAATCAAATTACTACACTTCTTAAACTGCCTATAAAGCAATTACTTTTTAAGCTTCTCAATTGGACTCACGTAACAATTTAATTTCCTTACTATCCCACTCAATATTTGCATCAAAGAAGCTGAGAAATAGATGTAAACTTCATTGTCATTTAGTGAAGGGGGATGGTATCTAAAAATGAATTCCTCTTTTACTACTAGACAAATAATATTCCTCCAGAAGTGACATTGCATCCACCGAGAAAAAGAAAAACAAAGATACCAGATCTCAATACCCTATGTTTTCACTTATCTATTTATGTTCCATTATTATTATAATTGGGTCCCTACAATGTGACTTATGCTGTGCTGGTGACTATTTATGAGGTTTAATTAAATTCTCACAAACAACTCTGCAAGGTAGGCAATTTTATTTCCATTTTGCAGATAAGAAATGTGAATCTCCAAAAGGTGAAATAATTTGCCCAAGGACTTACACTTTTTTTGTGTGGCAGAGTCAGTACCAGCACTCAGATTTCCCTAACTCCAAAGCTGCTGTTCTTTCTACCATGTTAGATGCCAGGCCTCTATAAAGACCATGAGTTTAAAAGAGAAAGAAACAGAACTAGGGAAGAGAATAAGGTGTGGCCAGGCCAGGAATAAAAGCCAGGTCTCTAAATCCTCTTGTGCAGTGATGATGGACATTTGTTAACACCCAGCATTTGCTTTTGGGGAGAATAAGGAGAGTACTAAGTTGGAAGGTGGCATAAAGGACTTGGAAAGAACAACAGCAGGTCCTTCAAATCCATGTTACTTTGTTTTTTTTAAAATATATATTTTATTGATTTTTTACAGAGAGGAAGGGAGAGAGAGAGAGCGAGCTAGAAACATTGATGAGAGAGAAACATCGACCAGCTGCCTCCTGCACAGCCCCCAGCGGGGATGTGCCCACAATCAAGGTACATGCCCTTGACAGGAATCGAACCTGGGACCTTTTAGACCACAGGCCGAATCTCTATCCACTGAGCCAAACCAGTCTCAGGTCCATGTTCCTTTGGAACAGATCTTCACCTACATCACATTTCCTACCTCCTCAGTCAATAATGTAATATTCAATGTAACTAGCAGCTTCAGGCCACTTCTCCTACTTTTGCCCTGAAACAAGAGTTATTCATCTTCCTTATGCGTGGTGATGCAAAGAATACTGTTCTTTCCAGTGTTTGAAAAACAAAGCCCCATTACCCATCAAATATATGTGAAACAGATTCTCACTAGAAGAAATTGTAATATTTCATGTTGGAGTCAGCTGTAGGAGAATTTATTTGTGTTCTTAGGTCAACTTAAAAATGCATAGGTTGGATCAGGGATGGTGTCGTGGTGAGCCATGACGGAGCAGGCATATCTGTGTTTATATGATATTTGTGAAAATGAGGCAAATACATTTCATGCTGTCTAAAAATATTTTTAAACTTGAAAGTGGATGGAGGAAAAAAAAATCGCTCTGAGTCACCGATTCTATATTTTCTGAAACAGAATTAAATTGTCTAAAATATTGCATAAGGAAGGTCACCTACAGACTCTTGTTCCCAGGTTGGCTTTTTCAATCCCCCACCTAAAGTCACACATTTTTTTTAAACTCCAGAAATTCGGTGGAGATGCCAAAGGGTCTTTAAGCAAAGAAGAAGTAGAAATCAATGCTAGAATTATTATTTTCAGCAGGGTATTGACAGCTATAATAAAGTTATTGCAACTGTACCAGGGAATGTAAAGTCACTTAATGGATTTTATTTAGACAACATCAGATAAGGGCATTAGTAATAACTGTTATCTTGATGGATAACCTTAAATTCAACAAAATGTTTCCCCAAACACGAGTTGTTGTGAATTTCTTTCCCTTTTATCTTATAGTAAGCAGAAGATTGCAACCTCCTATTATGAAACAGCATCATAAAATGCAGAGCACAGTCACCCCGACTGAAACCACCTTTCTCCTCTGCTGATACAGACAAACTAGCAGTAAATGCTTTTCGAGCTCCTGGCGTGCAGATAAATTCCTTCGATGTCCCCAATTGGACGGGGAGATTGAGAGACACCAGGGAGAGAAGAGCTGAGGCCAGGAGAATTTAACATGGCAATTAGTAACCCTTTGGCTCTGCTAGACCCTACAGCACAAGACGGGATGCAGGCAACCAAAAATCTCTCCAGCAGAGTAGATGATAAATTGGTTAGGTCCCAGGGGTTGCTGGACACAGTTTTTATCCAATGGCAGGCCCGGATGGTGTGGAAGTCTATGTAGTGAGATCAGAAAATAAAACAGAGGGCTCTAAATTCCCAAGAAGAGCTCCTTTGCTTACATCTCAATTGGTGCACCCTTTCCCCTCATTTTGGAAGGCTCTGGATTGCATCACAAGATCTGTATCATCTTCTCTATTTTAATAAACAACTCCCCAAACATCAAGTATATAAAACACTGTAATCACTATCACCAGCGATTCTCTCCTTGAAAAGTTAGAAGGGGAAAAGATAAAATTTAAAACAAAAGCACTTCCAGATTTTCTTTCTTTAAGCAGAGGGAGGGAGTACAGGGGAAAGAAATCTTAATCCTATTTCTCTACCAATACTGATAGCTGCGTTATTTTAACCATCACATTATGGTTCATACTTTTAGCACTGTATTGGAATCCACTCTTTTTACTTCTTCATTTTGTTTAGGGTTTTAGTTTTCTCATAAAAAATATGAGTATAATGTTATTATCTACTTAAAATGTTATTGTGAAGATTAAATGAGTTAATATATGTAAAAGGATAAAAGAGGAAGTTTTCAGTATGTGTGAGCCATAATGATGAAAATGGTGCTAACTAGGATGATAATGGTAAAGATTTTTAAATGTTAGCCTCGCTGGACTTTATAATACCTAGAGAAAGAACCATATGTGCCTTGTTCATAGCTAAAATCCAGGAATACAAGCATACTGTTTGAAGTGCAATTAATATTTATTGATTGATGAAATGAATAATTACATGAGTTTTTAATGCTGAATTCCACACTTGTGTTACTATTGACTTAACTTAATTATGAGGATTATTAGGAGTCATTAAAAAGGAAGTGGGAAATGGATTTAGTAAAATCAATATCATCAGGATACATTTACAGAAGGACTACTACATGTAGGGTGCAATGCTTGAAATATCAATTTGCAATGGATATAAAAAATAAACAAAATACAGAGGCTAGCATAACAAGAAAAATGTTAACTGGCAGAATAAAGAAGTAATGTGAGAGTTTTACAGACATTTTATTCCTGCTTTTTGCAAATTTCTAATATTCTTTAAAATGTCAAAGTCAAGGGTCCTTCTCTCCCACCTTCCCTCTCTTTCCTTCCTTTCCTATTCTCTCTCTCTCTCTCTCTCTCTCTCTCTCTCTCTCTCTCTCTCTCTCTTTCTCTCTCTCTCTCTCTCTCTCTCCTAAAAGGCTATAACCTTAGATGTCTAAAGAAAAAAAAAGGCCTGGGAAATATTTGTTTTCATTTTTTTAAAATTGAAATTGACCCTTGAGATTTTCCATTTGGATTCTATTTTAATTGAAACTCTGAGCCAGTTTCTACATGTGGGTTCTGTGTCTTTTGCCAAATAACAAAATAACATTGCTGACTGACCTGGGCCTCATGATCAAGGAAACATCTTTCCCTCCTTAGTTAGTTCCTCTTATCTTTAGAGGCTTCAAGTGATAGTTGGTGGGTTAATAGCAACACCAATATTAAAATTGAACAATAGTTTCTTGAGCTTTTTCCTTTTATAATACTTTGTGTTCAGTCCATTTCTTATTTATCTTCCACTTGCATTTCAAAAATACACAATCATCAATTTTAGAAACATTTAGGAAAGTGAAGGGCAGCCGTGGATGAGTGAACACTTTTTGGTTCAAATTTAATAGTCTGGTGTCTACATTTAGATGCCTCTTGAACTTGTACAATCTTAGCTCAGTGCAATAGTTCAGGAGGAAGAGCCTGAAAATGAATCATATTTCCTGCCCTAATGCTAGACATTGTCTGAAGTTTAATGGCCAATTTTTCTTCTGCCTTGACAAAATGCCATTTGCCTCGCCTTTTTGTTCACAAAGCCAACTAATTTACAATTATTTTTGTTGTTTTCTGTTTGTGTGTTTTGGGGTTGCTTTGCTCTGTCACAGATATCTGATTTTCTCAATGTCCTATTTATTTGATAGATCTTTATTAATTGATACTTTAGACAAGGCATCCAGGGACACAGATGATAAACAAATAGGATCCCTGTCCTTCAGAGACTGTCCTGGTAACCCTACATATAAAATAGCTACCTACCTTCACTCTCCCTTATCTCGCTCTATTTCTTTCCACATATCTGTTAAATACTTATTTGTGTATTGTTTGTCTTTGTCACTTACAGTAAGTAGACATAGGATAGTGCCGAGCACAGTACAGGCACACCAACTATCTGCTGAATTAATTAATGACTATTTGAAAAACACTTTGACATGCATTCGATTTTTAGGCCTAGTTGGTAGTCACAGAGGTGTTCGCTTTGTGATAAGTTACTAAGTTGTACATTTTTCATTTATGAGGTTTTTACATGTGCATATACTTCATAAAATTTTAAAAAGTTTAAAAGAGGCTTAAGAAAAGCTTAAACTTCTATGAATCCTAAAATCACATTAAATTACTTAGTTGTTCGCTACAGAAACTGTGTAGTTATAAATTGCCAATATCAAAAAGCATCACTTGAATAAGAACTCTACAGTTTATGTTGCCAAAGCTTAATCCAGGCAGCAAGGTGTATGTCTAGCTAGCTATTTACAACCAAACATCTTACCAAGGGCCTCCTTTATCTCTATGTAAAAAAAGTAGGTTTATAGGGTTTAACATTCTTTAGACTATGACAATTCCTCAGATGCCAGTGGTATAAAGAACAAAAGATTAAGCCAACCTAACTTCTCAGGCCCTGGAAATACTAACACCGCTGTAGATTTTGGAGACTCCCATTTGGGTGAGGGAGATGAAGCCACACATGGTTCACAGAGGAAGGTGGGTAGATGAATACTTAGTAAAATAGATCTTTTTCCAGACTGGAAGCGGGTACAAAACTATATCCAGATTTATTGTAAGAAGTCACAGATGCAATGAAAAATTCCAATTTGGCTTCAGTATTTAAAATAAATTCATTTGATAAGTGTGTTCTGCTTTTTAGAACCATAAATCTGTTTCGTAGACAAAATGCGGCTGGCAAGATTGGTGGGAATTCAGCATGGAGAATGAGATGGGACGTGCTTTTGGCATTCTTATCATTGCGATCCCTTTCTTCAGTGTGTCTCAGGAATAGGTGACCTCTGCCTATAGCAGTCATCACACACATACCTGTGGCTAGCGCCAGGATTTAATGCCTGGGACTATGATTATATCTGATACACAGGCTAAGGTCAGTTGCATTAAATAAACATTTTTATTGCCCATGAAAGCTGATATTTTAGAAACCAAAGAAAATAATTATGTCCTACTTAAGGGAAGCTTATTTTGAATCCCAGCTGGGGCCCCACTGTGGGCACTGCTTACGTTTTTTAAAATTAATTTTCTATCATAGAAACAGTTAGTCTGAAGTTACATGTGACATTTCTTCCAAGTAACAGTATCTTTGAAACATTTTCTAGTACTTCTCATTGTTCCTCCTTTCTACAATGCTCATTTCTTTACCATGTTCTTTCCAGGAGAATTGTGCTATAATTCTATCATATTAACTATTGCCCTACATGACCTAAGGATATAGGGAACCAGAAACCTTATCAAGCTGAATTTTAATTGCTCCTTGGAATGAAAGCTTTTCTTGCATTAGTTTCCCCTCAATAAGTGTTACTCACTTTCACATACGATATAAAGCCTTCTGGCCTGCACTAATCGGTTCTGGTTGTATTGCTCCCCAAGGCAAACTTGGGAAGAAGTTGGTCTTTTGAGTTTCTTCAAGTTCCTGTCCTTCCCCCTGGCTCTTTTTCTCTCTTCTATTAGGAACATTTAGTATCTCTTCCATCTCTAGGCCCCCCCCCCCATGCCCTAGCTTCCCCAGGCCTAGAAATCTACCCAGGTCCACCCCCACAGTATAATGTCATGGCACAAATGTACCCAGCTTCCTCAAATTCACCTACCTCTGTCTTCATCTCTGAGATCTCTGCTTTGTATTTCCCCAGGTAGCTATGAAAAGAATCAAATAAAGTTGTTAATATTCGACCTATGTATGTTTTGGAGGCTGAAGTCAGTGGCCTCAATTCACATTCCAACTCATCCAGTTTGGATCTGGGTGGCAAGTCTCATTGTTTATAAGCTTCTTTTGCTCACCTTTAAAGTGGATTTGATAATATATATCCTACAGAGTTCTGAGGCTCAAATTAAGTGAAGAAGGTGAATTTTCTTGTTACCTCTAAGTTGTTTAACTGTACAGCATTGTTTCAATTAATGAGATTGGGGGGAAATGGAATCTTTTTCACTTTCAGAATTGAGGTTGTCACTGCTCCACCAGTGTGCCAGGCTCTTTCAGGAGAGCAGAGGATGATTTGTTTTCTCAAGTTAAGAAACAAATATTGAAGTCTCAGTTTGAACCCCACACAAGCCCCTGCCCTCAATCTCTCCATTCAAAAATGCTTAACCTCAAGCAAACTTTTAGTGGGAAAATTCTATAAGAAACCCAACCCTCCCTGGGCAGGTGGCTTACCTTGGAGAATCAGTATCCACACAATGATAGCATTTATAACCTGGGAGTAAGAACTCTGCCTCTGTTTCGGGCTGGTAGCCCCACTATATAAATCCAGGGCAAGTGGCACTTGAGAAGGATGGAACGTATCTCACACCCATTCAGAACCTCTGAGTGAGAGGTCGGGTGTAACTGAATATTGTGTAACAAGGTTTTGCATCTGGGTGGCTCTAGTTGTCAAGTAAGCCCTCGCTGTACAAAGTTCTCAAGGATTGGGGGTGGGGGCGGGTCAAAGGGAGTCCACTCATCCATAATCTGTGCCTTCACTTCCTAAATGTTTTCAAAATGTGTAACTGTATATTTTGAAATGCCAGAGAAGAGCAGAGAAAGGAGTGCAAGAAGTATTCCAAAAGCTAATATGCTCAAAACCTACCCACTGTTCAATCCTTGCATTGGTGCTGCTAAATATCCTAATATCTCGTTAAGTCTCTGAAGAGGAGAGAAACTGAGCCAAGTATTCATTCTATGGGGTTCAAATCACTCAAGAAGTTACACTGTCAAAGCAGCAGAATTCTGCAAAGCATTCTAATGTGGGCTTTCCGGTCTCTCTTCATATAGCATTGGCTCAGTTTCCAATAAAATGAAATCTTAAAAATTCCTTAAGGCCAATTTCAGTAGAAAAAGACTTCCAGTGATTTTTATTGGCCTGAGACATTGCCACCGATCCTCCTAGCCATGCCCTGATATGACTTTGGTCTAAAAAAAAATAAAAAAAAAAAAATCTGAATGCCTCAAATCTCTAAATTAAAACTTCTTCCCACGGGTTAAATTTAAAACACACTGGCATCATTGCACTATTTAAATCTATCCTGAAGGGAAATTCACAGAAATAGAGGAACCTGCATGCCCCTCGTGTCAATAAAATGATTGCTTATCCATGTGTTTTTCAAATTGGTTGCAATCACATCCATCTGCTGCCTTTGTGTGGCGGTTAGCATCAGACAGTGACGATACTGTGGGCAAACTTCTTAGTGGCAAGGCTTGTTGGGAGGCTTTCCAGCCAAGTCTTTGATTGACTGTGCGGCTCCTAGAAAACTGGACTGAAGAGCTCTGCGAGCAGGGCAGCTGCCGCAGCTTTTCCAGCATCACTGCGGCTTCGGAGCTGGAGCTCATGGGCTCATTTGAAAATTCTTTTAGTGTTTTCCTCCTAGCTCGTGGCTTCACATTATATGTTGGCGTGTAGAAAGCGCAGTGTGAGAGGAGGGTAATATCATATCAAAAAGAACCCCGGAGATAGCGGTAAAGTAGACCAGTTAGCAACGCGGCAGAGAACCTTCCATCAAACAACCCAGAGTGAGGCTGCTTTGTTCATTACACTGACCTACATGAACCATTATCGCTATTTGGTTCTGAATTATTAAAAATCAGCAGCAAGATTTAGCACACCTCCAACTCCCAGGCTCTCCGGTTCTTCAAGATACAAACAGCCTCTCTCTGTGCTAGTTAGAAAACACATGTGAACGTACCAGCACTCAGCTTCTCGTGATAAACTTGTTAGTGTCTATATAACTGCGTGTAACCACTCAGCATGACATCCTTTTCCATTTCTCTTTATGAATAATTTTGTTATACCTCATCCATTTTCTAGTGCTCTTTATTACAGCATGCTACTACATTTATTAGGGTTCCCATCAGAGAATTCTTCTTGTTATCCTTAATAGTGCCACGCACTGCCCTCTCTTGACTGTAAACCTGGCACTGTTCAAAGCACATTTATTAGTTTATAGCCCTTACATTTTAAATTCCTGCCAAGAACTTCCTAGTTTGCAAGAGATATTCACACACACACACACACACTCACACACACACACCACCACCACCACCACCATCACAAACACTTCTATTTGAATTATGGGGCCAAAGACCTGCCTTTTAGCCTCCAAACACTAGGAAACTCATGGGTGAATAATTTCTTCATTTATACCTATCAGGAGCGGGCCCTTCAGCAAGCTCTAAGCAGCAGGTGCTTTCTACATGTATGTGGACCTATAGCTTAAATTTGATCTGGGGGCCTGTTGATTTGGGAACAAGGGCACTGTTGCCCTGGGTTTTGATTGTGTGGACTACCTGACCTGATGAGAGGCAGAAATAGGCTGGGAGTAAATAGGAGCCTCCAGTTATGATGATGTCTCAGTGGTCCGGCCCACAACCCTTTTCAGTCTGGCCAGATTAGATATCTGTTGCTTCCCATTGGCAGCTTGCCGCGTTTGGGTTCCTTACAAGGTCACCTTTGAAACACAGCCATCGATATGCAGAGATAAAGGGAATGAGTGGGTAGCATGTCCCTTTGTTGTTTAATCACCTGCATCCAAAGGAAAAAAAAATTATCCTCCCAAGGAACAAAATGGTCAACCTCTGCTTAGCTTCTCTCCATCAGAAGGAGGAGGGAAGAGGTTCGAGGAGGAGGAGCATTGCTAGTGAGAGCAAGGAGGGCAAGTGGGCATGAGACGGAGCCTCCCAGGGAGAGAACCACTACTACCATACAAAGAAACCTTTCAGCGGTGGAATTGGCCAAATGTATATTCACATATACCCATAAAAATCACTAAAAGCTTTCACCACTTTTGCTTCAAGTGAATTTAATCCTTCTTTCTCCAAACAATAAAATACATTGTTACAGGAAGATGTAAGTGCAGAGATGCCAAATATCTTATAATTTTTGGAACTCACAAAACCCTTATTATGCAGCTGGCTCCCCAAAGTCCTAATGGATACAAGATGCAGCCACTGACAATACTAATGGGACCCGGTCATGAGGGGAAATCCACTGGGCTTCATTCATAATTAGGTTCTGCTTTGATTCCCAGAGATGTGTGTGTTCTACCACCAGGTCCAGGAACTGCTATACATACCATCAAGAGCAGTCTTCAGTCAGACAGGACTCAGTCCTCTCAGCCCCTTGTTGTCATTTGCTGTTACTATTATTCTACATGAGACCTCCTTTTGCTGTCTTTTTTGCCCTCTATGCTGTTGGTATCTAGAATATGCACGCCCTTTGCTTTCTGCCAGGAGTTATGCCTGCTGGCCTTTGCCATTGTAACTACCAGGTCAGGATCACAGTCAGAGGCGGCAGACTTAGAGCCTAAATATCCAGAGATGGAAGGAGCATGAAATAGGATGTATCCCAGTTGGCTATTTTTGTACTCTTACACAATGACTGTCAGAGTGGTGCCACTTTTATTCTTTTTTTTTCCCTTGGTCATCCACAAAAGACAAACAACACTCTGTACCCCCTTTCCCCTTCCCCTACCCATCTGCTTCCTGATATTGACTTCCCCACAACTGCATCCGTAAATACTAATTGCACGATGTTCCATTTTCAGCAAACTGGAGGCGGTTTCTTAAGTGTCTAGTTAAGAGAAATTGCCTGCTGTATATATCCATTTTTTAAAAAAAGTATGCTGAACATACTTAACCCAATCCCTGAAGTTCTTATTATATGAATTCTGGAATACGCTCAAAGATGAAACTTCAGTAATGTCTTAGAGCAAAGTTTGAACAAGAACTAGCTTATGAAACCTTGCTCTTAATTTCTCCATCTAGAACTATGTCATTTGAAAGAGAGACCAAGTACAGAGGGCCTAACGCATGGACATATTAGCTGAAGAATTAAGAGAGATATTAGAGGGAGGAAATCCAAGAAAATGGAAAACCTTCCAGAAGATGCCATATGCTAGTGAGAACAGAAGTCAGAAGAGGAGGCATACATGTCAAGATGAAAAGCCTAGTCTCAGGAAAGAAGAGTAGGCAAAGGGGACCAGAGCCTGGGGATATACCTGGAAACACTAAGTATGAATTATAGGTTTATATTTATCTTTTGTTTAGAGAGCTTGATTAGCTCAACTTCTTAAGCCAATTTGGAAGCAAAAGGAGAACTAGCCCGTGACTCAGCAGGGAGGAAAGAAGACCATATGCAGGTGGTTTTGTTTGTAACATATATAATTCATCCAGTAGGAACTGTTGGTATAGGTAGAAAACAGTAACAAAAATAAGCAAGATGATGGTCCATTTTTAAGCACAAAATAAATCTCAATTACCACTATGAAATTGTTCAACATAGATTGAAGGTAAAATGTATTATTCTTGGAATTTTTTATTTATTAAAATGTATAATTGATTTGCATAATATTCAAATGCTGCAGGAGAGTCAAAAAGTTGGTCCCAGGTACACATGCTTCCACTTAGATGAACACAAAACTCAAGTTTTATTCCAGCTGGAGCCTTTCCATGGGCAGTCTTTGGAATAAAGCCCTTCTCTCTCACTTGCCTACCCTTCCTCTAATCAGAAGATAATTGTTTTTTTACTCTTGTTTTTGTCCAATATCATCTGATTAATTTCTTGAAAGTGTTTTTAACCTAATAAACATCCCCTCCCCCTTGGTAAGGGAAAGTGCCTATAATTGTAGATCTCATAATTGGCCCAGGGACCAAAATTCTTCCTGAGTGGTCATTTCTCCTGAGCCTGATCATTCATTGTTGGATCTGCCCATAGGGGAACTGGGATCCTAGGAAACACTAAGTATGAATTATAGGTTTATATTTATCTTTTGTTTAGAGAGCTTGATTAGCTCAACTTCTTAAGCCAATTTGGAAGCAAGTTCAGAAATGTTATAGTTAAGATAAAGTTCTAAATCCCTGGGATGATTGTAAACATTTTTCCTATAACTGGTTACATGTGCCACTGATGGCAGGTAATTATTATAATAGGTCAATGGAGGTGATTTCTTAATTTTCTCATAGCTAAGTTTTTTATAATCATTACCCAACTTCTTAACCTTTTCTACCACAATGAACAGGCCCACCACTTATTGCCATATTCTTCTCTATTTTCGGATTTACCTGTCTTTTGTTCACCAACCAAGGATCTTAAAGGGTAAATACTAATATTTGTATTATGCAACCCAGTAGGCAAATACTGTTCATTTTTATTTTCAGCTCTGCTAAAAATATTATTTTTTTCACAAAAAGTTATTTAAAATACTCATTTCCTTAAAAGAAAATCAGAACTAATTTAGCATACTGTAAATTTTTATTTTTAAAATTTTTAGTCATTCCATTAGTCAATAGTCATCTAATTTGCATGTGTAAGTAAGGCAGTCATTGCAAGGCTAATCTTTGATTATGCTCAATGTACTGTGACTACTTCCCTTAAAGGGATTATATTCCATTGACTTTCTGGAAATTGTAATTCACCAGAACAATTCAAGTATTAAAAGTAAGTGGACCACTAGGTCATCCTGTAAACGAATGGATTAAAAAGAAGTGCTACATTTACACAATGGAATACTATGTGGCTATACAAAAGACAGAAATCTTACCTTTTGCTATAGTATAGAACACATGTGTCAAACACAAGGCCCGCAGGCCAAATCCGTCCCGCCAGGCCTTGCAATGTGGCCCGCACCACGCTGTCATCACCGCACTCCGCTGTGTTTCCATCACAATGACAGTTTATGACTGTTCAGTAAACCATTCGGCCCGCAATTTAGGCTGGATTTTAGATTTTATCTTCTCTGATTGAGTTCGACACCCCTAGTATAGAAGGACTGGGAGAGTATTATGTTAAGTGAAGTAAGCAAGAGAAAGCCAAATACCATATGATTTCATTAATATGTGGAATCTAATGGGGAAAAAATGAAACAAACACATAGATACAGAGAACAGACTGATAATAGAGGGGAAAGGAATTGGGAGCTGGACAAGAAAAGGTGAAGGGGTTAAGATAAAATCGTGTTAGACATGGGCAGCAGTATAGTGATTACCAGAGGGAAAGGGGGTGGAAAAAGATAAGAGAGAAGATAAAAGGGAGATAAGTGGTAATGAAGGAGACTTGGCTTTAGGTGTTAAACACAGGCTACAATATACAGATGATGTATAATATTATAGAATTGTCAACTGAAACCTATGTAATTTTACTAACCAATGTCACCCCAATAAATTCAGTTATTTTTTTAAAAAGTAAATGGAATTCACACTACAGTTTTCATTTAGGATTTACTTATGTATACCTTTAAGTTTATTAGTTACTATTGCTCTCTCTGATCACTTAGCACCAGCACGGCTATTGAAAGCTTCAAGAATCTTAAGGATGGACAATATTCCAGTGTGAACGCCATAGCTTACAACATATATATATATATATATATCTATGTTGTTCATATCGATATGAAAGTGCCTATGATTAAATGGAAGCATATTGATAAGTTAACTTTTCTTCATGGATTTCTTGTTATGGAAGTCTATTATGTTACATGAATAAAATAAAATAGTCCAAACAAAAACAGATTGCTTGCGTAATGGTCTGTGAAAGTAGGACCAAAAAATGCACTTGTAACTTCTGGCACTAAGGCTCAAACATTTAATAAAATTATCACATTGCTAAAATTGTCTTCTCTTGCCTTTGTGCCCTGCTATGGCTCAAAGATTTAATTTAAATAATGTAATCAATAGAGTGATGAGGAGATTGTGGCTTTCTTTTCAGAGATGAGTTACACAGAAATGCAGAGAATCCCTTTGTCAGCTAGCATGGAAAAGGGATGTAAGCAATAGTAATCCCTTTACTCCAAGACTCCTTCAGTTGTTTGCTTACCTCTCTCCAAGTCTTGTTGATTGTTCATTCCCACCTACAAACTCAAAATATCCCAAATTGACCTTCTCTTTGTATACTTTATCAATTATATTACTTCATATTCTCTGATTTTAGTAAAATATATGTACAAAATATAAATTTCTAGGAATGATATAACAAAAAAAAACATTTTTAAACATCATTAGCTAATATCTGAAGGTATATTCTTCACTTGAGGTTTATTGTTATGATAGTGGATGATAGATACAGAGAACAGACTGATAACTGTTAGAGGGGAGAGAAGTTTCAATTTTTTTAAAATTTATTTTTACTAATTTTGGAAGAAATAGTGGAAGGTCCAAATAAATTTTCCATTTGTTTTAGCTCATAGGAAGAGTTTATTCTGTGAGTGGAAATGTTTTCCATGTTCATTTCTGTGTCTGTCTTTAATCAGTGTTATTTCTTTGCTGGAAAATTTGTGAGTCCATTTTAGGAGAGTTACTTAAGTTAAATATGATAACATAATCTTTAAATTCATATCACTGGCCCTACATAAACAAGCATACCACAAAATGGGTGAAACAAACAAGTTGAAGGTGACTCTAATAACCTTTTTGCCCTACAGAATTATTATCCTTCTTCCAAGCACCCTTTGATGACACCTGTTTTGCTAAAACATGGACTGAGCGAGGATAGTTTTAATCTGTTATTAAATCACAGTAAAAGTTAACTTGATTCTTAATATTACTATGAACAATAAGCATACATAGAAAATGCAGCTTTTCTTTTCATACCTCAAATAATCATTTTGTACAATGAAAGTACCTATCCATCAAAATTTGGAGGCTTCTTTTCTAACTGATAAAACTGAAATTTGATCTCATACCTTTTATTATTCTAATTTTTAAGTCTCTCTGTATTATTTTACAAACCCTGAAAGTGACAGATATTCCACCAGCCCAAATTTTTCTTCAGAGCTACAAACCCATACATGTATTAGTTAACCACCCACAGGACATCTCTACATGAAAATCTTACTTTTTGCAAAATCTAATTTACAATTTTTGGATCCTCATTTATTTACCTCACTCATGTCAATAGGTTCCTTTTCTCCTACCTATTAAATTTTTTTTTCTAAACTTCCACTGCTGACCCTGTCTTAATTCATACTCTGGTTACTTCTACCTAAATGAGGGGAAGTTACCTATTGATTTTCTTCAGTCTTATTACTATAAAAAATGCTCATATTATTGCTGGACTAATCTTTTTACAATGAAAAAATTATATAATTCCGTTTTAATAACTCTACATTAATAATTCACCTGTGTGTCCAAGAGAATAATTTGTTTCTCAAAGACACAAAGACTTTCCATGACCTGGCTGCTGCCTCATCTCCTGCCTTTTTGCTTAATGATCTTCTATCACACCATGTATTGTGATCATTGAAGATCTTGGTTCTAGGGTTTTCCATAACTCTTATTCTGGTTTTTCTTCCTCCCTAAAATGTCTTCCATCTTAAATTCATGCTGTTCAGGAAAACCCCTTATTTATGAAGTTCACTTTTGCATTTCTAAATTCTTCAGGCAGAATTGCCATTGTTGTACCCCCAGCATTTTTTGTACCTTATTTTAATTGACTTACTTATTTTCTCTCCTGATTTATAGTTAACACCTTCTTAGCAGGAGCCACTTCTTACTTATGTTGCACAAAATCTAGTATGTAGTTGCAAAACATTTCATTACCAATGTATATCATGAACTGTTACAAATGCTGAAGATTCAGGAGTGATCAAAAGGACAAAAATCAATGAGCTCTTTCAGCATAAAATAGATGTTATCTTATATTAGAATCTATGTAACAATATACTATATTCTATATCACAATGACTTAAGAGAATTATCCAGAGTAGTAAAAATCACATTGGAATCACCAGTCTGAACATAGACTGAAAATTAGCTCTGACTTCTAATATGCATTTTTAATCAGATCAAGCTTTCCTCTTATTCACTGAATGCAACTACAAGGTATCAATTTTTAAATAAAAATAGTAATATTTATATAAATGAATCATGTTACCTTTAAAATAATTTTAATATGTTTTTATTGACTTTAGAGAGAGGAAGGGAGAGAGGGAGAGGAAGAGAGAGAGAGAGAACTATTAAGTCTGCCTCCTGTACTCATCCTGACCAGGGATTGAACTCACAATGTGGGCATGTGCCCTGACCAAGAATTAAACTAATGACCTTTCAGTGCACAGGATGACACTCAACCAACTGAGCCACACCAGCCAAGGCTAAAATGATTTTTTGATAATGTTTAGTAACCTGGACATTTTCAGCATAAATTCTATGATAAGTAGTATATGTTAAACAGTTATTTGTGAATATAACTGAATAAATGATAGCCAATTACATGATTTTTAGAGGTTCTCTTAAAGAAATAAGGCTAGATTACAAGTTGAATAAGCTGGAGTTAATATTAATTTCACCATACACATTTGATGTAATATTCATTGTTCTTCTTCAATCTGTATAAATCACAGGCTTGATACTGCTGGTATTGATAATATAAAGTTTTGCCAGATATAATGACAAATTACTGTGTGCTAGAACCTGTCTGAAGTGTTTTTACTCCAGCTTTATTGAGATATAATTGACAGAATGTATAAAGTGTTGGCAAAAACTGTCTTGTTGAATTGTCACAATAACTCCATGAACTAAGTCCTATTATTCTTTCCATTTTACAGTCAAGGAAACTAAAGACTCAGTGATGCTTGAAAATGCCTATTATTGCACTTTAATAAACAAACAAACAAAATTAAATGCATGGATCTTGGCCTTGAAATTTCCTAGCTTCAATTTCTGATTCACCAAAACTTATGCAGATGCTAATGATGAAAGAGAGGACTACTTGTTAATAAAATTACCAAACCCTGCCTGCAAACATGTCTATTATCTACAGGGAATGAGGGAAGCACACAAACAACACAAGATTCTAGGGGGGAATGGAGAAGCAAAGAAGTGCTCAATGTGACCTGAATATGGAAGTTATCAGTCTTCAGTTTCAAACAAAGACTTGTCATTGGATCAAGAAGAGCAAAGAGGAAATCGTATTATACTGATTTTTGTAAAAATTGTTTATAAAAAATACATAAGAGTGATGTTCTGCCTCTGCTTTGTGTCAGTTTTAAATTTACGCTGGCATGCTCAATGTTAAAGTGTCCTGATGGTGTTTGGAAGCAACAGAGTAGACTACAAATATACCACTGCAATTTGAGATGAAGAGATTTATTATAAACTGGTCTATCAGGTTAGTTCTGATTACCAGGCATGGTCTTGATTAATGAGACATAGGAAACCAGGTTTTGCAAATGTGTTGAATTTGGATTTGTTGAGTTTAGAGCAGAAGGAGAAAAATGGAAATCGGAGGGAATAATTGGAAAGGATGATGATAGGGAGACAGATGGAAGGGAATCCAGAAACAAATTCCACCTATCTGTTTCCTGTGGCTACATCCCTTACTTAGCAACTTAAGAACTCCTAAAGGTGTGCACACCTCACAAATGAGTTCTCTATGATGAGCAAAAGCAGGTGTCTTGGAGTCAGATCTATGCTGAATCCAGGTTTTATTTCTTACTAGCTATGGAAGCATAGCTAGCCTGAACTTTAGCTTTCTCTTATTTTAAATGAGAATGTTTATCCCTCAAAATTATTATAAGGATAAAAGAGATACCATGTAATATCCCTAGTACAGGCCTAGGATATAGTTGGTAGCAGATTTCAGTTTCCTTTCTCTGACCCAGTAATTTCACTACACAAAAAAAGTGCCATCTATAAACAGATTTGCACACACACACACACACAAATCACTGGCTTACAGAAGGAAAAAGTAAACAGGCAGCTCTCCAATATGGACAATATAAACACTATGTTCTGGCCTTGTTTATTCCTGTATCTCTCACTAAAACATGCAGTGATCTTACAAAAGAGATGGCCATTCAACAGTCCTAGAGTTCAAAGGTCAGCTTCTTACAAAAATCAGACTGCCATGTGGCGACTAGGAAAGTACATTTTTTACCCACGAAGCTGGTGTTTATCTTTGGAAAGATTCTTTAGAAGAACCTTCAGATTTTCTTTAGAATCTACCATACTTGAACCTAAATGTTAAGACTTAGGGAAGTAAGATCTGAGGCTAACATTTATCTAAAAGTCAACTTAACCAAGTTCAAAACCAAGACCTTTGCTAAAGACACAACCTTGCTGTTCAATGTGCATCATCCATCCCTTTTGGGATTCAACTTTGTTTACATCTCCCTTTCTGCAGGTATGAAGGCATTTCATAGAGTTCAAGTTCTTCATCTTTGCCCTAGACTGTGTCCAGCAACAACAAAATACCCTACTTACAGTCACACTCTGACTACATATGATGAGTAAAATAATTATGTTTTATGTTAATATTTGAAACCTCAAAACACTATTTTCAGTAAAGATTTCTGGAAAAGAGTTTAGAGAATTGAGCCATAGCTCTAAAATAATATCCTCTAGAAAACACATAGTTCTTTCATGTCCTAGCACTATTTTAAATGCTTGCCATATGTTAATTCATTCAGTGTTCCCCCAAACCATAAAGTGGTTAATGTTATTATCCTCATTGAATAAAGAATCTCAAGGACAGAGATGGTAATATGTTGCTGAACTGAAGTAGCTGGTAAGTGAAGAAATTGCTCTGTGTCCTAGTCTACGGGGCCATATAAAACCATTCTTCATGGCCTTTAGAACACTGTGCAAAACAAGGCAACTTCTTCCTACCACTGTCAAAGTTTTCCTGGTACAATGAGATTTCTATTCTCTTCCACTCTTTTCTAAGCTGCATGAAGATGGACAAACAACTTTCTGACAATTTGTAAAAGTATTATTGCAAAATTTACTGCCAGATTGAGACCTTGCATGATACACTAAAATTTTATGACACTCACTAACACCTAAAAATCTGGCAATCATGGAATTGCTTAGAAATTCTAATAATTTTAGAACCAAGAAGCATCATAAGAGTCAAGTGGTGAAAGTTGAGTAAACAAGAACAAAGGTTTGAATGATTTCTTTAGTTTGATGTTGGACTTTTTTTCTCTTTCTTCTGCAAGATACTCAGAGAAGGGAAATAAAGAGAAGTAGAAGAAAAAAGAGGCTTCCCAAAGGAGCCCCAGTAGATCTAATTTTCTGAACTCCAGTTTTCTTTTCAGTAAAATGGTATTCAACACTTTCTAACGTCCTTTGAAATTCCATCTTACTAAATCCGCTCAGGATTTAGGAGGCCAATTTAATAAGCGATTGTAGAATTTCCGCCATCTAAGTGCTGCCTCAGGAGTTATTCCCCTGTTGTGTGTTTCTTTATAAGTATTGGAAAGCCTGGGGAAATACTAAACAGAATTACAAAAATGAATTATACAATATGTGACTTTAAAGCAATGAGTCTAATTCTAAAGCCACACCTGAAAATCAATGCTATTGTCATAATCATACTTGCACTTTTAGTAAAAAAGGCACAACACACAGCCAGTGGGATTAGGGAGAAGGAAAAAGATTAGATACTATCTAGAAAACACATATTCCCACAGTAGTCACCTCTGCGAATTAAGAGGACTCTAGCTTACTCTATAATGGTCTAATTTCTTAAGTGTAGTATGTTCACATATTTTAAATAAATTATTGAACTTATTCTGGTATAAAGAATAACTAGATCAGCTAAATAATTTGTTCATTTTTTTCATGTATTTTCAAAGAATGAGATTTTAAGCTTTCAAAAAGTAATCATTCCAATGTTTCAGTTTTAAGGCTATATTGAATTGTTACATTACTCCCATATTAGGATTGGCATAATTATTACTGCTAATCAGAAACAGAATAACTGTCATGATTCATAATGACTATAATAGTTGTGTTTTATGTTAACCTCTGGAAACCTCAAAAAACAACTTCATTATTAGTAAAGATGTTTGGACAAGAATGTAGAGAATTTAGTCATTGCTCTAAGGCAATATTAAATAACAAACACATAGTTCTTTTATGTGCCCAGCCCTGTTTTAAATGCTTGTCATATATTAATTCATTCAATGCTTCTCTAAACCTAATAAGGTGGTTACCATTAGTATATGAAGCATTGGAAATTCACTGGTTTCATTGATGTAGGGATTGAACCTTGTCATATTTCTCACTAGACTTCATTCATTAATTTATTCAGTCAGTTTCTCCAATATGTTTAGCAGTCTTATCATTCATTTCATTTATTTTAGTTGACTTATGACATTGTCACCCACTGGAGTAGGCTCAATGATTGAGCTCCATATATATTTATTTCTCAGATATACAAGAAAAAAATTAACTTTTTCTCCTTAGAGAAATAAAAGGGAAATAAATAATTTAATTCTAAACTTGAATTTGTTATTACAAGTAGTGCTAATGGATGACAGTGTGGATAACTGACCCAAGCAAAAAGGATCTATCCATGCCAAAACCAGTTTGGCTCAGTGGATAGAGAGCCAGCCTGTGGACTGAATGTTCCCATGTTTGATTCCAGTCAAGGGCATGTACATTAGATGTGGGCACAGCTGATCTTTGTCTCTCTCTCATCGATGTTTCTAACTCTCTATTTCTCTCCCTTCCTCTCTGTTAAAAAATCAATAAAATATATTTTTTTAAAAGAAAGGATCTGTCCGTTGGCCCATCTCTTACAAGAAGTTGGATATGTACCCTAGAATGCCTAAGGATAAAAAATGGTAAAGACTCCAAAATAAATATATTTCAATTTCACCCACAGCAAACATATTAGTCAATATGAAATTAAAGGTGAAAACAATAATCCTCCTTATCTCTCTTCACCTGAAAAATAACCCAATATCAGATGTAAAGTCTTTAAAAATAAAATAGCATGTATTTATGTGCTTTTATATAAACATTCTATTGGTATTTACAATGTTGTGCAGAATGACTAAGAGGGGAAAATGGCAAGTTACAACAACATACCAGTGTGCTCAGTGCTGAGACTGCTCGCACCATGCTTCTCTTAACAGGCAGGTAGAAGCAGAGAACGGTAAGGGATGAAACAGAGCTTACTACTCTCCATAATAACTCCAGTGCAGAAAATAACTATTCAGAAAAATCACTTATTAAATTAACCTTTAGCCCTTTTCAATTGGTGCAGGTGAGCATCAATGTATATACAGTATATATTCACATATGTAAGAATTGACAATAAAATATAAGTACAGTGGATCATGCTCATTGATGAGAACTAATCAAGCCTTCTTATACTAATAAAGGTTATAGACAGCATGAAGTGGAAGGCAAATCCCTCTGGAAGAATTCAGGATAAGGCATTCTTGATTATACCAAAAATAAAATTAACTGTGAGTGCTTGATACAACTGCACCCTGAGGCCAAGTGATATTCATCCATTTAATGCTCCAACCCATGGGATAAGGTATAAACACAAGGCTTTGCTCTTCCACCAGCCTGCTGCTATTTGACCAGAAAACCTTGAACACTGTTGCAGTACTCAAGGGGCGGGATGTGTATATCGGCAAGTGAGACATCATGGGAAAATGAACAAATACCAAAGTTGAAGTTGAACTTTTAAACAAAGGGATTTTAAGAAAATTAAGGAATAAAATGTTTATCATGAATAGAGGTCAGAGGTGTAAGAAAAGAAATCCCATAAAACATTAAAGTCTCTAATGCTTAAAATTTTTTGAGGTTATATCCATTCTTTCAGCCATCAGTGTAAATGACTGGTCAGCTTTAAGTCAAAATCTCCTAACTGATAAGTGTGGACAAATAGAAAGAGCAGAAACTTTGGAATCAGGCCCAGAATCACATGCAGCTTCACTTACTAGCTATATGTCCCTGGTAGAGTCATTTAGGCTCTCTAGGTATTATTTTTTTTATCTGTAAAATGGAGATAATAAGATTGACTTAACATAACTGTTTTATACAGACATAATATATCATTAATCTGGAATAAAGTAGATCTTCAATGATAGGTAGGGGCTCTTTTTATTCCTATTATTGGTAAAATAAATGGTACATTTTAAAGAGCCTTCCCTTCTTCTAGGAGTAAAGTATATAAGATACTAACAAGAGCAGAAAGGACACAGCATCTATTCAACTACTACTATATGCCAGGAATTTCATTTTGCTCTTTATATACATTATCTCCTGAAATTGTCCCAGTAATGTTAAGGAGTAGGTATTCTTAGCTCTGTTTAAACATGAGAAACTGAGACTGAATGAGATTAGGCATCTTCCTTAAAGTCACACAGCTATAAATGTCAAAGAATCACAGAATGAGGATTTCTGGAATGCTGCTGATTCGTCATTGCTTTGCTAATTGAGTCCTTGTATCTTTCCAAATTCATTTTTAACCATGAGATGGTGTCAGGTGTAATATTTGTGATCGTAAAATTCCAGTTCTCACTAAAGTTGTCTTCTGGCAAGCTTTGCAAAGAGCTGCAAATGCCTCTTAGCAGTTTTGTGACAATGTCCAGAAGTCTTAGTAATGCAGAGCTTGGAATTTCAACCTCAGTGTTCCACAGATCTTCTCTATAAGGAAAGGTTTATTTTTCTTCATCGTGGCCAAAGAGAAGACCTTGCATTTCCAAGGTCCAAAATAGACCCTTCCATTTCCTGAATTTCCGTCAAATCTCCGTGGTGACAGTTGATCAAGTGTACTGTACTACGTCAAAACTTTTCGTGGAAAATCTCCAGGAAACTGTAAATCTCAAAACATGTAGACTGTTGTCTTTAGAGTACAATAGCTAAGAACGTCATAAGGGCATCGATGTCTCATTTTTACCTGGTGGACTCCCACCTGCAAAAATGTCAAAGATAGACACAGGCATATCCCCCTAGATGGATAGCCACAGATTATCTCCCCAATTTACCAGATCACTGGAACTATTGTATTTTCAAAGGTCTGAAGAGATTTATTCAACAAGTCTAATCTTAGAATCGTCAGGGCGATTGTAAAACAATGTGCGGTGCACAATTTTCTTGTCACTCACTGGATTGAGTGAGTCCTTATAAAATGTAACTCATATAGGCACTTATATTAAAATACCTTAATAAAGAGTTATTAAGTGAAAAAAATAAATTAGTTCAAAAGTTAAACCTATCACAATTGTTTTTCCTCTTTAAAACATATTAAAATAATTTATAGTTAAGGTGGACATATAAATCATACTAAAACATACTTTCAAAATGAACAAGTTTATTCTTACTTACCTAATTCCTAAAGAATTTGTAGTATTTATGTAAAAAAAATAAAAAAGTATACAAACATTACAAAGAAGCATACATAGTACTACTCTTTTGTAGTTATAAACATCTTAATCTAGACGACAACTATTTCATGTTCTAAATATAAAAGGGGAAAAGATAAAGAGTGCTTTGAGCTAAATAGTCAGTTACTCATTTCAAAAACTACATTTGCTTCAATAGTAATAGGACAAATGATAACAGTTATCACTGTTTTGTGTCTTACTGAGAGCTATCTGTTTAACACTTTATCTCTATGGAGAATTCCAGATACTGATGAAGTTGGTAAGTCAGAGTGTCCAAACATTTCAGCAAGACACTTAGCCATTCTGTACATATTTATTTTTATTATGATTCTTCGTTGTCTTAAAAATAAAGTTCACATTCCATAGCATGGCATTCTGGGTCTTGTTTTGTTCTACTATAAATTGATACTGACTATGACTTGCTTAACTAAATCCACTTTGATAGAAGGACATGCATTGCTCATAGGTTGGAAAGGAAAGCTATAGGATCAGACTCAGAGCTAGAAGGAACCAAGCTGTTCAAAGTTAGAAGGGCTCGCCGAGACCGGTTTGGCTCAATGGATAGAGCATCGGCTTGGGGACTGAAGGGTCCCGGGTTCGATTCCGGTCAAGGGCATGTACCTTGGTTGCGGGCATATCCCCAGTAGGGGGTGTGCAAGAGGCAGCTGATCGATGACTCTCTCTCATTGATATTTCTAACTATCTCTCTCCCTTCCTCTCTGTACAAAATCAATAAAATATATTTAAAAAAAAAAAGAAATCAAAGTTAGAAGGGCTCAAAGTTAAAAGTTGCATGACTGATCCACATGGAAAAATGCTTCTGGACCTCAGTGTTTTTGTCACTAATTCTGTCTTCGTGCTAATAGAAAGAAAGTCGGGCATCCTATTAGTCCTGCTCAATGGTACACAGTGGGGAGAACCCAAGTGAAATCAGATTCATATTGCCATAACAAAGAAGAAAGAATGCTAGAAGCCAAATATCAACAGTTGTACCACTCTCCCCTCTAACTTATTTATTCCCCTTTCTCTGTTCCTTCAGCTCTATGTCAGAACTTACAGGTCCATGAATCTTCAAGTGATCCTCTGCGACTTTACACATCTTTTCTCCACCAAACAGTTATCCATTCCTTTTCTGCCCCCATAAAATAATTCTTACACAGCCTCTATGACTCAACTTCTCTAAGAGCCGTGGCTAGCATCCCTTTCCCCCATCCTCATGTCCTAGCTGGGTTAGGTGTCCTTCTTCAGCCTTCCCATAGTATTCTCTGTTCATTTCCATCATATATCCTGCTACAGGTAGTGTAATTGCTGACTTTTCTACCTCCCCTTCTCAAGTCTGCCCTTAACTTTTGCATGGAGCTGTCCCCTTTTCTCTTCCCATCCTTTGTTCTCTCTCATACGTTAAGGGCCTTTCAGAAAGGAACCTATTGGACCTAGGTATGACTGCTGTGCCTGTGAGAGGATGAACCTAGAGAAGAGGCCCTACAAAAGCCCAGGAAGTTGGGCTTCCTCCATTGGGCAGCTCCCTCCATCTGGGTCCAAGAAATGTGGCTGGTAGTCTAGAAGGGAAGGTGGCTCAAATACTGGGTGAGCCCATTTCTGTGGCCCTACAGACTCCTCACCCTATGGAAAGAATAACAGTCAGAAGAGAACGGTAGGGCCTTCTAAAGCTCAGTGGTTCATGCAGAGATCCTGGTTACTAAAGTATAAGGGCAATAGTGCCTCAACTAGGATGTGAGGTACTTGAGAGGAAACCATGTTTAGCTGTGCAGCCCAACAGTTTCTGTGGGTTATGCAGAGGTAGCATCCTATGTGAGGACTAAATAAATGAATTCATGAACCTCAGTTTTCTCTGCAAAATTAAGATAATACTACATGTCCTGTTCAATTTCCATAGCAAATGACAGAGGAAGGAAGTAATTGCTGTCAGATGCTTTAAAAGAAGTTACATTTTAAAGATTGTTTCTAACAGCTTCTAAAACTGGTTAATTACTTATTTTTGTTGCCCTCCCGGAAACAGAAATAGCAAAATGTTTTACCAAGTCAAAGAGAACAAAGTTCAGATTATATCTACTGAACTCAGCACAGAACCTCTAAGAATTGAGTTATAATTATGAACAATAACAAAAATATTTTTAATTCCCATAATCTATGTTTCCCTTTTCCTTTAAAAATTATGTCAGGAAATGTTTAATAAGTAATCTCAAACAAGAAGACTAGAAACCCACCAACTGATTCAGACTATTTATTATTATTAAGACACTCAAGTTTGTGCAGTATAACAATTTTAATGCAGCTACTTCAGGTTGGCCTCCATTTTGAGTGCAATTATAACAAAATTTTTCTTTTCTGGAAGTTTACTTATATAGGAAAGAATATCATCCAAGTTTCTAAGTGACCTGGTAAAGAAAAGAACAACTAGGACTTAGTGCACAGAGGTTCCATTCCTGACTGAGCTGTGTTCATTCCTTTATTCATTCACTTCTCCTCCAGTGTGAAACAGTTATGAGGATCTATCCTGTTGTAGAAATTGTAGAAGGTGCTGTGGATTAAAAAAGAAGACATGAGGTCTGTTCACAAGGAACTTGCAGTTTTTGGAGAAAGGAAGCAGTAAGTGATACAATGTGAAAATGCCTTAATGGTGAATATAAGCATAACTCTTGATCTAGAAATAGACATCTACTCCACTCTTCCTAAACCTTGAGGATTTTAGAACTTCCAGCACCACAAATTTGATGATAAAAGAGAAATCAGCCCACCTAATTCATTTCTACTATGCTCCATGTTTACCTGATTTTCAGTTATGTTTTACAATTTTCATTCTGTTTTGTCAACAGGTTGGTTGAGTAGCACCATTGTAACAAGATGAAGCTGACCATGGCTTAATCAGCATCAATGTCAGCAAGGCTAACTCTGTCCCGGAGGACAGGGACAGTATATTTAATTCACTGCACTCACTATTTGGATTAATGCCACTCAGACTCATTTCATAAGTGTTACTTGATAAATCAGATGTCTTCATTTAGGTCTCCACTGTGTATCTGAGCTTCTTTTTAATAGCCAAGACCTTTGAACACTGCATGGCTATTCAGAAAAGTGTAGTTAATGGAACCTGGGCTCACACTCACTTTTATCCCCACACGAGCTAGCATTCGTGACAATGAGTTGCATGCAAAGGTTGAGGACAAAATGATTCATTGATTCTTCAAGACAAGATTAAAAATAACTCTTGCAGGTGAATCAAGTTTAAAAATGAAACTGGCAAAAACAGTACTTGACAATCTTCACAATTGTATTATAATGTTGTAGTAAGAAAACCATAGCAAAGGAAACTAAAGAATTCCAAAGGAGAGAAAAAAAGAAAGAAAAAAGAATACAAGACCTTCAAAAAATTGTTGAGCCCTGGCTAGCTGGTTCAGTTGAATGGAACATCATCCCCTACATCAAAAGGCTGTGGGTTCCATCCCTAGTCAGGGTGTGTAGGGAAGGCAACCAATTGATGTCTCTCTCTCTTTCCCTTCCTTTCCCTTCCCTCACTCTCTCAAATCCATAAAAACATTTTCTCCTCCAGTGAGGATTTTTAAAAAAAATCATTGGCTTGGACATCTTAACTCTTGACACCTGAAATAGCCATGGACCATGCTGGACCCTTTATCTCATCGTACATGTATTATTTTCTGAGTTCCTGGTAGAGGCTCCTATTTGGTTAACATCAGTCATGCAGTCACTTCCCTCCAGCCAGGGAGACTGCATGAACCAGCTGTTTACACATCTTCTGGAAGAGGAAGGGGCGTGTCCAGCTCCCTCTGCACATTGTCTTGTGTCAGACAAGTTTCCAAGTCATTGAGGGATGTGTGAGAATGCAGAGTTGAGGGAAAGTTTGGTCTTTAGTATTTCCTTTTCTGTCTTCTTTTGATAAAAGCACTGAACACAGACTCAGCCAGGCTTTCATTTCATGGAGTAACTGTACCTCCTGTTTCCTGATGACTCTAGGACTATGGGGCAGTCAATTGTTCAATGAGGAATGACTCCAACTTCCCTGAGCTGTCTAGGATGTGATTTAATATGAACCATCCTTGGGGCATTTGTTTAGGCAGCTGAAGATTTCCCCCAGGAGAACAGAAGGGAGAGGGAGAAAATCTTCTGATGGGAAAGAGAAATTAAGGGTGTAGAATGATAATTATACAACAGTGTGTGAAGGCTTACCCTTGACATTAACTTACTGGATGGCCACCAGAGTTCTTCACCCACAGAGTTCTCTCTATGATTCTAGTCCAGGTGCCAGGTGTTTGCACTGCTGCTGAGACAGGTGGACTGTGAAGGCAGTGCTTTTGTTACTTAGATGGCAGGGACAAACTATGATTTTAAGCTCTTTCATTTGAGTTGCAATTTTTATTGAATTTCCCCTTTTAACCTTCTACCTCCTCCCACCCCCTTCCCTCTGGCATTCACCATACTGTGTTGTCTGTGAGTTGTAGTTTTTAGAGTCATTTGAAGAGAGCAAGACATGTACTCTAGAAAAATGATAGAGGAGTGGGAGGCAGGAAGAGAAAACTACATCCCATGGGAGAGCTGAAGACCAATTCACAGACTTCACTCAGGGAACCCTGACCGCATGTTTGCTAAGATGTACAAACATGATCATAACCCAAACCTTATGCTTAAGGAGATATACAAGCAAGTACCAGCTTACACTAGACAGTAGACATTGACCTCTCAAATCTCTGCAGCACTATGAAGTGAGAGGGCACACATTTCCCTGTCCTCAGATTCCAGTGCCTGGGTTCTTTGGGTTTACAATAAGTGGCAATTGTTTTTACCAATGAAGAGAGAAAAGTAGGGTGTAACTACTGAGCAAACCATCACCTGGAAGTGATATCCTAGGAATTACATTTTTCTTCTTTTTTAAACCATTCAAAAAGATATTTATGTCAATTTTTGGATAATAAATTACCCATTACTTATTTGTCCAAAATTTTCAGAAACATCTGTAATAAAAAAAGTATAATATGCTAATTAGACTAGATGTTCTTCCAGACATCCTTCCAGACAACCTTCTGGACAAAGCTGGAGATGCCGGGGAAGCCCAAGGCCTTAGGTGCCTGCAAGCAACTGAAGGGAAGCCCAGGTTTTGGGTGCCAGAGGGAAGCTGGTGCTGGCAGCCAGGGGAAGGAAGGCCTACTTGTGCATGAATTTTGTACACCGGGGCTCTATTATTCCTATAAAAGGTAATGAAAATCTAAAGGAAAGATACACACTGAAACACACACACACACACACACACACACACACACACACACACACAGAATCCCATTATGCTTCACTGACATCCTGGAACATTCTTTCACCAACTATGCACTAAACATGCAAACTACCAAATGGAAGAGAATAAATCATAGTTCTCTGCTGTTTTCCATTTGGTATGTCTGTACTCACAACCTTAATAGCAATAAGTAAACCTTCTGTTTCTTTCTCAAAAATTTTATAGGATGCTCTCATGTCCTTTTCTTCCCCCTGCCTCCCCCACCACAATTCAGCTCACTCAGAAAATGCTATAAAGTTTGAGAGAAGAGGTTTGCTCAAAGCAGCTACAAATAAAGTGCATGTACATAAATAACTTAGCCTGACTTTTTGTTTAATGTCCAAGATGATTTGAACAGATTGTATCATGAACTACTTTCCCTTTGGCTAATTAAATAGCAGTCCCCACTTACCATAAAGCATATTCTTATTAAAACAAGTATCTATAGTCACTCTGCTGGATAAATTACTCCCAAGTAAGTGCCATAAAGCCCATTACATTCCTGCTTTAGGAATGGAGCAGGTCCAAACAGACAATCAAAGGATTTCATTGGGATTATTTTAGATTAGAAAAACTAAGGGAGACATGCAGCACTGACAAGATCGTAAAGGCATAAAGGATAAATTAGCGGTACCATACCAAACAAAGTGCTCTGGTGGTATCACCGTATATCCAAAAATGAAAACAAATTCCTACTGTATTAACCTTTGCCAAAATAGAAATCTGTTTATGCAGAAATAAAAATGTCATGAACAACTGTTATCTCCTGTGCAAATCAAAATGACTGTTTTGAATAATAATAAAAAATCCTTTCAAGCCAACAACTATGGAAATATGCCATAAGGAAGATGTCTTCATTTCAATAAATTGCATTTCACATTTAATAGGAAAGGTTATGTTATGATTTGTCATATTAATGAACCATTATTACATAACCATATTTTTATTGCAATATATTACCTGCTAAATGATGCCCTTTTTTTTTTTCCAGGAGAAGAAATTCATAGAACTGATTCTATGGGAGTTTTTCTTGCTGCCAGTTGTTAAATCTTTCAAAAGCTGTCAGCATCCTCAGAAATCAAGTTTAAAATACCATAGCCAACATGAGTATAGGCATAGGATAGTCTATTTTTAAAATGTAATACAAAACTGCCAGAGAAATACCTAAACACAAAAAATTATTTAGAAGGAGATAATCTTATCTAGCTTGTCAATGTAAAGGACAAAATTGGTGAAGTGAAATTTAACTCACAACTTCTATAAATATTACTAGACATTGGAGAGCAAAGGGACTTTTTTTTCCAGGCCAATTTTTCCTTAAACTCATTATGCACCAGAGACTTCATGCACTCATCCCTCACAAACCCTGTCCATGATAGCCACAGGGAGTATAGGACACTAACCACCCAAGGCAGTCAACTAAACCTGTCTAGTTTCAGGAATGCAAGCCCTTCTCCTCAAGGGTGAATGGATGGAAAAGACACTGCCATGTGCCCTGGGAACTTCTGTAGAAAAGGAGCCATACTTGTTTCTACAAATGGCATTCTAGATTTTCTTGAGTCTGCAATCACTGATTCATCATACAGCTTCTGAATGACAAGACTCCATCCTCAGCATTGCAATCAGAGCAGCACCAGCTGGGATCCCCACAAAATAGTCTAAGTTTATGACAGTGAGCTACTCTCTAATGGAAACAGAGGTGGGGCATTTGGGCGTACCTTTCTGCTTAAGCTGATGCGCTGTCATATATTTGGATGGGAAGAACTGGAGAAACGAAGGGATGTGCTGTCATACCTTAAGGTACTGCCTGCATTTGCTGTCAGTTCATGGGTATGCTCACCTTTGGCTGCTACTGATAGATGTTACAGCCCATCATTCATTGCACACATTATTATTTTTTATTTTTTGGTATAATATGTGACAGCAGTCCATTAGATGCTGGAAACCTACGTGAACAAGACAGTCGAAGTTTTACTCTCAAGTAACATTAAGTCTAGTAAAGGAATAAATATTTAATAAGTACTCAGAAATTGTATATTTGGAATCTGTAAAGATGCAGTTTGGGGAAACTCCTATCACATTTATTTTCTTTATAAAAAGTAACGTAAAATATATAAATGCATGCATGTTACAAAATATTAAATGGTATAATATTGTGAAAATTTTCCTTTCTTCTCCCCTAACCTGCATTCTTCCTATATGCACTTATTGTACATTTAAAAATAACATATTTTTTAAAATATATTTTATTGATTTTTTTTTTTTTAGAGAGGAAGGGAGAAGGATAGAGAGTTAGAAACATTGATGAGAGAGAAACATCAATCAGCTGCCTCCTGCACACCTCCTACTGGGGATGTGCTCACAACCAAGGTATGTGCCCTTGACCAGAATTGAACCTGGGACCTTTCAGTCCACAGGCTGACGCTCTATCCACTGAGCCAAACTGGTTTCAGCAACATCTATTTTTTTATTCTACTATTTTTTGTCTAAAGTATTTTATATGTCTCCTTTTTCCTGCTTGACACCTCCCCTCCAGCCATCATTCCCACCTGGGGCAAGCCCCCACAGCCCCAGTGTCTATGTCCATTGGTTATGATAATATGCATACATACAAGTCCTTTGGTTGCTCTCAAACCCCCCTCCCCCACCTTCCCTGCCATTTGTCTCAGGATCTATTCTTGTTTATCAAATTATGTTTATCATTATATCTCACACTAGAGGCCTGGTGCATGAAAATTCATGCACTGGAGTGGGGGGTCCCCAGCCCTGCCTTCCCCCTCTCATAGTCCGGGATCCCTCAGGGGCAGGAGGCAACCTAATGATCAAGGGAAGGCAATGCCCCATCACACCTCTGCTGCTGCCACTGCCGGCGGTGCAAGCCTCAGCCAGCTCTGGTTATCTGAGCCTCCGGCAGCCCTGGGCGTCTGGGCAGCCTCCATCAGAGGATTGCCTGTACCTCGGGCTTGCCCTGGGCAGGAGGGCTGAGGGGACTGGGGGACTCTGGAAGCAGATGTGCAGAGTTGCCATTGCTCCAGCGGGGCTGAGGGGACTGGGCGCCACCATCTTGTGGCCACCATCTTTGAGGGCAGGGCCATCAATTAGCATATTCCCTCCTTATTGGCTGTGGGTGCCACCATCTTTGAGAGTGAGGCAGCCAATTAGCATATTCTCTCCTTATTAGATAGGATATGAGTGAGATCATGTGATATTTACCTTTCTCTAACTGGCTTATTTAACTTAGTGTAATGCTCTCAGTTCCATCCATGCTTTTGCAAATGGTAAAAGTTCCTTCTTTTTTATAGCAGTGTAGTATTTCATTGTGTAGATGTACCACAGTTTTTTAATCCACTCATCTACTGATGGGCATTTAGGTTGTTTCCAAATCTTAGCTATTGTAAAAATAATATCTAGATAAGCATCAATATCCATATTTATATATACACATTTATAGGTTTAATTTTTTTTACATACATGAGATTAAACTATACCAGTAGATATTACATATATATCTTCAATTTATTTTATAATACTTCCATGTAAATATATAGAAATATCATTTATTGGAATGATTAGATTCTCATATACAGAGATAACATAATTTATAGCACTATTGTCCTTTTGATGGGTATATTAGTTTCCTGTGGCCACTATAACAACTTAGCACAAACTAGGTGGCTTAAAGCAACAGAAAAATTATTTCAAAGTTCTGTAAACCAGAAGTCTGAAATCAGTGCCAATGGGCTGAAATCAAATTGTCAGTAGAGTTGCACTCCTTCCAGAGGATTTAGGAAAGAATCCATTATTTACATATTCCAGCTTTTGAAGGATTCTAACATTCCGTGGCTTGTGGCCACATCACTCCAATTTTCAAAGGCAGCATCTTCAACTCTCTCTGCTCCATCTTAAGTTGGCCTTTTCCTTTGCATGTCAAATCTTCTCTGCCTCCCTCCTATAAGGATGCTTGAAATTGCATTTAGGGCCCATGTAGATAGCAAGACAACCTCATCACAAAATCTTTACATTATATTTTAATTTATAAGTTATAATTTTAGTTTATAACTAAATTATAGTCCTTTTTTGGTCAAAGAAAGTAACAATCACATGTTCCAAACATTAGAATTTGATAACTTTGGGGGCAGTTATTCAGTTTCCTAAGCTTAGTGTTTAGATTGTTTCTATTTTTAAAATAGAAACAATGCAGCAATTATGATCACAGAAAATTTATATTTGTGCACATGTGTAAATATTTTCGTAGGTAAAATTTCTCAATCAAAGAATATATGTAACAACATATTGTTAAAATAATGCCAAAGTATTCTCCAAAAAATTGTACTACATCACTGTATATGCTCCAAACAGAGTGCTCATTTTCTCACACTTTTTTCAACATTACATATTTTATCTTGCTCCTTATCAATGTCAAAAGTGAAAACCGGCAAATTATTGTTGACTTGAATTTTCTTTTTATTTTAACAGGTTTTTAAACTCCTATTCATACAGTTTCTTATTTTTAGTCATTTTTATTTTTCTTCTTGATTTGTACAGATTATTTAAACATAAACATTAATATTGAATATTCTATTCTTACATGTGCTAAAATGTTTTCTACCAATCTATTATTTGTATTATAAACTTGTTGAAAAAGTTTATTTTAAGTTAAGGTAAAATATACCAACATTTTCCTTTGCATACTTTCAATTTTGTATCTTGTGTAAAATGCCGTTCATCCCCTCCATCCTAAAAATATTCTCTTATTTTCTTAAAATTTTAAGGTATTTTTTTAGTTGTTCAAAATTTCAATTTTGTGTGTATTGTAAGGTATCTTGCTTTATTAGTTCTCTTTCTAATAGAAAGCCAATTATATCATTCATATTTTGAACATAATTTTACTGCTCTCCCACCAACTTGAAATAATATCTTAATTATATATGATACTCAAATACTCCCAGATTTGTTTCAAGCTGTATACTATTGATCTTTGTTTGCTCATTTTGGTTCTATGAGGGCAGAGACTGTATCTTTCTCCATTATGTACTTCTGTGGCATACAGGATACAAATGCATGTACATTCAGGCATTTGTTTAAGGTGCCAGATAAAGTATAGTACTTCTAGTTATATTTGAGTTTCAAATAAACAATGAACTTTTAAAATATAGCTGTATTTCAATTTTACATGAGACAAACTTATGTTAAAAAGTATGAAATACAAATTTAACTGGTATCTTATATTGTTATATGCTAAATCTGGACACCCTACACTCAGTGTGTGTTGAATAACAAATTAATAAAAATTCTTTAATAATTTTATAATTATGTTTGTTATTTTAATAAATATACTTATTATCAAGCATGGAACATTTCTTATCACTGTTTTTTATTGCAAATTAATTTAATTTTATTTTCTAGAATGTTCCTTTCTGAATAAAATTAAGAATCATTCATATTACCAAGTATTTTTATTGAAATTGCACTGAATTTTTAAATGGTATTGTTTTACTTTCTATTTTTGTAACTCATCTGTGTTGAAAAGAGGATGATTAAACAAACTAATAACTTTAGCCAACAGCCTTTTTAATGGTTAAAAATTAAAGGCATTATCATTGAAAAATATATGACATACAGAACCCCAACTGGCTAAAAGAAGATAAAGGGATTAATATATATATATACACTAGAGGAAAGTGCCAGAGTAGAGGCTCAGTGCACAAAATTTGTGAATGGGAAAGAAGGGGTGTTCCTCAGCCCAGCCTGAACCCTCTACAATCTGGGATCCCTCAAGGGATGTCCAACTGCCCTCTCACAGTCCTGGATGGCTGGCTCCCAACCACTCACCTGCCTGCCTGCCTGGTTGTCCCTAGCCTTCTTGCTGCCAGCCTAATCAACACCTAACTGCTCCCCTGTTAGCCCAATTATCCCTAACTGCCCTCCCCTGCAGGCCTGGTTGCCCCCAATTTCCCTCCCCTGCAGGCCTGGTTCTCCCCAACTGTCCTCCCCAGCAGGCCTGGTCACCTCCAACTGCCCTCCCTTGCAGGCCTGGTTTCCCTGAACTGCCCTCCCCTGCAGACCTCATCACTCCCAACTGTCCTCCCTTTCAGGCCTGGTCCCTCCTAACTGCCCTCCCCTGCTGGCCATCTTGTGTCCACATGGGGGCAGCCATCTTTGACCACATGGGGGTGGCCATTGTGTGTTGTAGTGATGGTCAATTTGTATATTACATCTTTATTATATAGGATATGTGGCTAATATGCTAAGTGTCCAAACATCTGACCGGTCGCTATGACATGCTGACTACCAGAGGGCAGATGCTCAATGCAGGAGTTGCTGAGCTGTAATGACTTGGCAGTGGAGATTCTAGGGTGACACACCCCAAAACTAGAAAGGAGGGAGCCCAATTCCTTGTGGGGTCACACTATCCACCTTTGCCTATGGGTTATGTTGTTGCAGGAGCACCGTCAGCTCTGGTTTACTTGCACACTTTTGTTTGTGTTTCACACCCTGTATGACAGCAACTTTGCAGAATGCCCTCTTGCACTACAGGACCCCTTGGGGGATGTCGGAGAGCCTGTTTTGGTCCCATCCCTGCAAACCAGGCCAAGGTACTCCACCTGCCGGAGAGAACCCGCTCATTCTGCAGACACTGGGGAGGGAACACAGGAGGTTGGCTCCAGGGTGTGTCTAAGCCATCTCATCCAGTCCCACCCCACCTTCTAATTAATTTCTTTTCAATGTGCATGAACCCATGCACTGGGTCACTAATATATACCTATAATAATAAAATCATAATATGCTAATTAGACTGAACATCCAAATGACCTTCTGGACGTCCTCTGGATGACCTTCCCAATGAAGCCATGGTGATCAGGACTGAGGTAAAGGCAGCCGCCACAGCAGGCAGGGGCTGAAGCAGAGGCAGTTAGGGGTGATCAGATAGACAGGCAGAGTGGTTAGGGTTCATCAGGCAGGCAGGCAAGTTGTTAGGGGTGATAAAGCAGGCAGGTGGGCAGTTAGGAGCCAGTGGTCCTAGATTGTGAGAGGGTACAGGACAGGCTGATTGCTTCTTCTGCTATACACACACACACTATGCACGTACTTCTGCACTGAGCCTTTGGAATTACATAGACATAGACAGCAGTGTGATGATAGCCAGAGGGAAAGGTGTTGAGGGGTATGTGGAGGTAGGCAAAGGGGGTGATGGAACAGGGACAGAAAGAGACCTAGCTAGGAGAATGAAGTGCGCAGATAATGGTTTGCTGAGTTGTATACTTGAAACCTGTATGGACCAATATTACCCCAATAAATTTAATTTTTATAAAAAGCAAAAATGATCTGTGACTGGAATATTTACTACCAAGCAATAATAAAGACTGCACACCAAGACCTGTTTGGCTCAGTGGATAAAGCGTCAGTCTGCGGCCTGAAGGGCCCCAGGTTCGATTCCGATCAGGGGCATGTACTCTGGTTGTGGGCAAGTTCCCAGTGGGGGATGTGCAGGAGGCAATTGATCGATGTTTCTCTCTCCTCAATGTTTCTAACTCTCTATCCCTCTCTCTTCATCTCTGTAAAAAATTAATAAAATATATTAAAAAACAACAACAACAACAACAAAAAAAAACAAAGATAAAGACTGCAAATAGGGAAAGCAATTAATGTTTCCAATATTTTAAGTTTTTATTTTTCAATAACTTTGAAATGTTTTAACTATTAAATAGTTATAGTATACTTCCAATTTTAAAATGATTTTTGTGTTAATGTTCTCATTATTATGTTTTCTATTATGGACTGTCTGTATCTGTTAGAGAACCCTTAACATGCTATTAAATATATAATTTTGTCAACACATATAATAAACTTTATTATTTTTTTACAGAAAATCTCTGAATACAACTCTATTACAAAAAACAAAAACAGATTCAGTTTACATCACCCATTATTATTTAAAAATATGAAGCCCTGACCGGTTTGGCTCAGTGTCTAGAGCATTGGCCTACGTATTCAAGGGTCTGGGGTTCGATTCTAGTCAAGGGCATGTACCTTGGTTGTAGGCCAATACCCAGTGAGGAGTGTGCAGGAGGTGGCTGATCGATGTTTCTCTATCCCTCTCCCTTCCTCTCTATAAAAAATAAATAAAATATATTTTAAAATAAATAAGTAAAAATATGAAAATAAAGAGTTATGAAAAATATATTTTTAAAAAAGTATAGGGCAAGAATGAAATTTATTAACACTGGAAATTCTAGCCTCTGTAAAAATACAAGGAAAAGAATAGGAGATATAAATATTTGGACAGGAAAATTATTTGCCTATAATATAATTTCTTACCTATAAATTCCTACTTAGAAAACCCAAAAGAAAAATTGAAACATATTCAAATTAATGTTAAGTAATTTTGTAATTGGATCATTTACACAATTATTATACAAAAGTAACATATCTATAATAACAAAAGGGTAATATGATAATTAGACGGGATGTCCTTCCAGATGACCTTCTGGAAGAAACCAGGGCTGCAAGGGAAGCCCGAGTCCCAGGTGCCAATGGGAAGTCAGTGCTGGCAGCTGGAGAAGGAAGGCCTACTCCTGCTCAAATTTTGTGCATTGGGCCACTAGTATTTCAATAAAAACCAATTAAAAGTTATAATAAAACAAATATCTAACTCTTTTTAAAAAAATATATTTTATTGATTTTTTACAGAAAGGAAGAGAGAGATATAGAGAGCTAGAAACATCTATGCAAGAGAAACATAGACCAGCTGCCTCTAGCACACCCCCTACTGGGGATGTGCCCGCAACCAATGTGCATGCCCTTGACCGGAATCAAACCTGGGACCCTTCAGTCCACAGACTGACACTATCCACTGAGCCAAACCGGTTTTGGTGTGAATATCTAACTTTTAATAGGAAACAAAACTATAAAAATAAGGTGGGAAAAATGCTAGGGTGGGAAAAATTAGGTCTACAGTTGTTAGTGAATTTTAATCTTGTATGCATATTTACTAATTACTAGAGGCCTGGAGCACAAAATTTGTGCATGGGGGCATATGTCCCTCAGCCCAGCCTGCACCCGCTCCAATCTGGGATCCCTCTCAAAATCCAGGACTGCTGGCTCTCAACTGCTCACCTGCCTTTTTTTTTTTTATTTTTTTATTTTTTTTTAAAATATATTTTATTGATTTTTTTACAGAGAGGAAGAGAGAGATATAGAGCTAGAAACGTCGATGAGAGAGAAACATCGATCAGCTGCCTCTTGCACACCCCCTACTGGGGATGTGCCTGCAACCTAGGTACATGCCCTTGACCGGAATCGAACCTGGGACCTTTCAGTCTGCAGACCAATGCTCTACCACTGAGCCAAACCGGTTTCGGCCTACCTGCCTTCTTGATTGCCCCTAACCGCTATGCCTGCCAGCCTGATCACTTCCTAATCACTCCCCTGCCAGCCTGATTGATGCCTAACTGCTCCCCTGCCAGCCTGTTTACCTCTAACTGCCCTCTCTTGCAGGATTGATCACCCCTAACTACCCTCCCCTACAAGCTTGATCGCCTCCAACTGCCCTCCCCTGCAGGCCTGATCCCTCCCAACTGCCCTTCCCTGCTGGCTATCTTGTGGCTGCCACCTTGTGTCCACTTGGAGACAGCCATCTTGTGTGTTAGTGTGATGGTCAATTTGCATATTACTCTTTTATTATGTAGGATTGTATTATTTATTTATATTATAACTATAAACCTACTTTTGATCACCCCTGTATACACAGAATGTATATTTAAAAATAAATATAAATTTTTTATGAAGATGCATGAGAAACCTTGGCTCCATGAGGTGATTTTTCGTGTTCCTGGATAAAAAGTTTTAATATTTAAAATGAGGTTTTTCTCAAAATTACTTTTAAATTTATACTTTTTTTTATACTGTATAAATTTGATGAGACATGTAAGCATGAAAAAAATCTCTCTAACATATCTCGTACTTCTCTTTATAATGAAGTCTCATAACTACATCTTCCCAAATCTGTAGAACCCTAGATATCTCTTAAAAATCTAGTTTAGTAACTTAAACATGTAAATATTTTACATAAGGAAAAGTAAAATGAAACTAGCAAAAAATTAAAGAAGAACAAGGGCAAGTTTTATAAGCAGATATGAAAAAAATAGAATAAAGGTATAAAAATCAGAGTAAAGCTTTTGTTTAAGAATAAACAGAAAGTAGGGAAGAATAGAAAACATGCACAGCTACTGAGAAATGGACAGCACTGTACTCTAGCACTCCTCACCACTCTTTCTCCCACTCATGAGCATGAAATATTTCTCCATTCCAATGAGGATGAAGTGCTTCTTCATCCAAGACCATTTCAAAAGTCTAATTCAAAATTGCAGACTTAAAACAATGGTCCTTCTTATCCACAGTTTTGCTTTCTGCGTTTCAGTTACTTGTGGTCAATCATGGTCCTAAAATATTAAATGAAAAATTCCAGAAGTGAACAATTCATAAGTTTTAAATTTTATGTTGAAATCTTTCACCATCTCGCTCCGTCTGGCCCAAGATATAAATCATCCCTTTGTCTGTATATACTACCTGCCCATTGATCATTTAATGGCCATCTCAGTTATCAAATCACTGTCACAATATCATAGGGCTTGTGTTCAAGTAACGCTTATAGTAACCTAATGGTATGTCACGCTGCCTACATCACTTACTTCACTTCATTTCATTACGTAGGCATTGTATCATCTCACATCATCACAAGAAGAAGGGTGAGTAGAGTACAATAAGATACTTTGAGAGACCACATTCACATAACTTTTATTAAACCATATTGGTATAATTGTGATATTCTATTAATTAATGTTACTAGCTTTTTATTGTACCTAACTTATAATTTATACTTTACTAGAGGCCTAGTGCATGAAATTTGTGCATGGGGAGGGAGTTCCCTTCAGCCCAGACTGCACCCTTTTCATTCTGGGACCCCTTGGGGGATGTCTGACTACTGGTTTAGGCTCGATCCCGGCAGTCGGACATCCCTCTCACAATCCTGGACTTCGGGCTCCTAATCACTTACCTGCCTGCCTGCCTGGTCACCCTTTACTGCGCCCCCAGCCAACCTGGTTGCCCTCAAATGCCCTCCACTAGCCTGCTCTCCCCCAACTGCATCCCCTTGCCAGCCTGGTTACCTCTTACTGCCCCACTAATGGCCTGGTCACCCCCAACTGCCCCCCTCTGCTGGCCTAATCACTCCTAAATGTCCCCCGCTGGTCTAGTTGCACCTAACTACACCCCTGCTAGCCTGGTTGCCCCCATCTGCCTTCCTGCTGGCTTGGTCTCTCAACTGTCCCCTGCCAGCCTGATCAACCCTCACGGTCCCCCCGCTGGCCTGGTTGCCTCAAACAGCCTGCTGTTCAGTCATTTGGTCGTCTCTCATTAAACCCCTGCCAGCCTGGTCATAGCAGCCATCTTGTGAGAGCGTGAGAGTCAATTTGTATATTACCACTTTATTGTTAGGTCTAGTAATAATTAATGTCGTTTTCTAATACTTTTTTAAATCGAATTTATTTAAACAATACAACAAAATTTAATCAACAATATAGTTGCCGTTGTTTTCTACTACTTGTGCCCAACGCTCAGGAAGCATTTTAATCCCTCTGTTGTAAAATTCTTGTGATTTTGATGCAAAAAATTCGGTCAATGCATTTTTGAGGCATTCTTCATTATTAAATTTTTTTCCAAGAAGAAAGTTTTGCAAAGAACGAAACAAATGGTAATCAGAAGGGGCAATATCAGGAGAATATGCAGGTTGAGGAAGAACTTCCCATTCCAACTGGCGCAGTTTTTCAGCAGTGATTCTTGCAGTATGCGGTCATGCGTTATTGTGGTGAAGAATTACGCCCTTCCGATTAATCAGCGCGGGTTCTTTTTCTCTTAAAGCTTGGGCTAACCTTTCCAATTGGGCACTATACACTGCACGTGTAATGGTTTGGTTAGATGGTAAAAGTTCATAATGAAGAATTCCTTTAAAATTCCACCAAACACACAACATCACTTTTTTCGCATGCAAGTCAGGTTTTGGCGTGGGCTGCAGAGCCTCATTTTTGTCCAACCATTGAGGCCGCCTTTTCAAATTAACATAGAGCACCCATTCTTCATCTCCGGTAACAATTTGCTCTAAAAACGGCAAACGGTTTTGACGAGAGAGGAGCGAACTGCAAATTGTGACTCTTTGATTACGGTTGTTGTAGGTCAACTCATGAGGAACCCATTTTCCAAACTTTTGGACTTTGCCAAGTGCACGCAATTGATTGGAAATTGTTTTCTGTGAACAATTTAAAGTTGTCGCAAGCTCTTGTTGGGTAATTTGAGGATTTTGCACCAAAAGAGCTTGAAGAGCTTCTTGATCAAAATTGGACACACGGCCTCGACCACTCTTGTCATCTAACGAAAAATTTCCCTTGCGAAATTTCTCAAACCAACGCTGGCATTTTCTGGCGCTAACTGCATCTTGACCAAGAGCACTACAGATGTTTTTTGCAGCCTCACTTGCTTTTCTTCCTAATTGGAACTCGTAAAGCATGCAGTGCCGAATATGCTCTTCATCCGCCATCTTCTTAGCCCTAGTTTTGCAACAAAAACCAAACCAAACACAAACTTTTTCAAGCAAAACTTGTTAATTGCACTTCACACGTTCTGTAGATACCACGTGTTTGAAGGTTATGTCAATACAAGTCAACGCCAAGCAAGATTTTAAACGAATGTTTAAAAACGACATTAATTATTACTAATTATTACTAGACCCGAATATAAGATCATAGGTATGCATTTATTGGGGGAAAAACAGTGTACATATGGTTCAGTACTATTTGTGGTTATAAGAAGGACCGGGGTCCTTGGAACATATTCTCTGTGGATAAGAGGGGAGTTCTATATGTGACTCTACCTTCCTTTCTTCTCATGGTTCACCTCAATACAGGATTTGTGTCTGTGTGTGTGTATTATACAATGATAATAAAATAAATATTATATGTGGATATAATCAAATAAATATTATATATACAACATTTGTGCACTGTGGGGGTGGGGGGGTTCCTCAGCCCAGCATGCACCCTCTCACAGTCCAGGACCCTCAGGGTATGTCTGACTGCTGGCTTAAGAGAGCAGACCTAAGCTGGCAGGCGGACATCCCCCAAGGGGTCCTTAGCGCTGCCACAGAGGCAGGAGAGGCTCCTTGCTGCACTTGTCAGTCGTGAGCCTACTAGTGAGAATGGCTTTTGGCTGAGCAGCACTCCCTCTGTGGGAATGCACTGACCACCAGGAGGCAGCTCCTGTATTGAGCATCTGCTCCCTAGTGGTCAGTGCATGTCATAGCAACTGGTAGTTCCACCACTTGGTCAATTTGCATACTAGCCTTTTATTATATAGGATTAAAACCAAAAACTGGAGCAGGAAGAGACAGAGAATGTTGGAAGTCTGGAAGTTAGAGAGCATATGGTGTTGACCAGGAACATACAACAGGTAAACCCACAGCATGAAATACTAGAGATAAAACTGGTCCTTTCCATATGAAGAAACATCACGTGCAGAGTGATAAAATTCAAGAACAGGTGAGTGGGACTGGAAGGACAACAGGGAAATTTGTTGAAAGAGATTCAAAATTACTGAGCAGATTGTGTCTCTTCCCCAACACTTTCTCTGTGAAGCAAAAGAACAAGGACTTTATTATAATTTTTCTCTAATTCTTCCCTTGAATCTTAATAGTTGCTTTTGGTAAATTTATAGATTAAATATCTGTATGTGCCCTTTACTTCATCTTAACCATATTAAAATGTACAAATAGGGTTCTGGGGACGACTTGTTAGAAAATATCCTCTATATTATTTGTAAGTTGGCTGTTAATGATTCCAAGTGATCAAAAGTTTTACTGAAGAAAGTAAAGAGAAAAATGTAAAATATTTTAAAAGTTTAGTTATCTAAAACCTGTACTACAGTCATATCACAGCTGCTAGATTGTGCATTTTGATCCAGCATTGTCCAGGAGAGAGTCCTGTGACTCAAGTTAGTTACTCATTGTTACACTCTGACCCCCTTGCTTATGATTCTATTGAACATTTGTCACCTGACAGTTACTTGATAACAATAACCTTTAAGATAATCCAACTTCATTCCACATTGAATATCATTTCTAATACTTTTCTATAAGGAATTCAATTACACACACTTAATAGAACTGCTTTTGCCAAATATATCTGCTGTTTTAGAGTAACAGATGAGCTTTCTGAGATGTAAATCTATCCATTATGTGTGTGGTTGACAACAACTATTATTTATTTCTGCTTTGTTCTGACCACACCAATTGAAATTTATAAGTGAACCGATTATATTGTGTTCTTTGTGTCTGAGACCCTATATAAATGTTAACTCCATTAAATAGTCACCTAATATTTCAGCATGTACTTATTCAGTGACTACATTGTGACACAGAACTAAAAACTATACGTAGACAAGGGGCCTCTCTCATTACTTATTTTTGCCTCTCTTTCTCTCAGCCTCCTGTTCTACCCAATTCCTGTTCTCCATGATAACACACCCTCTTTTCCATTACCCAAATGTAAAACTGCCATTTGGCCAACATAGTGATTAAAAATTGCTGCTAGCATCACTACCACCCCATTCTAAAATGACTAGAGATATCTTGTTTTCATTGTTATCATTTTGCAAATATTTCCCTATCTGAAAGGTGGGACTCTATTTCTCCTGTTCTACTCAGAAATGTGGCTTATATCTAATTATTATTTTGCTCTATATTTTCACTCAGAATGGATCTAATGGGCAATTGCACCAATTAAATTGTAACACTTTACTGCATAAAGTGTTTGGAGGAAAGAGTGAAGGAAACCTCCTGGGATGGGAGCTCACAGCCCCATGTAGCTGTGGCTCTGGCATATCTTTGCCTTTAATAAAAGATTTGTATGCACCACCCTGCTTATCTGTGTGTCCACAGGTGTGTGAAAAACTATCATCTGCAGAATAAACTCGCTGTAATGCCATGACAATAAAATGTGGCGACTCTCATCTGTCTTTGCCTGAGGAAAAGAAGGTTTGAGAACACATAGATATAGAACATGGAAGAGAAAAAAGGCTACAAGCAAAGTTTAAATTGCTTCCAGTTTGGGTCAGTGGATGGGGTACGCCCCACATAATGCTGATAGGCATTGGCCTCGCAATCCTGAAAATGCACCTACAGATGTGGCAAGATGGCCCAGCAAGAGGCCCTGGTTGGCACCAATGTAGCTGTGACCTAAATTAAGGAAGCAGAAAGCCACATTAAAAAAAAAAAAAAAAAAAAAAAAAAAAAAAAAAAAAAAAAGGCAAGATAAGAACCTAATTGTATCTTTCCAGAAGGAAGGAAAAAGATATTGTTAATAGGATAGATTGGGGAGAAAGGACAAAAGTACAAAGCAATATTCTGAACAGTGGACAAATTCCCTTTAAATACAAAATTGAAGAATCTCGTTCTAAGGTATAAATTTGGCCAAGTGGTCTGAGAGTTCATTTATTTCGCTGCTATATGAGCTTTATCCTCTCTGGTATATAAAACACTCCATTAAACAGGATGAGGTCTTTTTTTCTGAAGCATAAGAAACATTTTATCTTTAAGTTTACTTTTAATGGTCCAAACCTTTCTCTATATTAAAACATTAAGTGAATTAAATGAATTCTGAACTGAAACTCAAGGTTTTCTCTTTCCTCATTATTAGCCAACTCATGTCACTTTGAGAATGAGGCGAAGTATGGATAAAAAGGTAAGGATAAAACCTCTTCCTCCCAATGTGTCCGCCTAATTGTCAGTTTCAAAGCATTGGTGCCCACACTTCATTCTGAGCGGCCTGAGGACGAGTGTCACTCTAACACAGAGCTGAGGAGGCCTGAATGATATTAGTTCATTTAGGAGGACAGTGGCCACCGGAGCAAACAAGACATTCCAAAATTGGGCCTGATTTGAAACAACATAGCTTCTCTTCAGACACTTAGCCTCCTGGTAAGCCGGCTCCTTGTTAGAATGACAAAGCTCCAGCTTCTCTCTTCAAAGGCTTTTATCAATTCAGCTATGGGGGGAAACACACATTCCCAGACATACAAAATAAACTTGAACATATTGAAGGGCATCGATTTCCTTGTACCTGGAATGCTTATGCTTTCAAGTCTAGCATTCCGAGTGTGAAAGGGAGGTACATCGCAGGAACCGTGGGGTGTAATGATTTTCAAGGCAGTAGAGTGAGGTTTATATCGCACCAAAGAGTGTTCAGAAGAAAAAAGGTCTATACATGTGCAGAGTGGACACATTTTATTAGGTTTCTCTCCCTCTCCACAATTTTACCTTCCCAAGCTTGAATTTATAGGCTTAGGTTTCATGGTGTAATTACTGGGTTTAATATCAGAGAGGAGAGCAGCTTTGGTTTTCAGAGTATGTTTGGTGTTTATTCAAGGGAAACAATCTCCAATGCAGTTTCATTTTCTTTTCATTTTCACTGGGGGTGGTTTTTTTGGGGGGGGGGTTAGTTGCGGGGGGGAAGGTGGGGAGGTGAATACTCATGTTTATGGAGTTTCAGGGTCTGGCAGCACTAGGAACTGCAGAACTTTGTTTATCCAGAGTCCAGTTTCAATCCAGAGGGTGCCAATGCAAACTTCTGCAGACTCCCCCGCCAAAAATGTCAGCCCTGTCTTGGAGGAGCAGCCTTCCCGAGCAGGGAGAGGACTCAGAGCCAGCTCAGTTTGAAACTAAACTACAGAGAGAGCCTGAGCACTGAACCATGCTGTCTCAAACACAGCAGCTTAAAAATATGCTTTTTAAAATCAGATTTTCCTCATATTTTGTCATATATATATATATATATATATATATATATATATATATATATATATTTATCACAGCAGGACCCTGCCATCCCCAGCTAAGCTGATTGACTATGTCCTCCACCAGCATCCGCCTTTGATATTCACATCTTCAGGAGAGCTCCATCCCTCTCACTTATGCTCTCGCTGGGATCTCTTTAGGCACCCACCGATCACTACAGTCACAGCATCTGTCCCCCAACTGAGAAGGAAGCTTTTAGCTCATCAGGATCACCTGCATAAATACTAACTGTGGGTGCCATCAGAAACACGATGTTGTCAGCACTTTCTTTCCATTCTTGAGACATTACATCTTCACAGCCCTTGGGTGTTTCATTCGAACAGCTGGAAATTCCTGATTTTTCAATACAATTTGCTTCTTCCTCCTCATATTGCTTAGTATCAGAGCCAACTTTGCAAGGCAGTTTTTAATGAACCCATAGACGGTGTGTTAAATATGTTAGTTGAGTTTTTTATTAAAGCAAAGCTAATATAACATGATTGTTTTCTTAGGCACCCTATGGGGAGTAAGAAAAGCAGAGGGTAGGGAAAGTGGGGGCGTTCTCTTGATGTAGTTGGTATATTGCCAAATTTACCCACCTTTCAGGACCCCCCACCCATCAGTGAGCTGATGGCCTTCATGTTAGCTGAGCTTTCTAAAAGAAGGGGCTCATCTGTGGACTGGAGCCAAAAAGGGCTCACACATCAAGTATAATCCTTTGCAAAAGGCTGCCATGCTGTGAGAAATTAACTCTTAATAACTAGAATGGACAAACTTCAAAGTTAAACTCTGTGCTTGCCGCTTCCCATTCTAGAATTCTTGTCCTTGCAAAATTATCTAAGAAGGTCACCACAAAACTATCTATGATGTTAATAAAATGAAATACAGTGAATAACAGCCATATTTGTTTTTCTGCAAATTGTGTTGCCTGTGGCATTTGTCCAGGGTCTAGCTTGTAGCAGATTTTAAAGTGTTGGGCATTATTTCTGGCTCTTTCTGTATGAGCTCACCACTCAGTCCTTTGAAAGCTGGCAAATATCTGTCAATAGCCAGAGTAGTTCATTTAAGCTCAAACCTTTAAAACTGTGAAGTGAGAAGATAATATTGGAAATTAAAATAGAAAAAAAAATCAAGTGCAATAAACTAGAATACTTGAGTTTGCCATTTACTAGCTGTACCATGTTATACAAGTGTCCTTGGCTCAGTTTTCTTATCTGTAAACTCAAACTGGATATAATAATAACATTGATTTATTTTATTTTATTAATTAAGTTGATATCTGTAAAAGGTTGATGTTTGGTACATAGTAAGTTTATGTAGGAATTTGTTAAATAAGATGCTCTCAAGATGTTGCCATTGATTAGAGCACATGTGTCAAACACAAGGCCCGCGGGCCAAATCTGTCCCGCCAGGCCTTGCAATGTGGCCCGCACCGCCCTGTCATCACTGCACTCCGCTGCGTTTCCATCACAATGACAGTTTATGACTGTTCAGTAAACCATTTGGCCCGCGATTTAGGCTGGATTTTAGATTTTGGCCCCTTCTCTGATTGAGTTCAACACCCCTAGATTAGAGTATATTATTCTCTTCTAAAATTCAAAAGCACCATCGAGGGAAAGAATACACATGTAGCACAGAAGAAATAGATCCATCAACTATAAAGTATTCCAGCAATATGGTAAATATTCAAAATAAAATAAACTGTTGGAAACTAACCATTTACACACTTGCCAGTCAAATAAGGTTTGCCTTGGCCAGTGTGTTTGAGCATCATCCTACACACCAAGAGCTTGGGGCACATGCCCTAGTTGTGGGTTCAATCTCTAGTATGGTGCATGTGGGAGACAGCCGATTAATGTTTCTCTCTCATCAGTGTTTCTCTCTCTCCTATCCTCTCTATTCATAAAAATCAATAAAACATATTAAAATATTTTAAGTAGATGAACTTTTAAGCCAACTAGATAAATATTTTGAATTTGAAATTTGGCATCTACCAAATATATGAATAAAATTTCTACATTCCAGTTTTCTCAGCTGTAAAATAGTTTATAGTATCACTTACAATAGGTTATGGTAAGGGTTAAATAAGTGCTTAGCATTTTGGCTAACATATAGTAATCAGGCAATAAAAATGAAAAAGTATTTATTTTCTACAAGGAGGCCATAAAATATTTTTGGCCATGAAATTTCAATATCTTGTTTAGTTATCCAAAAATAGGGTTCTAAGAGCATAAACATGCACAATTTTAAGGACTTAAATAATTAAACCAGATTTGAAAATAAACAAAATCCTTAAATTTAATTTTTCTTGGCATATTTTGGGACTAGTAGTTATTGAGCTGTGGCACCTATGAAAAGGAAGGTGGTTTTTATTCCCCCTTTATATCACTATTTAAATAAAAGAGGTAGTGAGCATTAAATGCGAGATGACAATTGTTCATGGTGAACAAAGCTCTATTTTCAGGTGTTACTGAAAAATAGATATAAACCTTTACTGAGTAAGAGTACATAACATTCTAATAAGATGTTAATTATTTGTAACTTTCTAAGACGTTTAATCTGGAGTTTATATTTTTTTTATTTCAGTTCTTTTAGTCCTATTATTTCAGATCACCCAGTCATATTTCCTATCAAAATTGATTTGTCTTCTCAATCTCCTCACATGTATGTAATTTAAAGTCATATAATCATATGTCTAGAAAAGTGGTTCTCAACTTTTCTAATGCTGCGACCCTTTAATACAGTTCCTCATGTTGTGGTGACCCCCAACCATAAAATTATTTTCGAGTCTACTTCATAACTGTAATTTTGCTACTGTTATGAATTGTAATGTAAATATCTGTGTTTTCTGATGGTCTTAGGCAGCCCTGCTAAGGGTCAAGGCATTAGAAAGGTTGAGAACCACTGGTCTAGAAAATGCCTTATAAATATTCTAGTCAAATCTCTTCATGAGGAAACTTAAGCTCAGAGAGATTAAGTAACTGGCCTAAGGACACAGAGATGCTCAGAAGCTAAGGCAGGCTTAGAATCTAGCATTCCCAGGGTCTTTTTCCCCATTAATTCAGTGAAATACAAGAATTTTGTTAAAGTTGCTGGAGAAGTGACAACAGCCATCACTTTTAGTTTTTTTTGTTTGCAAGATTGTTTGCATGTGTAAGACTATTTATTTCCTTTCAGATATCATATCTACAGCTTGGGAACCTGTCACCAGGTGAATAATTATTGCCTAGGCTGTGGTCTTCTATGTAAGTAGAAAGATTTCCCAAATGACTGAGTATTCAATTTTAGTACCTGTTTCTATTCGTGTGTGTGTGTGTGTGTGTGCGCGCGCGCGAGCGCGCGCACGCGCTGTATATGTCACACACACATGTGTGCCACTATTGCTATCGATAATTTATCATTTTACTATTTTTCTATTTTAATTATGTGTACATATATGCATATATACACATATATACATATTCAGCATATCCATACACATACATGTGTTTTTATATATTACATGTATAAGAGAGAGAGAGAGTTGAGGGACTTATAATGCTTGGTCACAAATAAATACAATCTTCAATTGTTAATATTAATAGTCCTGACTAAACTCAACCATGGACTTCTGCTTAAATAGAAAATAATATTCACTATAACTTTAAACTTAACATTGGAATCCAGTGGGGTAAATAGAGAGATATTGAGTCTAACATTTGGAAGCCTTTAGTTAAAGATATTTAATATTTCCATGGGAGTTTACTGATCTCTGTTTATAACTTATCACAAATAAGGTATGACATTTACTAGCCAGAACCATTAAAAACATTCTTATTATGTGACTTCCCAGTTCTGCTATCATTTTGAGTAAGGGAAAACGGAGTTGGTAAAAAAATATGTAAAAGATGTTTAGTCCTTACAACAATCTTATGGGATCTATTATTATTTCCATGTCACACTTTTTGGGAATAAGTCAAAGAAAGGTTAAATAATTACTTAATAAGTAATAGAACTGAGATTCAAACTCACACAATTGGGCTCCAGAGCCCATGTTCTTAACCACAAAACCCTCCCTTTAAACCAAGTCACTTCTATTTTCTTCCACCTGAAATGTAGTGTAAATCCAGTTGTTTAGAAATCTTTATAGTCCCCTACTTCATCCTTAACTTTACTTCAAATTCAGGAGCAAGCTTATGCTCTATTTAATAAAGTATGCATTCTTTCAAATAGTCTATTATTAATATATATTTTATAATACATGCATGCAAAATATCATGGAGTTTCAAAGCATGTACCTAAATTACATGTGTGATTTTGTCAAGGATATTGTACGTTGCCATGTCACTTTAGATAAGTATTCAGGTTTTTTAATTTGTTGTGTGTAGTTGTTTTTTTAAGAGAGCAGTTAATCATGCTGCATTTTTAAAAATTATAATACTAGAGAAACAAATTCTAAAAATTGAACATAAGTGAAGAGAAAATAGTATATAATCAAATTAAACATATAAAAATTGTTGGAAAGTATGCATAAGAAAATGCATAATTGTTGTGGTATAGTAATAAGGTATAAAAACCAAATAGCACAATATAATTTCTATAATGGTTATTACTCTTACATAGCAAAATCATGCTTAAACCATTTTCTTTTCATTCTGTTAGTTCTCAGAACTTATAAGCATCATAATTATCAGAAGGTGTTTTTTTTAACATATGTAATTATATCCTGATTACCTATTCACATTGACAGGCATATTAGGAGACAATGTCTGAACTCAATCAACTATTATCTACAGGTCCTCTGCATGTAGAGTTTGTTGTAACCGTGCACATTATTCTTTCCTCTGTTCTTCTAGGTCTCACACTGCACACTGCCTAGGTCCAAATGTGGAGTTGCTTCCTGCCCAGATTGTAAGAGTCATCCACAGAGGGCTCTGTGTCCCCAATGCCTCAGGGCGGTGTTATTCTGAGCTTTCAATATACAGAGATGGAAGCTTTAGACAATAGCAGCATCGCCTGCAGAATAGTTCAATCACCACCTTGAGCAAATTAGAACTATTGAGATGATAAAAGCCTGATGGAGAGGACATCATGAGAATCTTTCAGGAAGTGAGGGGCAGCTTGTGAGGAGAGTGATCATGGGGGGAAGAGGGGAGGAAACTGACAGCTATGAAAGGGAGAAGAGAAGGAATGGGAAAAGGCAAAGGTTGGCATCAGGTCCTGAAAGGGGGATTGGCTGGGGAGGATTGAGAAAATTCATGGTTGTGAAGATATGCCCAGTCCAGGGAGGTCTCTGGTATCTTAAGCACAAAGCTGAATATTCCAGTTCTTTAGAAAAGCTCTCCCTAGACTCCAGAAATCTTCCAAGAAGATTCTACTGTTTTATGGTTAGGGGGATGAAAAATCCAATATCATTGATATGTGGGATCATTGCCCTTAGATTCTCTCAGCAACCTGAAAAGACAGGAATATGCGAGAAAATTCAAATTTTTTTTAGGTAGCTTATATTATTAACTAGAGGCCTGGTGCACAAATTCATGCATGGGTGGGGTCCCATGGCCTGGCCAGCAATAGGACCTATTGAGGCCATGGGAAGTTGGCCAGGGGGGTTGGCTGGCCACAGGAGGTTGGCTGTGGGAGTGCACTGGCCACCAAGGGGCAGCTCTTACATTGAGCATCTGTCCCGTGATGGCCAGTGTGTGTCATAGTGACTAGTTGACCGGTTGTTCAGTCGTTTGGTCATTCAGTTGTTCAGTTGCTTAAGCTTTTATATATATATATAGACTAGAGGCCTGGTGCACAAAAATTTGTGCACTCAGGGGGTCCTTCAGCTGAGCCTGTGCCCTCTCACAGTTCAGGGGATGTCCACCTGCCAGCTTAGGCCTGCTCCCACACTTCAGATTACCTTGCCTTGGTGGCTGTAAGCCTCCCCATGGGTTACATCTGTGGACTGTGGGAATGATGGGGAGGTGCCCACAAGGAACTTAGGCCTGCTCTCTAGACCCAGTCTGGATACCCAAGACTCTTGATTTCTTTGCTCAATGGTCTGAACCTGAACAGACTTCTCCCCCAAGTTTTACCATCCAATGGTGTACCATAAATCCAGTCTATAGACATTGTGGACAGTGGAAAGTCCTACTGTAGGAGATGGGGCTGGGAATGGTAATAAAAGTGAGTAGATTATAGGTTGGGTACCAGGGTCAGGAGTTAGTAGCAGACCTACTTCATCCCAGAATTTTCCATTACAAACTCTGAAAAGTCCAATAATTCTAGATTGGACTTTGTTGCCCAATTCCAGTGAAATCCCTAATAAATACAGTTTCAATACCATCCTTGTGGGTTGCTGAAGGTTCTTCTCTGAATGCTGTTTGGTGGGATATTTAATGACACCAAAGTTAGAACTTCATAATCAACCCACTGCCTAAGCCCCAAGACTGCAGTGTCATCTGCCATGAGTCTCCTGCCTGCCTGCTTTAGTGATTTTGGACTTGCCAGCTCCACAATAACAATGAAACATTTATTCCCTACATTAAATTATATGTGTGTGTGTGTGTGTGTGTTTTGTATATGCATATATATATATATGTGTGTGTGTGTGTGTGTGTGTACATATATACATTAAATTATATGTATTGTATATATATGTGTGTGTTAACATAGAAACATCAAAAGGTTCTTTCAGCACAATATAGTACTAAGATCATGGGTTTTGGACTCTGGCCAAAATGCTTGTGTGTTTGCTCTATTACCTATCTCATCTGAGATCTTGAGCTAGTTACTCAATTTCTCTGTGTGCTATGATTCTCATTTGTACTATCTATCTCACAAAGGTTTAATGAGAGAAAAAACACACAAGATGATGTATGTGCAACAACGTGAAGAGCAATGTATATCTTGTGAGCTCTCAATATATGTTACATATGATTATTAAAAAATATTATTAATTCCTTTAAAAGCTTCTTAATACCTACAATATGCTACAAAATATGTTAGGCACAGTCCCTGCCCCACAGAATTTTTATGACCTGATTTATACAAGTGCAAAACTCAAGAGAGTTTTCATGACTATTGGATCCTACCATATTGACTTACATTGTAAGGTTTTTTTGAAGCTTATTTTTAGTTTAGTTTGGAAAATATCACCAGATCTCAAATACAGAGAACAGTCATTGTATTAGTCATTGAATTATAAGTCATTGAATAGTAAGAACTTGGTGTGGTATGGAAACCCAACTCTGGCAATGGCAGAATTATACAATTTTTGGACTATAGCACAGCAGCTTGGAGGAAACAGCTCATTGTCTCAAGGCATTATTATACTCATAATTAGAAACAACATCAAAATTGGGATGCATGAAAATACAAAATGCTTCTAACCCATGAAATCTCATGACATTTAAATTGTAAAGTAATGACTTTCCAGGGTTGCCCCACTGGAAGAAATAAAGTTTAAATGAAAAGATTGTTTTATCCTGACTACTAATAGACATTTAAAGACATGACATTTAATATGATAATGGCATACATTTTTCTGTTACCTATCAATTGAAGATTATTTTTAAAACATAAACATTATAAAGGCGAGCAAGACCAGGAATGACAATTGTCATTTTTATAGAAGCCAGATCTCTTTAAGATAATTGCATGTGTACATTCAATGATAGAGATTTATAGCTGAAGTACACTTGGTAGATTTCAGTGACAGATACAGGCCTTGAAATACATCTCCAATACAGGAGATCAAAGAGATATTTATTTTATTTTATTTATTTATTTATTTTTTTACTTAAAACTCATGATAGCACAGTAAGAAAATAAGCTGACAACTTGCGGAGTTAATCTCTCCCCTTTAACCTCCTGTACAATAGATTTTTCACAGTTCCTACTACTTTTATTGTCTCTTATCTCAGGCATTTTCCCACATCAACTAGAACTTATGGCCACTGAGTCAGGCCTCTGAGCATTTCCCTCTTGGTGGGAAGCTCTGGCTCACTGAAAGCCATCCTGCATGTCAGAGCAGAAAGTGCTGCTAACAGGGGTAGTTAATCTAAACCCAGCCCAGGGTTTCTCTAACCCCTGGAAAAACTGGCCTTATCCCTGGAGCTGTACCCATGTCTGTAAGTGTTAAATTTAGAGCAATGTAGGGAAATAGAACAACTGCAATGCACCCAACCTCTAGTTCATCAGGTGTGAAGTGTCAAAATTCCTGTGAGCTCCATATATTAACATACTGAAGAGCTGAATCAACACCTAAACCTGTTTCACTGAGTAAGAGATTCATAGAATCTCAATCATATCTAGGACTTTAATAGTGAGGGGGGAAAGTAGATTAAAAAATGATGAAAAGAGTAAGGATAACAGAAAGAGAAAGCAGTAAGACAGGTGTGAAACCCCTGGAAAGTGGTGTGGTCAGAAAAGAAAATCTAAGCTCTTCCATTTAAATCTTATCATAACAAAGAACATTTTCAATATTCTAAAATGTTCCTAGGGCCAGCAAATGTCTCACTTACGTTAAGGGAGATTTTCATATGGTAAAAATTGCCTAGAGCAAAAGAATTTATATAACCTTTTGATATGTATAAAATAAAGACTTAGGCCCTAATTGGTATGGCTCAGTGGATAGAGCATTGGCCTGCAGATTGAAGGGTCCAAGATTCAGTTCCAGTCAAGGGCATGTACCTTGATTGTGGGGACATACCCAGTAGGGGTGGGCAGGAGGCAGCTGATTGATGTTTCTCTCTCATTAATGTTTCTAACTCTGTATCCCTCTCCCTTCTCCTCTGTAAAAAATCAATAACATATATTTAAAAAAATAATCCTATATAATGAAAGGCCAGTGACTGAATAGCAGAATGACCTGAACAACTGTGGCCCCTTGCCCTGGCTGGTCCAGCCCCTAATTGGCCACCATTGGGGTGGGCTGACTGGACCGGACCAATGCACAAATTCATGCACCAGGCCTCTAGTAATAAAATAAAATAAAATAGAATAAAATAGAATAAAATAGAATAAAATAAAATAAAATAAAATAAAGTAAAATAGTAAAATAAAATAAAATAAAATAAAATAAAATAAAATAAAAAGGACTTAATGGCAAAACAGAAAGATGTCTTGTGTCCAGACAGACCCATGTTCAAATCTTATAGCTACCAATTCATAGCTGGGTGGTCTTGGACAAATCACTTAATCTATATTCTTAATTTCCTTATCTTATCAAAAAGAAGTAGTTTATTATAGACTCTAGTCTATATTGGGTATTCTAAAAGTAGTAGTTGCTATTATAAAAGAATATAACCTTTAGTTGGAAAAATACTGGGCTGTAAATAGTATCAGGCAAACAATACTAGGTTAATCAGTCAATAGGTAGAGTAGTCATACATCCCAGTTTTCTCAGAGCAGCATTAATTTATAACCGTTGTTCTGGCATAATTAACAGTGCCTACTTTCATTCTGTGATAAATGATATGGTTGCTCTGGTAATGGGACAAATATTCACTGGTCAACAAAGGCAAAAATGAGCAGGTACAGGCATCAGGCAACCACATGTACAGAGTTTTAGTGAAGGGGCCCTAGCAAACTGAAGGGATCTGTTACTGAGCTCTCACCCTATGTCACACACTCATTAGAGTCATAATTCATAGAGAAATGATCCTTATGTATCAAAGTTCCAGGAAATAGTTTTGTTTTATCAAATGTTGTTAGTTGTAGGTGTCAATTATTGCCCTGAAAATATCTGCATTCAAAAATGTCTAATCTACTGCCCAAGAAAGACCCAAATATTATTTTATATTATAATTGTTAAATATAAGGCTTTAATAAAAGTCCATGGTAGAATTTCAAAAAAAAAATCTTAGACTTTGCCCAAGAAGAAAGCAATGGGAGGTAGGCTTAGAGCCTGACTTTGACATTTGGGTAGGTATTTGTCAGGCAGACAAGGAGGAGGCACTCTCTTTTTTCAGAATGAACTGCTTAAGGACAGAGACATGAAGAATGCCTGACTTGTCTAGATAATTATGAGAAGTCATATGTGAGAACAGAGTAGCCTTTATGATGAAATATGAGGCTTAGAAATATTCCTGAGTCAAGTGAGGACAACCTTGCATGGGCCACAATAATCTTAAGACAACTAACGATTATTGTATGTAATGAAATGATTTAAAAAGATGAGACTCTCAGCGTGATGTAAAAACCATACCCTTGGGTTTATTTTTAGTATAATTCCTAAAAATAAATATTTGAGAGAAGACATTAAAAGGTTACAGGGAATATACAACATGGGCAGATATTTGTTCAAGCTATGTTTTATACTCACTAAAATTAAACAGAATTAGTTCTTCATTTTGTGGCTTTTCATATCTCCTTTTTTTTTTTTTCAGATCCATCTTCCTCTGTGTCTGGAAGTCTCTTCTTGACTAATTATGTAAACCTAACATCCCTCTGCTTTTAGAGGGTAAAGACAATTTTGTCTAAATTACTGTCAGGTAGAAATTATGGAGCCAGTTTAAACCATGGTATAGACTTGGAAGTAGATATAATTAATAACTTTGTGAATGTTTTGCTGTGTTATTTTTATTCAGCTCTGTCCTGTGGTCCTGGAGTAGTTAACAGAATCTCAGAAATCTAGAGATAATAAATCTTGTCTGAGGTATATGCCAAAACAAGGCATTCATCAAAAGTAAGGTGTGGTGAGAAAAAACCTTGTCCAGTCATTTATTTCTTTAATTAATGCATTTACTGAACAAGAATTTGCTCTGGGCTAGGAAATATTATAGGTAGCCTAAGGAATACAAAGTTTGATGAGCAATGGTTCCTGCCTTAAAAAGGGAAAGAGAGCTTGGGTAAACCCAGGAACACATGGTAAAAGGTAATATACAAAAACATTCTGGGATAAACTGGTGATATTGAGAAAATATTAAACATCTTCCTCTTCTGTTCCAAAAGCTAGAAAACCAATGAAAATTGTTAGTGTTTCTTTTCAAAAACATAGAATTGTTCTTGAATGAAAGAAAGGAAAGACTTCAGGTACAAGATGAGTTTAAGAATCCATAGTACTAATTAGAAGTCAAATAAGTTATTAAGAAAACTTTTAGGAGAGAATTTTTTACAATCACATGATGATAATAGCTGAAAATTCAACTTTAGGATTGTTGTGTTTTTTTGTTTTGTTTTGTTTTGTTTTAAATATATTTTATTGATTGTGTACGGAGTGGAAGGGAGAGAGATAGAGAGTTAGAAACATCGATGAGAGAGAGTCATCGATCAGCTGCCTCTTGCACACCCCTTACTGGGGATATGTCCACAACCAAGGTACATGCCCTTGACTGGAATCAAACCCAGGACCTTTCAGTCCCCAAGCCGACGCTCTATCCATTGAGCCAAACTGGTTTCGGCGAATTGTTGTGTTTAAAGGGATGTAAAATTGGAACCATAGTCTAAAGTTGGGAGGAAAGAATAAGCTTTTTTCCTAAAAGGGAATTTGATTATATCTATCTTATGATTGGGTGCTCACCTTGGTCCATTAATATCCATGTGATAAAAACCTAATATGCTAAGTATCCAGCCATTTGACCATTCTAGTGCACAACCAGTTGCTATGATGTGCACTAACCACAGGGTGGCAACACTCCAACCATTAGGTTAGTTTGCTGCTGAAGTCCGACTGATCGGGACTGGGTGAGATGGGCTGGATACACCATGGAGCCTTCCTGTGATCCCTCTCCAGATCTGGTTGTGCACTGGTGGGGTCCTTCAGCCTTGCCTGCACCCTCTCGCAATCTGGGACCTCTTGGGGGATGTTGGAGAGCCAGTTTCAACCCGATCCTCGCAGGCCAGACTGAATGATCCCACTGGTACATAAATACGTGCACTGGGCCTCTAGTAAATAATATGTGATGGATGGAAATCCAAATTCATGAGTTGGGCTTGAACTTGAGCTCTGTGGTGTGGGAAAGTAAAGAACAGAGCTATTAATTAGAAAACTATAAGACCCAGTTACATAGCAACTGCAAAAACCACCTCACAGTGAGCCACCAAAACTTAGCCACATAAAGAAGGAAGCAATCGTAGAATATGAGGAATTTTATTATCAATCAGAGACAACATACAACAAAGGGAATTTTTTTCTTCCAGGGATTTAGAGATAAGATAGATAAATTATAACAGTGATATTATGAAGCAAGAATAAACAGGCACATCAAAACTGGTTTGGCTCAATGGATAGACCATCAGCCTGCGGACTCAAGGGTCCCAATTTTCATTCTGGTCCAGGGCATGTACATTGGCTGTGGGCACATCCCTGGTAGGGGGTGTGCAGGAGGCAGGTGGTCGATGTTTCTCTCTCATCGATGTTTCTAACTCTCTATCCTTCTCCTTTCCTCTCTGTAAAAATCAATTATATATATATATATATATATATATATATATATATATATATATATATATAAATATAAACAGGCAGAATAAAAATAATAAATAAATAACAATGTAGCCAGTTTCAAAAAATCTAGATAGATAAGTGAAGAAATATAGCTAAAGAGAGAATTAATAAATTGGAAAATAGAACAGAGGAAAATTCTCCTAAGAGAACATAGAGAAAGGAGAAATGGAACCAAGGAATAATAGTCAAGAAATTTAAATAATAGAATAGGACCCTGCAACTAACATCTGATAGTTTTTCAAATATTTTATTTGAAAACTAGAGGCCTGGTGCAAGAATTCATGCATGGATGGGATCTGGCTGGCTCACCCCAATAGGGTTTGATTGGGCTGGGCAGGTTGAAGAAGGGGCTGCAGGAGGTTGGCTGGCCAGGGGCTGGTCCAATCAGGGATAGGGCTGGCTGGGAGCAGGGGCCTGGAGAAGACCCAGTGAGCTAGAGCTGAGCATGGACCCCAGGATTCCTAGGGAGGAGGACCTCAGCAAGGAAATAGAAACCACCAGAATGCTCTGCAAACAGGCTCTGAGCTCCTTTTGGTCAGGTAGACTCAGAGTTGGTGTCTGTGTGTACATTAGACAGTGCTCAACACTTCCCTTTGTCTGTTGGTCAAATCCATTGTATCAAAAAACTTGTCCCCCTTCTTCTCTTTGGGCCCTTAGAACAAATACAGGCCAATTGGAAGATGCTATCTCTGGCCCCACAATCACCTGGAATTTAGGCCTAAAACAACTGGGTAGCAATCTCCAATGAATAGAACACACTGTTTTAGAGTCTTCATTTTCCCCTAAAATGTGCACTGCTGCTCCTCTTTAGCTGGGACAGACTGAACTAAGGAACCAAAGACTGAATTTCCTTTGAGGTGGGATCCACTGCGAGCTGGCTGTTGGCAAGGCCCCTCACAGGTGGTTGCCTTGTACCCAAGCTCAGTGTGCTCTAAGCTAGTCTGTTTCTGGTAGTACTGGGTCCTGAGCTGTTGGTTGGGGGGCAGGCCCAGAGGGCTTTTCTCTGCCACCTTCCTGGCCTCCTGGGTACCCTCCAGCCTGGTATCCAGGCAGCTGTTGCTAGAGCTAGGACTTGGAGAATTAAGGAGCTGGACCTGCAGGTGAACAGGCTGTGCCCAAGACTGGAGCCACATGAGGAGGGTTACAGTGGGAGGGCCGCCCTGACTTGCCAGACTTGGTGATGATCAGCCTGGCCTGCATCCTCTTGCAATCCAGGACCCTTTTGTTTAGACCCATCAGATTGGGCCTAATCTGGCAGTTGGACATCCCTCTAGCAATCCGGGACCAATGGTTCCTAACTGTTCACATGCCTGCCTGCCTGATCACCCCTAACCACTCATCTGCCTGCCTGATCACCCCTAGCCCCTCTGTCTCCCTGCCTGATCCTCCCTAATTGCTCAACTGCCTGCCTAATCATCCCTAATTGCTCACCTGCCTCCCTGATCATCCCTAACTACTCATCTGACTGCCTGATCACCTCTAACCACTCATATTCCTGCCTGATCACCCCTATCCATTTGTCTGCTTGCCTGATAGCCCCTAAACACCTTTGCCTTGGCCCACACTGCCATGGCTTCATCTGGAAGGATGTACAGAATGACGTCTAGAACGTTGTTCGGCTGTTCCATCTAATTATCATATCATGCTTTTAATATATATATATATATATATATATATATATATATATATATATATATAATATATATATTACCACAATTAAAACTTGGGAAGAAAGAAAGAAAGAAAGAAAGAAAGAAAGAAAGAAAGAAAGAAAGAGAAAAGAGAGAGCAATTTGCAGCAGTCACTCTAGAGTGGAGGACTGACATTTTGCTGAGCCCCAGCTGAGAGCTGGGCGTGTGCTAGGAATTCATAGAACTTTGTAAACCTTATTTATTATTAACTAAAGTTCACACTTTATTCTCTTTTTATTAGTTTTGACCTAATATCCTTTTTCTATTCCAGCATCCCATTCAAGTTACTAATGTAGTTGTCATGTCTCCTTAGGTTTCTCTTGGCGATAGCAGTCTCAGACTTCCTTTGTTTATGATGACCTTAACAGTTTTGAGGCATACTGGTCAGGTATTTTGTAGAATATTTCTCCACTGGGATTTATATGATTTTTCTCTCATAATTAGACTAGGGTTATAAATTTTAGGAGGAAATCCACAGAGGGAAAATTCCATTTTATCATATCATATCAAGGTTACATATTATCAACTTGACTTATTACTGTTGATTTTGACCTTGATTTTTTGCTGATTTAAAATCACTGTCATTCAAATTGTTTTTCCATATAGGTAAAGTGCTGTTTCTCCTGCTTTCAGAAATTTTTTTTCTTTGTCTTTAGTTTTCAGAAGTTTTGATTATTATGTGCCTTGTTATGCTTTTTTTTCTCTTTATTTTAGTTTATTCTGAGGCTTCTTAGCTTCTTGAATCTATGGATTTACATTTTGTTTTTAATTTGTTTTTATAAATCTTGGAAATTCTCAACCATTATTTTTCTCAAATACTTTTTCAGCCCTTTCTTACTCCCATTCCTTGGAGATAGATCAAATGTTAGAACTTTGGTTAGTCTGGAGGCTCCTGGGACTCCATTATTATTATTATTATTTTCAGTCTATATTTCTCTATTGGGGGATTTATATTGTTCTACCTTCATGTTCACTGGTTCTTTCCTCTGTCTTCTCTATTCTGCTATTTAGCTCATTCATTAAGTTTCTCATTTTAACTATTGTGTATTTTTAAAAATAATTCAATTTATTTAATATTAAAAAAACAGTGTATTTCAATTCAAAAATTTCATTTGATTCTTTTTTATATCTTTATGATTCTGCTGAGGTTTTTATTCATTTCAAGCATCTCTGTAATTGCTCATTCATGTCATTTTTATAATGATTGTTTTAAATTCCTTGTATGATAATTCCAATATCTGTATCATCCCAGCATTGGCATATGCTGATTCTCTTTTCTCATTCATATTGAAATTTCCATCACTGGTGGTATAATGAGTGGTTTTCACTTGTACCCTGGAAATGTGGAGCATTATTTTTTTCAGAAGACATTGTATTTAAATCCTCTGTTTAGCAGGCCTCCTCTGATGCTGTTCACATGGGAAAGAGAAGCACCACCTTGTTGTTACTGCCTGGTGGGGTGGGAGTTTAAGTTTCCCACTGCAGTGGTGGGCAAGCTTCAGGAAGGTGATGAAAGTTCTGGCTCTTCACTATGTCTCCTCTGACACCACCCCAGAGAGAAGAACAGATTGCCTGTGGGGAAAGTCTAGGCTCCGCACATGGTCGCCACTGATACAGAGGTGGAAGTTTCCTTGTTACTATTCCTGGTTAAAAGTCTTCCTTCAGAACTCAGTCTTTTCAGTTACATCCTTGGATGGGGGAGGGAGGGAAAGGGCAGGAAATCACCTTACCAATAAGGCAAGAATGGGACTCTACATGCCCCACTAAAGAGAAGTCGGGGTTCAGACATAGATTTTTCTGTGGTGTCTGGCTGGAATGCAGTGTTACTGTAAAGTAAACGTTTCTGTTTTGCGAGGCTGCTCTTTTTCCAGTATTTTGCATAGAAGGAGTTAATTTTGCATGAGCTTTTTATTTATGCCCTTAGTTCTGGGACTATGGTTCCTCCAGCAACCAGTCTGGGATATATGTGGTAAGAATAAAGCTCGTGGAATTCACTACCATGTTGTTCCTAAGGTCTTGAAGTTCTAAACTGTCCGCCTTCTTCTCTTCACATTCCAGTGTGCTTAAGGATGATTTTATATGTAATGTCCAGGGTTTCCTAACTGTACTTAGTGGCAGAAATAGGGAGAAGTTCATTTACTTCTGATAGGAGTTTTAAAAGTAGACCACAGAAAGACTGGCAAGTAGATTATATTTGAGGAGAAACAGTTAAGAAATTTTCAGATATAACAAAAACAAAAATTTAAATTGAAAGAGCACATTGAATGCTTGGTAGAATTCAAAATAAGCTTATACTTAGGAACACTGTAGGGAAACATAGAATATCATAGGTAAGAAACAAAACCACAATAGCCACTAGAGGAAAGAGAGATTAGCCCTCCAAAAATGACAATAAATTTAGCAACAGTTGCATCAATAGAAATAAGATATTTGAAAAAAAATCTAATTAATATATTTTATTTTGAACAAAAATTGTCATACACCTAGAATTAAAAAACTATTGCTTGAAGGTGAAATTAAAATAAGGATATTAACAGACAACTTAGAGATCACTAAGTTTGCTACCCACAGGTCCTCACTGAAATATCAACTTTAGAATTACTTCCATGATGTTAAATATACTAAAGACAAAGTGTGGGATGCAGAATAAAAGTACATGACCCAGGATATCTATAAGACAAGGTGGTAAATATAATGCAGAAATGACTAGGAATATAATAAATACACTATTATGACTAATATTTATAAGTAATAAGGACTAATAATTATGATAAAAGATTAGTTAATATTTCTTTTATGGTTAATAAAAATCATTGAAAATAAGAAAGGATAGATTACAACTTCGGAATCAAGAAGAGTGTTCATCTAAAGGGAAGTTTAAAATATGCTAGAGATTTTGTCTTATTTAGAAAAAAATACCGATTTACTCTAACTTGTTTAGAAAAATATCCATTTAAGTAAATATTTATCAGTAAAATAATAAACTTGGAATAGTCATCATTAAAAGGAGGAGAAGGTGGGGAGGAAGAAACAAGTAAAGCTTATCATCTAACAGAAAGCAAAAACAAAGGAGCAAAAAGATAATATTGTGGGGTAAGAATAAATGTATAAATAATAACTTATAGATGCAGAAAACTCAAGGATTTAAAAAGAGACTCTCATATTAGATAAAATAAAATTTAGATATATACTATTTTAAGAGAGTAGTTTGAAAGTAAATGATAAATGTGTCAAATAGTGGTATGGGAGAAGATGAACCAGGTAAAGTCTACTAGCAAAGAAATCATATCTAATAAGAGAGTGATATGCAAATTGACCATTACTCCGACACACAAGATGGCTGCCCCCATGTGGTCAAAGATGGCTGCCCCATGGGGACACAAGATGGCTGCCACAAGATGGCCAGCAGGGGAGGACAGTAGGGAGGGATCAGGCCAGAAGCGGGGGGCAGTTGTGAGTGATCAGGCCAGCAGGGGAGAGCAGTTGGGAGGGACCAGGCCTGCAAAGGAGGACAGTTGGGGGCAATCAAGCTTGCAGGGGATGGCAGTTAGGGGTGACCAGGCCTGAATGGGAGGGAAGTTAGGGGCAATCAGGCTGGCAGGGGAGAAGTTAGGCATCAATCAGGCTGGCAGGGGAATGGTTAGGGGGCAATCAGGAAGGCAGGCAGGTGAGTAGTTGGGAGCCAGCAGTCCTGGATTGTGAAAGGTTCTCAGTTTGGAGAGGATGCAGGCTGGGTGAGGGACACCCAACCCCCATGCACGATTTAGTGCACCAGGCCTCTAGTATAAATATAAAACAAGGCTTCTAAACCTCAATACTACTAATAGCTTAGGCAAGATATATATATATATATATATATATATATATATATATATATATATATATATTTATTTTGTGTGGGATGTGATCCAGTGCATTGTGGTATGTATCCCCCTAGACATCAGTAGCAACCTCTATTGTAGTTCTGACAACTTAAATATGTTCCCAGACATTGCCAAGTAACTCTCAAGGGCAAAATCATCCCTGGCTGAGAACCACAGATTTCAAGGGAATCACGACTGAAAGAAAGGATAAAAAAGACTTTCCAAGTTAAGGAGAATTCAAAGATGACTCCCAAGATGACTGCCCCCTGGTGCATACACCTTTTCTATGTATTTAACCAAATACTAATGTAGGTGGTGCTGAAAGTATTTGCAGATCTAACTAAGGTTTCAAATCAATTTACCTTCAGAAAAGAAGACTATCTTTGATGGACCAGACCTAATTAGATAAACTTTTAAAGTTGTCTGGGCTCTTCTTGAAGTCAGAGATCTGAAGTGAGGAAGATTTCATACAAGACAGAATCTCCATTACTGTCTGAGAACATGGAAGGGGCCATGTGGCAAAGAATGTGGGTGTCCTCTAGAAGCTGAGTTGAGCCCTTGGTTTGAAAAGCCAGCAAAAATATGGGGGCCTTAGTCCTGCAGCTCCAAGAAACTGCCACAACCACATCACCTCTTTGCTCATCTATGTGAAACTTTTTTGGTTATTTATACATTATACTCTTTAACCTGAATTTTTAGAATTCATTTCTCAACTGTCTTCTAGACTATTCTTTTGCCAGTAAAATGGGAATAATAGTAATATAAAAATAAAATAATGGTGACAGGGTAGAGAAGACATTTGTAATAGATAATATATAATTCATTAATGATTAATTTCCAGAATATATTTTAAAACTTTAAAAACAGTAAAAATTAATGTAATTGACAAAGTCAGAAAGTAAGCCAATTTATCAAATTGGAACTCATAGAAAAGAAAATCCCAAAGACATAAGATATTTTAAAATTCTCAAACGTGGTGTAATTAGAAATTATGTACAAACCAGTGGGGTCTCTCAGCCTGGCCTGCACCCTCCCACAATCCAGGACCCCATAAAGGATGTTGGACTGCATGCAGGCCTAGGGACCCCCCTAGACATGAATCCATACACCAGGCCTCTAGTATGCAGAGGGAGACCAGACTGTCAGTAGGACATCTTCTGAGGGCACCTGGATTGGAGAGGGTGCAGTTCAGGCTGAGGGACCATCCCCTCCCCACCTGCACTAATTTCATGCACAGGATCTCTAGTAACTACACTAATAAAAGAGTAAGATGCAAATTGACCATACATTTGCAACACCCACCAGCCAATTAGGAGTGAGTATGCAAATTGGTATAACAAAGATGGTAGGTTAATTTGAATATGCAGGCACTGAGCAGCCAGAGGTGGGGCAGGATGCTTGTGTCATTGCCATGGTGACACTGCAGGCATCCTGCACCACCCCAACTGCTCCAGGCTTCTGGGCACCTTAAGAAGGCAGAAAGGTGGCTCTGGCTAGAGTGAAAGCAGTGCCAGTAGCTAGGGGAAGGATTGCCAGTTCATGCCCAAATCTTTGTGTATTGGGCCTCTAGTCTATTATAAAATCACAGCAGAAAAGATGCCACATATTATTTATGAAAAAATGTAAGTTTTGCTTTGTTTGGATTAACATATAGATGGGAGTGGTGCATAGCAAACTTATAATAATGGCTTTCTCTGGGGAAAGAGAAATAAATAAAAATATTTTTAATATTTAATAAAATAATTATTAATAAATAAATGTATTCAAAAGTTAATATAACATATGTACTAGGATATGTAATATCAACTGTTAAATATATGTAAGTAAAGTTTTATTTATTATATATATATTTTTTACTCCTTATCTGATGATATTTTGCCTTTGATTTTAGAGGGAGTAGAATGGAGAGAAGAGGGGGAGGGGGAAGAGGAAGAGAGATCCAACTGGGGCTGAGAATCAAACTCAAAACCTAGTCTTGTGTCCTGACTGAGAATCAAAACCATAGAACTCATGACCCTTCAGTGTTGGGGATGATGCTCCAACTTAATGAACAACACTGGCCAGAGCAAGTTTTATTTCTTAAAAATAAAAGAGAGTAAGACAAACTGTTAATGCTTTATTATTTTCCTTGTTTTCTCTTTTCACATCTCTTAAACTTCTCAAAATAAAAAGAATAGAAAATAAGACTTTGAGATTTGTGAATCTCAGAAAATACTTTGAGTTAGGTCTTGGATAACATAGAGGGTAAAAAGACTTCCTTGGAAGAAGCTAAAGGAAATATGGCAAATTTCATCCAATGGTTCTCTGAGGTGCATTGTGGACTCTAAATGCAGGATGTTGACATGCTATAGGATGAGCAGAGCTCATGTGAGCAGGGATTTAGACAACCTTACCCCTATTTCAAGTTCAACAGTTCTGTCTGTATCTGTTTCATAAATAGGCCTTCATATGCATTGCATTTGTAGTCAGGGTTCTGTTGATAAAGACTTTGCAATCCCCTGATCCAGTTCCATTCTTTCACAGACTCAGAGAGGAAAGCGCTTGAGGTAATGTTGAGAGCTGGTGACACAAGTCAAGTTAAACTGTGTTTTAACCTTCTTAGTTGGGCTTATTGTCGCTGGCTCCTCTAATCTGAAGAAGTTGATCCTCAGATTTATGGATTGGGTTTAGGGTTCATTCCTAAAATGACAAGGAGATGCAAAATTTCCAGCATTCAATATGCCATGCCCCATAAAAACTACTAAGGGGTTGCATGACTACTTATTGGTTATTATATCATTTTGTTGAAAATTGATAAGGCACACATTTTAAGATCTTATTTCAAAATAGTGTCACTGAATAATTCTGGTTCACTGATATCTTTAAGTTGACATATCATGTTACTAGTTAGCACAGATAACTCTAGCCAAGGCTTTGCTTATGAAATTCAAATAAACATGCCTTATTCCCCATGAAACCCAAAGAACAAAGAATATGAACAGAGGACAAAGACTACAGATGTTACACTTTATATCATAAATTATATTTATCAATACTTTGTAAACCATTTCTATTGATAAAGTTTATTTGCACACATTTTCTCCTGTATTGCTTAGGACATTGCTAAGGGTAAGTATTGATGTTACCTTTGTTTTATGCATGAATAAATCAGAATTCAGGGAGTTGAGTACCCCTGTTATAATTTCTATGTTGGTATTTGTACCATCTTTACAGTTAAAAAATATCTCATTTAATTTGGCCTATGCAAATAGATCTAAACTATCTAACAGAGAATACTTTCTGCTCACAAGCACTAGCAATTATGATATGTGGTTTCATCTCCTTTTATGTGGAACTCTACGAGAAATTTTGACTTTGTGAATCAGCATGGTCTACAAAA